>NW_024962252.1:58747740-59326977 GCF_019238085.1 Lagopus leucura | reverse complement strand
GGTCCTTGAGAGCAGCTCGGCAGAGAAGGACCTGGGGGTCCTGATGGACGAGAGACTGAATATGAGCCAGCAGTGCGCTCTGGCAGCTCGAAAGGCAAATGGGATCCTGGGCTCCATCAGGAGAGGGGTGGTCAGCAGGGACAGGGAGGTGATTGTCCCTCTCTACTCGGCTCTTGTGAGGCCCCACCTGGAGTACTGTGTCCAGGTGTGGAGCCCTCAGTACAAGAAAGACATAGAGATTTTGGAAAGGGTCCAGAGGAGGGCGACTAAGATGATCAGGGGGCTGGAGCACCTCCCCTATGAGGACAGGCTGAGGGAGTTGGGCTTGTTCAGCCTGGAGAAGAGAAGGCTGCTGGGTGACCTCATTGCAGCCTATCAATACCTGAAGGGAACCTACACCCAGGAGGGTAGTAAACTCTTCAAAAGGGCTGACAATAGCAGGACTAGGGGAAATGGTTTTAAGTTGAAGGAGGGAAGATTTAGGTTGGATGTTAGGGGGAAGTTCTTTACAAGGAGAGTGGTTAGGTCCTGGAACGGGCTGCCCAGGGAGGTTGTGGATGCCCCGTCCTTGGACGTGTTTAAGGCCAGGTTGGACGGGGTCCTGGGCAACCTGATTTAAATGTGTATGTTTGGTGGCCCTGCTAGGCAGGGGGGTTGGAACTACATGATCCTTGGGGTCCCTTCCAACCCGGGTGATTCTGTGATTCTGTAACCAGGGAGATGATGGAGTTACTATCCCTAGAGGTGTTCAAGAAACATTTAGGTATGGTACTGAGGGACATGGTTTAGTGGGGAAATACTGGTGGTGGGTGGACAGTTGGATTGGATGATTTTGGACATCTTTTCCAACCTTGGTGATTCTGTGATTCTATGATTTGAATGTCAGACAATGTACTTGAAATGCCAAAACAGTGAATTGGCTATCTTTAGGGTTTGAAATATTTTAAAAGTGATGTATTCCATTATTTTGATAGTATGAAGGAGTTTTTTTGTTTGCTTTTTTAGTACACATTTCTACTTCAAATCTAATCAACTGCTTGAATTGCTCTGAAAGGAAGTAAAAGTAGAAACATTTTCTCAGAATACAAAAATTATTAAATATGGAAAAGCACATTCTGACTTCATTAAAACTGTGAAATGCTGTCATTGAAACCTGGAGTATTGGCAAGCAAAATTGCATGTTGCATTTACAAAGGAAATTTTGTTCAGAGACAGATTTTCTTAACACTGTAGTAGGTAACTGAAATAAGTGATAAATTGGAAATGCCGCTATTTTGTTGGTACTCCCACTTTTACAGTATATTCTCCAACTAAAATTTAGCAGCAGTTTATAAGTTGTCTCTTTCAGTATACTGATTCTAGTTTGGCTTAAATAGTACATAAAATTGCAATCCACTGAACAAATCTCCAATCTAAGGACTTCATTCTGCTCATGACACTAATAGCAAAGCATCCATGGATTAAGTGGTACAGGCCCTTAATAAGAAATTTCTGTATAAAAGTGAAAAATCTTAGCTGCCATATTGGTAAGGCCAATAGATTAGTAAAAGAATCCAAATGAAGATACAGAGATGCTTTCAAGATATAGAAGTATCTGTATAGGCTGTAGTATACAGGTGGGAACTTGCTTCAGACTCACTTCAGCTCTAGAAGAATGAGCATCTAGAATGAACTAGATGAATAATCTAGAAGATGAATGAACAAATCACAACATGCTTGTACAGCCCTGTGCTGTAAGTGATTTAAGCTTTGCTTCCGAATTTGCTACAACAAATGCATTCAGATGTACTTTTTCTCGTCATCTTTTCTATTAAGACTCAACAGGGATCAGTAGATGCTGCAATTGTGAGTCACCTTTGACTAGATCTTTTTAAAATGTTAAGCATATGTATAAGTCTGTGATGCAATCAAGTGCATTTACTCTGTGCAGTGCTCCTGAGCCTTATGCTTTATCTCCAGCCATATTTTTTTCCACAGCTTACTGCTTTTTGTCTTTTCAATGCTCTCAATTGTTTGCTTTTCTAGATTTGCAGCGCAGAATCTATGTCCTATGTAAAACTATACTTTTTGAGTAGTCTGGCCTAGTCTTTACTGGCTTCTATGTACAACACATTTTGTGGATTTTCCCCCTTAGATTGCTTCTAGAACAGAAGCAATTATGTTTGTGAGCATAGTAGTGTGAGGAAATTTGATTTAAGAGTTCTGCGTTCCCAACTGGATGGATGACAGGAAAAGATTCTTCAACCATGGAGATGTGAATTTTCTTACGTGCTGGTTTTATAAACATACCCATGCTTAAAAGTGACACCAAGTTGTCTGGCAAGCATTCACTAAGTTAGGTCCTGAGTCAGGTTATATCACGGATGCTTGAGTGGCTTTAATTAAAGTTATGTTGATTGACTGCTTTTGAATGATGCGTTTAGTGACTGAAGATCGAGAAAGGAGTTGCACAGGAAAATGGTAATTATGCCTCTTGGAATGGATGGATGAAAGCAAGAGTAGTAATCCCTGTCATTTCTAAGTCAGTCCAGTCAGGCAATGGCCTGAAGTTTCATCCAAAAGTACTTGACATTTATTGTATCTGAGTAAAGCAGCTACTTTTAGGATTTCTGAACTAAAACAAACAAAGAAATAAAAAATCCCATCCTTTATAGTTAAAACTGTCAAATTGCATTATCTTGATGGCAGTCTGAATAGAAAGTAAAGAGACGTAAAGGAGGATGCAGTGTGAACTACTGTCACACTGAGTGAGCTGTTCTTCAGAACAGTGTCTGGCAGAAGTCTGTACTGCCAATTTTGAATCTGTTCAGAGACACTGAAGAGTCTCTTGATTTTTTAAATTTGATGTCTTCCCCATCCAAGTATAAGAAAGAAAAAACATAAACAACAACAAAAACAGCAAAAAGATAATCAGTAGATGATGTTTATTTTTACTTAGAAGACCATGGCCACAAAGATATTCTGACAACTATGGTTCAGGGAGCAACATATTATTATTTTCAAAACAAATTATGTTCCTCTTCATAAAAGTAAAAATACTTCTGAATGACTTGAGACAACAAAGGAAGTATATAGAACAGCAACAACAACAGAAATAAAACATAATAAAACATAATAAAATACTCTATCTATATATGATAGCATGGAGTGCTTTCTATCTTAGGCTGTTTTCCTTGTCAAGTTGTGATTCAGAATTCAAAATTTACTCATTTTTATGACACATCTTTCTGAAAGGCTTAATACGAGGCAGATATAATCATCACTGCATTACTGTTTGCAGTTTGAAAGGTTGTTTGATATTAAAGTATCATAAGGACATGAGACATTTCAGTCATGAATGTATGCTTTGAAGTATGCTCCCAGTGACCGTGCTGAAAATTAGTTTTATATGTAAACTGAAAATGGTTAGTAATAAAATAATATTCATCACAATCCATTGTGATCAACTGATTTTTCAGACCTGTCCTTTCATTTTTATAGCAAATTTGATTTCACCCTGTTTCCTTTGAGAGTAGATTGTCTAGCAAAAGAATGACCTTTCTTTTTTTACTAATGAATGCTAACATTCATTCTATTTCAGATTATGGAATCATTTCATATTCCCTTATATTCTGGATACTTGGCTCATGTCAATATTTTTGTGAATTTATGGTAACAGCGTGAATCTTCAGTGATACTGTTTTTGTTTTAATTCAACACATGGTTTCAAAATCATGCAATCACATTTTATGTGTATACTTTAAAAGTAAGAGAATTTTCATCCTTCCCAAAAAGGAATCTTTAAAAAATTTTCATTTTATGAGGCCACTAACAGGTGTGCTAGCAGGTTTGCTCAGTGAAATGACAGTCTGCTAATGTCACACCATGCTTCTTCCACTTTTTTTAAGGAGAAAAGTTTGCTGTTCTTATTACTCTTCTTGTAAGCTCCGGCCTTTTTCCTACAAATAAAATCCATATTCTGTATCTCTCTTTGTTGCTGTATATTTCTATTCAGAACATTGCAATATTCCAGAATATTTCATCTTCATTCAGGTGGTAGAACAGAAAACCTGTTTATTTTATTTATAAACCAGTGTGCGTAACAGAGGTCTCTTGTTCTGCAAGTAAGACAGCTTTGATTATACTATAGATCAGTAAAAGATATCAAGAGCTGTACTGTAATGAAAACAAATTCAGGTGTTTTTATCTTGCTCCATGTTGTGACTGTGTTGAGGCTGGTAAATGAAGGACACCATCCAGATTTTGTGGTGAAACAGTGCTATGAAAATTTAACCAAATGTTTATTGAGTGCAAAAAAAAATGAAGTGGAACAGTATAATGCTAAAAATGAAATAAAGTGGCACAGTAGCACTACACAGAGATTTAAAATTGCTACCACAATCTAAAAGCAGGCATATTCTGGGTCTGTTCAACTTTTTCTTTTCCTTTGTGACCAAATCATGCATGGCCTATACTAAAAGCCATTGATGTAAGTTGGTCTAAGACCATGGTGCCAGTGAAAGTGATGGTATGGTATGCTTCTCTCTTTGTCATTCATTAGTGATAGTCCTCACATTACTTCAGGGAGAATCAGGTAAGGTCATAGACTCCACTAAAACCTGACCTTGCAAAAGTGGCAAAAAGGGACTTTATTGTTCTGGATCAACTTATGCTACCTATTAAACACATAGGAAACTTGAACTCTTTAGACTTCAGTGATGCCACTTTTCTTTTAAAGTTAATACCTTTAAATGTGAATTTAGAAAAGCTTTCATATTACTTTTTTTTTTATTATTATTATTCCACATTTACACTGCATGTAAGTTCTCTTGTTTAAATACAGCCGCAATCAGACTGTCTTGTTTACTATTGTTTGTGTCCTGAATCATGGTTAAAAGAAACTCAGCAGCTCTCTCTTTCCATTTATTTATCTTATATTGTTAAAGTGTTAAATCACTTATCATTTTCAGTAATGTATCTACAATTGCCACTGTCTTGGATATTCTTTGCATTTAGCAAAGTAAAAAAAATTGAGTAAGCAAAGATGCCAGGTCATGTAAATAATTTTTATGGCTCTGAAATGCTTAGAATTAGCATTGCTGTTTAGGATTTAATACTAGCCAGTAGATTAGCAGAAGGGAGCTGAGCAGAAAATAGTGTGTGTTTTATGATTAACTTGATCTATTAGGGAGGAAAGCACACATGGGTATGTCACATTGTAGTCCTGATGAACACACTATAAGTAATAAATTACTGTAGCCTTTTAAAATAATAATAAAACAGCCCTTATTTCATTCTAATATGCTATATTTCTTTTAAGCCTGCCTTAACATTCATAATTTTACAAACTCAAAGAGAAATCTTATTTGTGATCAAAAAGTTTCAGAGTATATGTTTTGTAAGGTCTATTACTGTGATGGCTCTGTTGCTAATACTAGCATTCATCATTATAGCTTTTAAGACATCAGAAGTACATTCTGGAAGAAAATAAATGAACCTCTACATAAACATAAAAGGAAGGGATTTCTTTGTTTGTGTGTTATTGTGAACATTATGCATAAAAGATGTTTTTGTTATGCCTGTATAAGATTTTAAATGCTGAGAGGATTAATAGCACTTTACTGATGAAGGAGGTATCTTGACCAGAAACAGATGCTTCTCCACTGGTATGCATCAGGCAGTTTGTTGACTCTGGGAGAACTCTGGCATGTGACATCACCAAAGAGATTTTAGAAATTTTGTTTTATTCCCAAGTCTACATAGGTTTTCTTAAGTCAAGGGAAAAATAATAGCATTTTTTGTGTCCTGAATATTCCAGATCTAGAAAAATTTCCATATATTTCTGTCCCTTTTAGAAGGATACGTTTGTTTGTCACCGCCGGGGTGTCAGTGAGGCATGACAAAAGCATGACTCTTCAAGTGACTCCTTCTCAAATTTCAAGTAGGCAAACCAGCAGTGGAGAAATCAAGTCAGTCTGTAAGGATGTGTTTCTAACATTGTTGGAGCTTTTCAAAAGTCCCAGTGGTGTATTTTGCACCTATGGACTTTCATCTGCTCTTGTCCCCATACCTGACGTGAGTTGTCACACGGCCGGTTTAACATCTGGTTAACAGAGTATCCAGAAGGTAGCGGTAAGAAAGTGGTACTAGATCAGCATATTGCAGTATTTGCATTTGTGTACAGAACTGCACGTCTTTGAATTTGAACTATGTTCTTGCCAGAATTCAGTATTCATTCAATACAGAATGTGCAGACTGTAATTATTTCACAGACCATATATGTTCTTATTTATAAAATTCAGTGTCCCAGGACTTTTCAGACTGACAGTATTCCTTCTTCTGCTGGAATTCTTTAGCTGAGATCAGGAGGGATGTACCAATTAGGACCTCAGGTCACATGCTGTACCATGGCAAGCAACATTTTTCCTGAACTACTTTACTTGCTATCCAGATCTGAAATTCCTCACATCAACTACCTGTTATGTGTGCTGGTAAGCTTATCTGACTAATCAGCAAACACACATTTACAGGTCTTCTAAGCTTGTGCTATATTACATTCTAGACCAATAAAATAAACCCATTTCCTAAAAACAGTCTGTCTTAATCCCATTTTGGGTCACTTTCAACAATTGTGGAGATATTGTGATTCTTTTGTTTCAAGCGAACATTGGATGTTCATAATTCTGTGGTTCTTTGCATTTTATAATATAGTAGTCAGATCATAAAAAACAAGGTATGTATCTTACTGTTATGGAAGTAATTATTTTTTCTTTTTTAAATTATTTTAATTTTTTTAAATTATTTTTTCTTTGAAGGGTGAATAAAGTAAAGAGCAATAAAATGCATATTTTAAGGAAATATGTATGTTTTAAACATTGGCAGGCAAACATTGTAGCCTTGCTTCTGTTATGCCAAAGTTATGTTTGTCAACACTTTCGTTAGAAAACTAAGGGGTATATAAATCTACTATAAAAACTATTTCAGGAATGACTTTTTTATTTAGTCTCCTAGCTCTAGGGGAACATCTATATAACACAGGAGAAAAAAAAAATATTTCCTTTTTCTTAAAATATTTCACATTTGTTTAGCATCTTTTAATTATCATCACTTATACAATTTTCAGTATGTGAACACAACTGTAGGAGTGTAATTTTGACTTGGCCACTGGATCCTTTTTAAATTTAGAGGATATGAATATCCAGTGTTTCTGTACAATAGTTGCTTCCCACTTTCCAAGACATTTTGAACATATTGACTGTGAAGGCTCCTGTTAAGTTTTGGGGAGAACTTCTTGTTACAGTACTGGATTGGCAAAACAGGGGTGCTGCCTAGTTGGATCCTACTGTTGACAAGATAAAAAAGAATGTAGTGACCATGAAAGAGAGTTCAAGATCCTGAGGGGAGCATGAAAGGAGAGTAGCAGAGTGCAGATCCTGTCACACAGGCAAGCAGACGTCACCATCACAGAATCACAGAGTCACAGAATCACATTATGGTCTGGGTTGGAAGGGACCTCAAGGATCATCAAGCTCCAATCCCCTGCCACATGAAGGGCCACCAACCTCCCCATTTAATACTAGACCAGGCTGCCCAGGGCCCCATCCAACCTGGCCTTGAACACCTCCAGGGACGGGGTATCCACAACCTCTCTGGGCAGCCTGTTCCAGCACCATTCTTGTAGTAAAGAACTTCCCCCTGACATCCAACCTAAATCTCCCCTCCCTCAACTTAAAACCATTTCCTCATGACTCCTTGTTATCTACCCTTTCAAAGAGTTGATTCCCCTCCTGTTTGTAGGCTCCCTTTAGGTATTGAAAGTCTGCAGTGAGGTCACCCCGCAGCATTCTTTTCTCCAGGCTGAACAAGCCCAGCTCCCTCAGCCTGTCTTCGTAGAGAAGACCATATAACCATGTTATGTAAACTGCAAATGGGGTGTCATGGGAAGTAACTTTGAAGAGAAGTGTACTCAGGAAACTGGCAGGGCAGAATCCTTCAGGTATAAGAATGGAACTTTGGTGATGTCCTTCAAGCTTCATATCTTTAGAAGCTGTCAGTGTACTCACTGGTTTCAGAACATACTTTGAAACCTCTGATATGCCTGTTACCAAGAAAAAAATATGCAAAATTTGAATTTCAGCATTACGTTTGTTATAGTGCTTCCTCTAAATGCTAGACATTATGAAGCACAGATCAATAAAATATGTAACAATGCACCGTAAATGATAGCAAAACAACACCTGTAAATAGTTCTAAAATTAAGTTTATCAGTATTTTAATGTGAAGAAGATGTGTATTCTAGATAATTTAAAGCTATATAATTGAACTTTGAAGACTTTATAGCTAGCCACAAATAAAGTATTAAATTAGTACATTAAATATTGCTGGTGTTGTCTTGAGTCCGTTCTAATATTTTGCAACAACTGCACATTTTTGGTTTTTAATCACCTCATTAAGACATAATGATCCTTTTGCATCGTCATACCAGATAGCCTGTTAATGGGCTGGAATACAACAAAAAGCCATTAGGGACATATCTTAGGGTTGATCAAGCACTGTGTTGCTTCATTTTGCTCTAGTGTTCCTCCACTGAAATCAGTTGAAAGACACTAACAGGTCTCTTAATACTGTCCTGAGCTGAATCTCTTAATTGTGCTTCACTTACAAAGAAGTGTCTGCACTATGGAAAGTGCCTCAGTGTGGTGGATTATATCTGTTCTGAGAATTTTCTATGTGGTTAACACTGTATCTGAAAAGACATGATTTGAGAAATAAACAAGCTTAATAGAATTTCTTTCTCATTTGGTCTGTTTGACTCTCACAGATGAACTGCCTATCATACATTGAACATTTAGGCTTTGAACATATGTGGATATTCTTTTTTTCTTAAAGTAAGCTGTGTAAGGGAGTGTTTCCAAAAGAGATGTATGAAAAGATGGAGGTCTTATTTAAAGAGCAGCAAAAAACATCAGGAGAATCAGAAAAAAAAAAATCAGACAAAATATGATGGAGGTCTTCCTCCATCTTTCATTCAGCTTGTTCTTTACATCATAGAAATACTCTAAAGAAAAGCAATATCATGAAAGAAAATGAGTAGATTAAATATATACATATATGAAAGAGGAGATTGCACAGATGAGAGATTGTATGGGGTGATAATTCCAGAAAGCATGTTTTCATCATGATGAGGACTGAATGTATATTCACTTGTTAAACACAGATACATTTACTGATTTTTTTTCTTTCTGATTGTTCTGATGGTAATGAAATCTCAGAATATGGGAGTCTGAGGGAAGGAGTAGTATTCAGGGCAAGATTTTTGTTTCCTAAGAACTGGAGTGGAATTAGTGGCTCTAAACACAGAAAGAGGAGATTTTGCTATGAAAAGTGTATCACAGGGAAGTAAAGAAAGCTGGGATGAGGCTGAGAATCACCTGCTGTCAAAATCTTGTTTTCCTCCCTTCCCTCCCCCTTCCCCCTTTCCCATTTCTTCTTTTCTTTCTTCTTCTCTTTCTCAGTTCCTGTCTACCTGCCTACCTGCCTGCCTGCCTGCACTTTGCAGGACTATTCAGTTCAGGGGAACTGATATGCTGATACATCTTCTTTTGGTTTCAAGGCTGAATCATTATTTGGTACCTCTTGTGTTTATGTAGCATTGTGTCATTCAAGAACAACGTGATTGGGTGCTTTAGCATTAAACACAATGAGATTCTATGTCACCACATTTAGTGGGATCATGAATTGAAGTGTTCATGGAGAAGTGAAAGAAAATGAACAGGGAGAGACTAAACTTCCTCAGAAATCATGAAACAGAGCTGTGCTTAGATGTAGGATCCTGATACCCTAAAGGAAGTCCAGGGTCTTGATCAGTAGATTGCATCATAATTTGAACATGTATCTGCCTGTAGGTACAGATATAGCAAGTCTGAAAACAACTTTTTAGTTAACACGTAAGTTAGAAAGACTCAGTTTCATCCTTCAGCAATTCCTTAAAAACCTGAGGAAGGAATTCACCACTAATTCAAAATAAGCTATAAAGTTAAGAAGACACTGTGGGTTTCTGCTAATTACTGAACTGACCCATTTTCCTTGGCTAATGTGATTTGATTAAACATGATATGTAACTGTAAGATCACATATATCTGTTTAATGTTTCTTTTTATCTGTATTAGAAATTAGTAGAAAGACCAATGAGTCAAGAATTATAGTGGGAAATAATTGCCTAATGTGATAAAAAGTAACCAACAGTAGCCTATTATGCCCAAAGAAAAAAGCTAGCACACTAGTCAAAACTGTATAAATCAGCAGACCCATTTCCTCAGAGGTTTTATAATACTATATAATAGTATTAATACAATTTTATCCAATGCTTCCCCACTAATCAGGGCATTTCAGCAATACCTCTTTGCTGATATGATTTAGACAGAGTAAGACAGTTAAATGCAGTTTCTAAAGCAAACCCAACTGTACAAAATACAAATAATCTACATTTAACAGAAAAAGTAGTGCATCTTTAATGGTTTGACGAAATGATGTAAGCTACTTTCTAGATCATTATCTCAAAAATAAAATGCCAGAGTGTTTATTATGAATTTCCAATCACTTTTCATCTATGTGTAATAAGACTTTATTATAAGACTAGTTTATTTCCTATTAGTTAAAGATCAGATGTATAATTTTTCACTTCTACTAGCAAAAATATATATTATTTTGTTTTCATTGATATAAGTGAATTTATTTAAACTCTAAAAACATTTCTATTTCATTTCTCTTTGAAAAAGACAAAGTAATTCATGAGAAACACAAAATGTTATTAAGAATTTTGGTGTATATTGATCATGCTTAAAAACAAGTGCTTGTGCATTCAACACATATCATAAGAAATGGTGATCTTCTGTTGTGCTGAGTACTTTGCTGTTCTAAATATAAGTAAATGCTCCAGGCTGCATGTGCTGCACATGTCTCGAATAGAAGAGAATTTTTTGAACAGTATGGCTCACATTTTGCTTCTGTTTTGAAATTAATAGTTAAAATTAAAAGCTTAAAGGGTCATTAATGTTTTTCCAAATTTAATTTTCTGCATGCTTTGTTTTGGAGTTTAGAATAACTTCAGTTGAAAAATAAAAATAAAAAAAAAGTAAATAGAAGGTAGAATAAAAGAAAAATGGCATAATGTCAAGTAATTTATGGGGTTGGCTACTAGTAGGAAACTCCATCATAGGTATGCTCTTGAAGTTATTTGATTACTGAATAGCCCAAAATTTATGTTATGCAGTAGGTTTGCTGTTGTACCAAGCTCAGTATCAAAGTACATGCACATAGCTTATTTGTTTCTCTCATTAAATTTCTTCTAGAAATGCCAATAATTGATTTAGTTAAATGTGCCATTTTTTGTAGAAGAGGTACACTGTTTTTAACAAAAAAAAAGAAAAAAAAATGTGGAGAGGTGATATAAGCCACATGGTTCATCTCTAGCATTCTATGCAGTGCTCCTTTAGAGGTACATCTTTAAAGTTATGTTTTCCGACTGGATTTAAGTTTAAGCAAGAAGATACGAGATTAAATATTCCAGGATAGCTTATGGAAGCCTTTTTTATCAAGGTACATCTATAATAATCTGCAGTGCTGTGTGAAAATAACAATTATTCTCTCAGCAAACAAAATCAAACTGTCTTTCTGTAGCAGGATTTCAGGTCTTGTTCTAAAACCTTGAAGGAGCTTGGCACTGACCTATTGATGCGTGCAATTCTTATAGGAGGAGGTGTGCTTCTCAATAAAACTGATGTCTGTTTCACTAAATTTTAGCCATATTAAAAACCATTAAATATATTGGAAAAAAAAAAATCTTTCCATGTAAAAATTTTCAATTTTAAAGTGTCTTAACATGAATAATAATGCAAAGTTATTTTGAAATCTGTGCTGTGTGCCTGAAAAGGATTGATAAGCACAGAAAAAAGTGTGGGATTCTAAGACTAAAATGCAGGAGTGCCTGAGTTTTGGAGCCCTCTGAGACACACTTTATAACTTGAGTAAAACAATGAGACATTTTTATATCATTTCACTTGTAAAATTAATATTTAATTACTTCAATATTTTAAGAATTAGGAGTTATATTGAAATGAGCTTAAAGATTAATTCTCTCACAAAAAAATGCACATATTATATCTTGAATGATCATAATTTTATATTAGTTTATTTTCATTACTTCAACAAACTACTGAGGCAGGTCACAGTTCTCAGAACAGGTTAGATACTGGCTTCCTAGAAAGCCCTCCTAAGTCTTTGCAGTAGATATTGGACTAGCCATCAGAAGTTGAGTCACACGAATTTAGTATCCATTTTAAACATAGCATAAATTACTTAATCTTGTTTCCTTTTCTTAAATCTTGCTGTAACCATTTTCAGCTTGCAGTTCTAGTGAAATTCAAAATGTTCAAATTCTATCTTTGAGGACTTCCCAGAGCTGATAAAACACAAATAGCTGTTCTCCTGCAATAAAAGTGAGGAAAAAGCCAGTTGCCTAATTTAACTACTCATTATCATCTTTGTATTAACCAAATTAATTTCTGTTGACATTACTTTAGATTTCCCTACACTTTTTGTGCATTTGTTTTGCAAATTAATTGTAAATTACACTATAGCTTTTATAACTGAATTAAATTAGGCTTTACCAGAAGCTCTGTGCTGTACTCTCAGGTCTGCATTTTAATACAAGTGAAGTCATGTCGTAACAAGTCAACAATGTTATTATAGTCTCAAATAAATAAAGGCCTAATATAGTTCCTTCAATAAGTGAAGACTTCCATTAACTTTCACCATTCATCAGGCTGTCCCTCATTATTCAATGTAAAGTTTGTTAATCACAGAATCAGGACAGAGTTTAACTGATTTGACCTTGTACCTAAATGACTGTTGTATTCTGCCTGGATAATGTAGTGTAGTGTACTTCTCACGATATTGTGTTATTTAAATAAGGAGGCCTTTTCTTAGCCCTTTTTTTTTTTTTATATTTTTATTTATTTTTTTTTTAATCCCCTTTAAGTTACTTTCAAGGAAAAACACCCTTAAGCATGGCTATAAATGAGATAATTAATAGATGTTTTTCATATCACTGTGTCATAGATGAGATTCAGAAATGTCAAATGGCACTGTAAGGCTATAGTCTCAGCACTAACATCCATTCAGCAGTGGTGTAAAAATTAATTATGCTGTTGTGTTCTCACTCTACTTGTTTTTCAAGAGAACTTGATAATACAATTAATTGCATTGTCTCTCTGATATTAATAGTCTGCATACACAAGGAATAGAACAACCATGTATTAATGGAGGCTGTAGTATTGTGATTTTCCAACAGCAGAATAAGAATGGATTTGGAGGAGAGTAAATATTTCCTGACTCCTAGTACTTTAGCTGCAGGCTGATAAATAGTGTGGTTTGGAATCAATTTCAGCATTGATCTGAAAGATAATCCTCTTCACAACAACCACGTCCTGAGGTTTTTACTGTCAGGTGTGAAAATGAATGGCAGGTTCCAAATAAATAAAAAAGAAGGAAACACAAAACAGAGTGCGGCCTACAGGGAGAAGGGTAGTTATTTGTCTGTCACACATGAGCTAATATGCTGCAGACATTTACTTAGAAAAAAAGCAAGCTATACGCAGAAAGGATATTTATTTTCCTAATTGCCAAAACGATGCTCTGAAATTGAAGAATCAATCATGTTTATTGTTATATGTGGAAAATTAAAAATATACAGTATACAGTAATTTAACTTGCAGTGCAAGGAATCTGTAGCACACTTCTAATCGATATTCTGTACTTCATGCTAGCTTGGTCATGTAGGGCACCAGGAGGGGAAGGGAAAGCTATGGATGTACACTCAGCTGTTCAACTTGGAAAGCTTTTATTCTGTAAGTGTTCTGCAATAAATAAGAATTACGAGGGATACCTGAGAGAATACATGTTAGCATTTGGAGATGGGACGTGTTTAATGTGGTGTTTAAGAACTGATGTGAATCAAAAAAAGAATAAGTTTAGATTTCCAACTAAAGTGTGCGAGAGGAAGGAAAGAAAAATGAATAATTTACTGTCCTGTCAAAAGATGAGATGCCCTATCCTATAGGTTGTAGCTAACTGGAGTGAAGTCATTCCCTTCTGTCAAAGGCCCTATTGTCGTTAATTTGTCACATCAGCAATATCAGTATACTTGATTGAAATACAACAAGATTTTCTGGTATTGTTTTTTGTGAGTGAGACCCAAATGAATTACACTTCCAACAAGATGAAGAAATTTTGTCGTGTTTTACAGAGTGTGCCCACAGAGCAGCCTTCATCTTCTGCTTGAATGTCTGTTTATCAACATGTGTAGTTGAGGCGAGAAATTAGGAACATGTGACATGTTATTGAAGTTTCATTCCCTTTATCTACAGTTTCCCAAGTTTTTGAAATATTATTTTTCTTCATACAGACAATTTTATTTCTTTTTAACACAGCAGATATCATTAAAATATATCTGCTCAAGACAGATCAATCATTGCAATTGTATTTCATTATTGTATATTATGACATCTTTCATCATTTAAAGCAATGAAAAGGGAACAGTGCTGATTTTTAAAATGTTTCAAAGTCATCTGTGTTTGTCCATCACGTAAACAAATGTGGTTTCATGTCTGGGGTACTGGGGTATGGCATCAGCATTCTGCCAATATAAGTAGCCAGCATCATGTTGGTACACACTGCTTTCTTTTTTCCCCACAGAGTTTTTGGAGTGGACCGTGCTTGTTTCTATGTTCTTTTCTTATCTCAGGTTTTCAGGAGCTTCTCAGGCATTCTTTTCTTATATTCTTTTCTCATATTCCATTTTCTAAAACAATTATTTCTACATGATCCAGCAGTTCTCCAATGCAGCAGAACCTTTCCCAGTGGGCAGAAACATGGCCTCAGTGAAATGAGTGAGAATTTTGCCATAGACAAAGGAAAGGCCGTGAATACATCACTTTTCAAACATTGAGTGAGAATCCATTATAGCAGAGAGATAGGACAAAAGAACAGAAGTCTGTCTGATCTCAGGGATTTATTCCAATTTTGAAGAGACAACAAAGGTCACAGCAGTTGAAGAAATTGAAACTGCTGTAATTCCTGAGAAACATTTCAGTAAAGCCAAGCATGGTGATTAAAAGCTGGGTAATAGCATATGGTTTTTTAGCCTGAAAAATATTTCTGCTCAATCATGCAAGAATTGTAAGACTGTTGTGAAATTAAAAAACAAAGGATCTAGTTTGTAAAAACACAGTCTAACAATGAACTTGGTTTTTTTGGAAGTAAAATTCAAATACAGTCATATTTTAAACTGCAGAATATGACAAATAAATAATCTAACCAAAACTGCTGAGGAATTTACAAGTAATAAGAGGAAGATGTCCTTACAAGCCATTATGAATTCTTCTGTGATCTGTAGTCCTCAGGACCTAATTTTCAGAATCTCCAGTGACAGCATAATTACTTTGGGAATATTAGCTTTAAGAAGTATCCAAATAATTTTGCTATTGCTTAACCTTAGAGCCTATGTGAGATCTGTTTGATACAAAAGATGTATCTGCTGTTGTGCAATTGTTGCATTTGTCTATATGCAAGAAATATTCTTCAACTACACACCATATATATCGAATGGGATAAAAAGTTGCTGCTTGATAATGGCATCTGAAGCAAGCAGTTGTGTTCTGTAAGCATGCATAATTACTGTTTATTAATTCTTACTTTTCATCCCTGTTGGAAAGTGCTGACTTTCACTGATGAATGGTGTAGTTCATAATTGCCAAATTTTACTAAACCTCACAAACTTCTCTGCAAATATCATTAAAACAAGATGTACATTGGCATAAATAAAATAATCTCACTTTCAAGGTGAATTGTATTGAAAACTATTTTATTGTTACAAATATTAATTGTTTGGAAGCTGTTGTGCATTTGATTTCAGTTTGCTTGACTATGAAAATGAAAAAGCACACAGAAGGAAAGTGGATGGAATGAATGGAATTGTAGTTCAGATAGTCTGCAGTAATACTGGCAAAATCATTTCACTGACTTCTTGACTTCAGTCTGGGTTTTGATGGTGACTTTGGCTTTTAGATACTGGTGCAAGTCTGAATATTTCTGTTTTTATTGATTTAATTAGTCACGTGAACTTGATTCCGTTTTTGATTCCATTAATGTTTTTTATTGGCTCAATCAATACAGATTACATTTGTGCTTCAAAAAATGAATATTGTTTCTGGTAAGCTTTATATTAGCAATTGAATTTTAGGAATTAGGTAGAGGAAATTATTTGCACTTCACATTTTTAGAAACTTTGCTATGCTTCTGTGAAGAAAATTATTTCATTATACAATAATTCCTTTCTATAAAGGGAATAATTTCAGAGTGAAATACTCTCAGGCTAATATTTCAAATTAAAAAAATCTAATTTTTTGGAAGAAGGAAGGAGAATTCATCTAATTAAGTTTGCATTTGCCATTTGCATTTTAATAATGTTTAGAAGTGCAAAAAAAAAAAACCAAAAAAAAGAGTTCAGGAATGAAAATGAAAACATAAGTGAGTAAAGAACAGATGCTTGTTACTTAATATATTTTCATGGACAGTAATATTGCATTTTTGACCCATTTGGGTCTTTGCTGGTTGCTTGATAAAGATATCAGTGAGTGATTCTGAACTATGGAGGTAAAATTAAAACCAAATCTAAACATAAATATTTTATAAAGACATACTAATGTAAGGCTAGAAGAGTTCTAAAGAAGGCTAATGTATAATGAGCACAGAAAAGTTACTCTCCTAAGTAAAAGTTCCCAAACACCTTTGTGCTTTATTCAGTGTTCACAAGTTTGTTCATCATGCCCAGTTAGTTTGTGACAGGAACATGAGCATACTCTCCAGCACTTCCTCCTCTTTGCCATGAGGCTTTAATAAAACGTATTGGAGGCAGAATTGCTAAATAGAGTTTGCCTGTTTTATATAGTACTTGTGCACTTATTCATTGTATTTGTAATAGGTATAATCGTAATGCAAACCAAATGGGACTGTGTATTCTCTACTGCACAGGTATCCTATTATAAAGGTGATTTTAAATAGTAAATTTCTTGGAGTTAATTAAAATGATAAGGGTTCTTCCTCTTTGGTCCGTGAGTTGAATGAATATTTTTAAGAGAGTTCCTTTTGCTGCAGTACTGAACACCTGTGAGACAGTCAGTCTTTGACTCTCATTCTTTCTTTAGTAGTTTTCTTTTTTGTTGTTGTTGTTGTTTCAGAGTCTTGGGCAGAGCTGTGTTGTGCAACAATGAGAATTGCATGAATCTAATCCCAAGTGAAGCCTCATTTTGTAGGAATGTAAATATAAACTGAGAGACCATTCTAGTCAGCTGATAAAATTATTTCTTCTGAGCCAGCTCTGAAATCATTCCTTTGGTAGTTTTGCTTGTAGAAAATGTAATGTTTGGTAGTATTGCCTCAAAGGAGTGAAACAAAATCCAAACCACTAACCAATGTTAGCCATTAAATAACTCCTTATGTTTCTTAAGTGAAAGCTTTTAACTCTGGGATTTGAAATTCAAGCTGTATCTGTATTAGTTAAGAACTTTTATATTCAAGGATAAATTGTAACTCTGTTTACACAGGTCAGTAAAGTCTGTATGAACTTTTCTCTGTTGTGTATGTCAGTTTTTCTCTGAAGAGTGGCTTCAAGGCCATGGGTCTTTGTAGCTTGTGGGAGGAAGTAGCTGCATTCCCTCTAACATATCCTAACAACCCCTAAGTAGCAGAGGGAGGTTATAATACATCCTGAGAAGGCTGTTTACATTAGGTCAGACTGGATGACTTCCAAGGTCCTCTTCCAATCTTATTTATTTTATGGTTAAATTAATTGAGCTGTCATGGCAAGTCATTATGGTAATTTTAGCAGATGTATATCATCTTATGAGTACGGTAATAACTATGATTATCACAGCCTTGTCTCACAGTGATAACTCATTGTGGTTAAAAAGACAGTTTCTCAATTATAAAATTTTGAGAGGGAAGAGGAAACAAGTGGCTTAAATCTTAAAAACAAAAGAAAACAAGCAAATCCCCAGCAAACAATCAAACAAATCCCAAGAAGCTATTCTATTAGCTATACTTCAGTTTCTTATGTCAGCAGAGTCCAAATGAGAGCTTGCTGGAACCAACTCACAGAGTTCTTACCTATCCTTACCTATGCCTTTGGTTCAGAGGAGATGCAAAATAATTACTTGGAAGTTCTGAAATAGCTGACCAGCTCATTCTATATGTTGTTGAATGAGAATTGTAGCTAGAGCCATAACACAAGTTGCTGCTGCTGGTGCCCTGACCTGTGGGGACTTTGCACATTTAGACCCAGTCCACATGGCTGTCGGGTTAAAATGACTTGTAAGTTACTGTATTGTAACTTTCAGTTATATTGGAAAAAAATGTATATAGTAAACATGGAAGATTTTTAAGATGCTTTCAATATATTGAGTAGATAATTACAGGATTCAAGATTGCTTTGGATTTACACATGAAAACTCTGGCTTCACAGTTTATAATTACTGTCAACTTCCCAGCTGTCCTTGGTCTTGTTATTATAGCAATACGTTCCGTAAAAGAGAAGCAAAAAAGCAACGTGCACTTGATACTACTTGGAAATATCACTGATTTTTCCCACGTTGGCAGCTGGCCTCCTGGACAGGATTCACAGCTTATGAATATGCCAAGATTAATTTCACACTTCATATGGCTTACTATTTTGTTACAGCAGAGCAAATAACCTTAGATATTTCCATACAAAATTAAAATGTTCCCCATAACTGATAAAACTGTTCAGTATCAACAGGTGGGAATGGGTTTTCCTTTAGACCTAATACACTTGAACACATTTTTGCAAGATCTAGCAACATATTGTACAACTTACAGTTTTGCCTCCTCCTGTTCCAGAATATCAAATTCATTTTTTAAAAAAATGCCCTTGACGTTGCTCTTATTCTTGCTGTTACATATAATATTTTTTTAAAGTAGCAGTTTATGCAAAATAGGAGGCAGTAGGTGGAAAGAATAATTTTCATCTGATATGTATGAGAAGTTTTAATGGATTTTAATGCATCTTTAACAGTGATACTATCAATGTTCTAAAATCGGTTCCTTCTGAGTAACTACCATGGAATATTCAATAGATAAAGAATTTTATTTTTGGTCATAGAATTGACTCCAAAAGTGTGCTCCAAGTTAGTTTGGAGGAAGCTTTGTGGCTGGGTGACTTGTATATCCTGTATGCTGCTTTTAGTTTCTCTGCTGTTTGTTTCAACAAGTATGCACTCTTAACTAATTGAACAGTGGCCTCGTTGTTGTATTTGTCAATTTGTCTGCCTATCAGGTTTTTTTTTTGTTGTTTTTTTTTTTTTTGTGACTCTATTTTATTTTTTTATCTACACAAATTATTTACCATCTGGGGCAAGAATTGCATACCTTGGTTGTTTGCTTTTGCTGCACCTAACACAATAGAGCTGGAACCACTAAGTAAGCATAAGGCACCATTGTAGTTTTAATAGCAATTATTTTGTTAAAAGCAGCAATAAGTATTATTTACACTACAGTTGCTGAGCAGTGCTTGTGAAAAGCTGATTGTTCTTTGTCTGCATTTAGATGCTTCATTTCTTACCTGAACCCAGAAACTTGGTGCTTGTTTTCCTTGCTGCCAGAAGTGAAAGTGGTCACTGACAACAGAAATGCATAATTGAAGGACAAAACAGAATGAGGGCTGGAGTATCCAAGGCACCCTATGAAGTAAATCCTTTCATCCTCTTTCTCTCTCTTACTTGAAATAGATTTTCCTTGTTTCCATGGCTGCACCAATAATGAGGTCATATCCATCTCCTGGTCTGATGGTACAGGTCAGCCTTGCATCTGACCTTAGATATCTGAAGGCTTATAAAAGTGATCTGACAGTGAAAATTCTATCTTCATTGAAGCTCAGGTGTTCATAGGGTTTGACCGCTGTAATTGTAGAATCCAATTCCTATTTACCCACTTCAAGTATCTCATCCAATTAGCATTTGCAAGAGTTAGACATGAAAAGCTAGAAATGAGAGTAAGAAACAATTAGCAGAATTGCCAAGTTTATATCCCCTTGCCAGCTCAGTTTTTGTTATGGTCTGAATGTCAAAGCCTTTTTTCATTTACAGAGACATTTGTCAGAAATATAGTCTGAAACACCAACTAGATATTTTCAATAAGGCAGTCATCCCCTTTTGTCAGTTCTGATGAATGAACCTGAGCTTCTTCATTTCTGCAATTGCATTAAATGCAAAGGAGGAAGATAGCTTGTTTCCTCAAACTGACACCTTTAATTTTAGTGACTATAAATAGTAGCAAAGAATGTCGTATTCGTTTTTTTAAGTACTCTGATCTCATTGCAGGACCTTAATGTTTTCAGCATTTACGCCATACTAGGTGGCTTCTCTAAAAATTAATCACAGAATATAAATTTTGATTCACATTTATTTTCCTACCTATCAGGCTTTGAAAGGATAGAGTGTAGCAGAACAGAGAACACTGGGTAAATAGCTCTTAGAAATTATTTCTCAGTGACAGAAAATTCTGATGTGTATTTGTAAGCAAGAACCATGTTATTCCTTTGACTTACATAAGCATTTGCCTTACAGCTTGAAATGCCAAAAGGTTCATGACTACGTTATAACTTACCCATAGTGACCAGCAAATATTTCATGGCACAGCTGAGGTATAACATCAGTTATTGTCATAGAAAGTCTGGTTTTCAAGGCTTTGCTGACATTGCCTTATACTGTCTTGAGATTTCATGTTTTATTTTTCCTTTTTTTTTTTTTTTTTTTGTGAACTTTCAAGATATTAAGTCATCTTAGTGCAAACCTGTAATTTTAATCTGTTTTCCAGAAGCATGGCATCTTTGCTTTATCCCAGTCAATTCAACTCCATGCTTATTTGCAAAAGATGTCAGAAACCCATCTTTTCCCACATAGGGGATCTTACTAAGAAATCATGTAGCAATTTTTCGAGCTTTCTCCTTTCATCCAATTCTTATCTATTCCTTCCGTTCTCCAAATAGACTGTACACCAAAAGAAAGCTCTGTAGTGTGCTGGTTTCCTATAGTCAAGGGTCTGTCCTTTAAAGCTGTTTATCTTCATTGGATCTCCTGGTCAAAACAGGGAGCTCATGAGACTGTAACTGCCTTTCACTATCCAGACAAGTCTACTCTGAACATAAAAGAAAATGAAAAAGCAGCATGTATTAGTATTGTAGTCAGTATATCTACTCTGATTCTCAGGTCAAAGGCACAAAGCTTTTCTTTTGACATTGTATGTGTTTTGTAATATCGTGACAGTAAAGATAAAAAACTTCTATTCTCCCCAAGAGAAAATAAATCATGCCCCAGGATCTTCTCAAGTGAAAATTGCTAACTTGAGGAAAGATTAGGAAGGGAAAAATGGTATCGATTTTACTTTTTCAAAATCTAGTATTTAGAGTTTTGGAATCATGAAAGTCTAGTGATTTACACATCAATCACTTTTTATTATTCATTTTTTTCCTAAATCTATTTATTTATTTTTTTATTTATTTATTACATTCAGTTTCTGGTTGTATGTGAGTTATACTACCCAGGAATTTTTTTGTGGCGTTTGTTTATTGTCTTATTATTATTTTTTACTGAGAAGGCAGATTTTGACCTGCTGTATTTTTCTTTATTGACTGCAATGCTCTCATGTACACAGCAGTGATCAGGCATTTGTAATGGCAACCTACGAAAGCCAACACACGGATGTTTGAAAACTGAAATGGTCAAGATGAAATGAATTAGCAGCACTAACCAAAACCACACAGACACACATAAAGAAAACAAACAAACAAACTCAACACAGGAGAAAAGAATATTATTACTATAAAAAATGAGGAATACTTTTCTGTCAACACACTCTTACCTGAAATTTTTCAGGAAGAGTGTCAGTCGAGATAGAAGTTAGTTCTAAATTGAAGGAAATGTTGGATCTTCTTTCCCAGTATTTGAGATAATGTTACTGAGCATGAGACAATTGCATTATTTCTATTTTTCATTATTTTAAGCATTTAGAAACAGGTAGATTTAAATATAAAACTGTTAAATGATAGAATTCTGTAATTGGTCATTAAGAACTCTGTCATAACTTACTATGAGCATACTTCTGAGCTTTATGGACGTTGTGAGTCAACTTTTCGTGTGTCTGGATTCTTCTCCATGACCAATAATTTCAGAAAACAATTAGAGGATATCTCCTGCTATACTGCATTTTCTGTCCTTTGGGTGAACCATTTTGTTCGGATTTTGTTTTATTTTATGTACTTCTGCATTCTCTGAATATCAGTAATTAGGTGATCTACAGAATATAAATTCAGAATATAAAACAGGCCCTCATTAAACTAGCCTGGTTTAATTTGCTTAACTCAAATATGAGATTATTTTTTAAGAATACTTAGCATTACATATAGTTCCACATGTATTCAAAGTTTCTATTGAATTCAGTTGCACCTATTCATGTTTCTAAGCTTTTTACCCCCTTAAATCAGATTCTGTGCTTTAATTCAAGCACCAACAAATGAGGAAAACAGAACTGGAAATTACTTCATAAAGTGTTGTTGAAGTAGATTGCCAAGATATCCAGAACTCCAGAACAAATAACTTTTAAGCACATATAAGAGATTTAATATGTACTCCTGCATAATTTAAAAGTTTAGCAAAGCCTTCGGAAGAGAATTGGGACAGTAGAAAGGAAAGTATTGAGCACCCCCTAGGTAACCAATTCTAGGGCTGATTTAACAGCTGAAGTAAAATTCAGTTTGAATTCCCAGCAGTCCCCACTGCACCCCTCTCATTCACTGTGACACCAGCATTTCCCATGTTATGTCAAACTTCCTACAGTTCAGTAAATTTGAAAGACTCAGGGTCATCGGTTCATTAATTGTGGTTTTCTCTTTGGAACCCACAGTGCAATTACAAGTCTATTTAATGTAATAGTAACTGTTAAAGTCAAGCCACTTGATCACTTCACTCTTGTTATAGAAGTGTTACAATTCTAAACTATGCATGCAGAACACTGAAAATTCCTATTAATTTAATTTAATCAAAGTTGAATTTATACTTGCAATGATTTCTAGAGCCTGAAAGCTAAAAGCACAGCTTATATTTAAAATAATTTGAAAGTAGAAGTGTTTCATTTTCCTATTAGATAAAATAACCAATTATGTCTCATAAAATATGGTAATATTTTTAGGTAAGTTAGGAAATAGAAGAATGAAGGAGCAAAAATCATTTTTAAATGTTTAGTTTTGAAGCAATAGTGAGAAGTATTTAAACATGATGTGCAAGGTTTGTGACCTTCTCTTGGAGAGGATGCTGACATTTTATTTTGTTTAATTTCCTTAATTCTCAGTTGATTTGCTTGTTTTTTAAAGACTTGCTTTGGTGTTTTTTTGTTTGTTTGTTTTTTGTTTTTTTTTCTTCTTGAAATTGAAGGGATTTAATTTACTTCATTAACACAGTTTTATCTTTGCATTAAAAAAGATTATCTTTTACCTTGATACGTTCCATTGAGCTTTGAGATGACATTGCAAAGAACAGCCAGTATTCTGAAATCTTACGTTTCCATTGCCTTGCATTTCCATTTCAGTTTGAATAATCCTACAATTTACAAAGTTATAAAGTTATAGATAACTTTATAAGGTTATTTGATCTGCAAATCAAGCAATTGGTAAGTCTTGAGTTAAGGAGATTTCACTAAAAAATGATCTGTACTTGCAAGGGAACTGGCAAAAAGAGTTTTGCATGAGATGACACTAATATTTAAAAAAAAAAAAAAAACCCATTTTCTTTCTGGCAATGATTGTAATATAGAAGGCTTAAAATTACTATTGAAGAAAATCAATGTCTGATATAAAAGGCCATATTCCTTGTTATTTTTGGTGTTCAAAAATCTCTCAGTACCTTTTGAAAAAGAAATAGGCCTTGCTGCTGCTGCCATTATTTCAGTTATATCCATTTAACATTCTTTTGGAGTTTGGAAAGCAATAAGCTGCCTAAAAAGTGATACTTTACATGATATTGACAGACATCTCAGTTAAAATATATTGACTTTCCTGTATGGACTTCCCCAATGCAAATTAATTTAAGCAGACTTTCTAGAAATTGGGTAGGTAAGTCTCTGCTTGACCTAAAATATTGTGTGGTGATGTTCCTTTTCGCTATTTAAGTGCTGTCTTTTTTTCTTTAAAGACAAAATTGGTACATTTCAGAATGAACAATAGAGTGGTTTTCATTCTGATTAACAAGGTGCAGTTCTTTCACCTCAGAAGAAATTTCATTATTACAAAACAGAGCATAAAAGACAAAGAGGAACGTAGGAAATCAGAAGGAGATATAAAACAGATAACAAACTGCATATTAATTTGATTATATTGATTCTGTGGTATCTGCACTTATAAAGAAGAAAAGAAAACCAAAGGAGGCACCAAGGAAACAAAATGTATATAAGCTTTTTCAAGGAAGATACATGTGGGACCAGAAAAGATAAAATAATCTAGCAGAGAGTAGAGCATATAAAGATCTAAAAAGATAATTATTCATTTTCTAAAGTCAAGCAGTAGCCTGAAGCTAAGCAATGATAGTTTAGGTAAGTTATTAAGAGTAGGGACTTAATGTCAGAGCAGTAGAATAGTCTACTGAGAGGAACACCTCTGCTATATAAATGCAGATATTTAATAATAAGCTAGGAAAAAATATCAAGTGACAGTGCTGATCCAGAACCTGATCCAGTGCTTACTGCAGTCATCATCTCTTCTGATGCTTTAAATCAGGTTCAATCAGTAGTCATACATAATGTACATTGTTTCAGAGCACAGAAGTATATCTTTCTACTGTGGGTAAATAATATATATATCAGATGATTATGATTTTATTTTTTTAATCTTCTTCAGATGTAAAGTAGAGATTCAGACAAATATTGGTCAGGTTGTCAAAGGCCTGAACTTAAATGCTTAATTTAGGTCTTATTTTTTCCCATTTTAAAATTCCATCAGTACAACGGTCTCTTCTAACTGTGAATCGTGAATGTGTGTATTATATCAATTGTATGGAAATATTTAGCCTACAGCATATATATATATTTTTTTTAATATTTTGAAGGGATACCTAAAAAAAAAAAAAGGATTCCTCTTAGTGTTAAGTGTTATTCAGAGACTATTTGGTATAAATGATACAAATCCATTGATGTTAGTAGAATTTCACTTGCCATGTTTAATATTTTGGAGTATTTGAACTGAACATAATGTTTCTGTATATTATAGCAGCCAAACACAGCTTTGCAGACATGACAGAAGACAATGAAGACAATTCTCGATACCATTCACATTTAACTTAAGTTTTTTGTTAGAGAAGTTTTTTTTTTTTAGTTTTTTTTTTTTTTCCTTCAAATCATCATTCTTTTTAAAGAAGGTAAATATTGTTTTGTGTTCTGAGTGATAGCAAGAATATTAATTTTGGCACTAGTATAACTGAGTTAAATATCATGAGTTGGAATCGTGCACATAGTGTGCACTCATTATACCTGCAATAAGTTTTTCCCTGTATCTCCCTGAGGGCTTGTTGGTATAGGAATATTACTTTAGAAACTTTAATGCATTAAAGATAACTTGCATTACCTGGCAACCACTCACATTTTTTTAAAAAAGAGAGTTATTTTGTGTCTTAGTAAGTGATCTTTGGAAGAGCATGCCTCCTACAGTGAGTTTGTGTCCTTAATGTCTGCTGGTAGTCTTGCTTTGCACCAGGACTGGCATGTCTGCATATGTGTGTGTAGATATGTGAAGGTGTGTTTAATAGATATGTGTACTGAGTACAGCTTAACCAGACTTCATTCAAGTACCAGTATTCATATCAGCATTCATTTTTCAGTAATAGTGAATTCATATTCCTCTTATAAGAACTGGGTCTTCAGTGAAATCCACTGGGGATCTCTGCACAGCTTGAGAACTGGCCTACCATTTTGGAAAGCAGTGGGCAAAACGGGTACATTTTGCCTCAAAAGGAATCATTAGAATGTGAGCATACAGAATACAACCAAACACTCAAGGAAGAACAGCTGCTCCTAGAACTGGAATAAATCTTAACTCAAAGTGAAGTAGTGCAATTACAAAGAATGTTGATTTATTTGTTCATTGGCTAGGGAATGAGACTGGTGATGTTTTCCTGTAGATCTTCCAGGTGATGTGGTTAAGCATCCAGACTTGTAAAAATTTATACTACTCCAATTCACTTTCTTTGGATGTCGAGCTCAACAGACTGGCTGTGTGACCAAGCAACATGTAACCTATGAAACTTCTCAAACATTGGTTTTGATGGAAAGGAGTAATGAAACACCCAGTCAGCAGTTGGCAGGGAGATCAGAGAGAGCAGCTGGGACATCCTCTCTAACAGGTGCAACCACAGAACTCCTGGGATGGATAGAGAAAAAACATTTCTTCAGTACATTTCAGAAAAAGGAATAATCTCCTCTTCTGAGTCACACTATACCACGTGACAGCATAGAAACCACTTATGTTATTGATAATGATAGAGGGGGAAAAAAAATGTAATGTGAGTTTTACGGAACTGGAATATGTTTCTCACAGTGGCTCTGCAGTCTCCCTCCTTAGAGATTTTCAGAACCTAACTGGAAAAAGCCCTGAGCAACTTGCTCTGACTTTGGAGTTGGATCTGCTTTGAGATGGGGGGTTTGCCACATGACCTCCAGAGCTCACTCCCAAATTAAATTATTCAGTGAGTCAGTGATTCTGTATTGCTTGGGTCAGTTAGTAAGTATCTAGAAGAAGACAAGTTTACTTCATGTAACTGATTGGAAGACAAACTAAAGCAACACCAAGATTGAGTGGCCAAGGCTGGGAGTATTGGATTCCAGTTCATAGGTTAGCAATGGACAAGTAGAACACTGTTACTGAAGAGGAAATCTCTTCATGATACATTCTACTGACCTTATTTCTCTCTAACCTCCTGAAGACTGAGCAGTCTCATACAGATGAGTAGACATTTGTGATTGTATAATTCATGGGACTTTTTTTATTATGATAGTAAACCAACTAATTTTTCTGTATGTGGCATTCAGAGGAAGCTTCTTAGAGAAGCTACTGACTTCTCCTACACCCATTGAGTGTTGCGGCTAGACCCTGTGGTATTTTGATCTAAGATTTTTATATAGTAGTAGGGAATGTGAGACTTATCAAGGAAGGCATTAATCTTTTTAATGTGGAAACATGGAGAAAAATATGCATATAGGTGAGAGTATGCCACTTTGTCCCGTATTTCAGTACAAACCAGGTTTGAAAAGACATTTGCAGAAATATGTATTTTTGGCTCTAAGAAAAGATTTGATTAGTTGGTATACTGCATTTTTCTTCATTTTTCTTAGTTACTTTTTCTGACTATTGAAAAATGCCTCTTAATTCTAGCAAGGAACAACTCTGAGAAATAGAACTTGTCTGCATTATACAAAAGTAATGGGTAAAAATGCATTTTGCAGGAAGGAAAAAAAAAAGATCCTAGCAAATCAGTGCCTTAGTAGTCATTTGTACTTGGCAATTACATTAATTCTGTTGCAGTTAGACAGAAATCTTGCTGCTATTCACAGCAATATTTTTTTCGGGTATTGATATGGTGCCACATTACAACAGTTAAAGGCTAACCGACCGACTGAAGTGAGGCAGTAAGCAACTTAATGCTTACAGATTACATGGTGAAAAAACCTGAAGTAGCATTTTAGTAGGTGTCTGGGTATTTGAATTGCCAGATTAAGTACAAATCTAATTCTTGCATTAAAAAGCATACTATTGCTCTAAGAATTTATATTTAAACTGGAAGGTGGAACTGTTCACCACAGTGTATGAGAGATCTGATAAAATTTAATGAAAATTTAGTACCTCATAAACTAAATTTCAGGATGTTAGGGATGGACCATAAGAGTCATCATGAGTTGTTCAACTGGTATACAAACTATATTGTGATCAAAAGTAAAGATATTGAAAAGCTTGTCTAACCTTAGTGGACAGAGTTGAAAACATGTATGTGGCCTCAGTTACAGCATTTTCTGTGTGAATGTTTTATAATGTATCCTTGTATTGTGGGGACACCTGGCTTGTAGGTTCAGAAAGGGCTCTGCTGCCTTGGTTACCCACTGGGCTCTGTGTGGTCGCTTGGAACCTGAGCGCTCACCAGATGGTTGAGCTGGAGTCAGAACCAGGAGGTCAGATCAGTAATATAGGAACTGCAGGCAGCTCCCTTAATTTTGCTTAGAAACCTGCTTTTCACAATCAAACTTCACTCTACAGATGTCCATGAAGCAATTGCAGACAGATTTTGTGATTGTGTTTAGAGCCAGGTAAATCACCCCTGCGCTGAGAATAAAAAGTGGATGTTGCTCAGTGGAAGAGCACTTCTGACCAATATGGGCAGCAGCTGTGGGCCTTCTTAGGTGCTTCAGATGGATGCTCATTCTATATAAAGCAGGTGGCTATCCTCAGTGTATGCACACGTATGTTCTACTGCTGGTTTCTCTTCTCTAAGCAGAAGTGGTTTTGGAAGTTGTTCTGGTAATCTGACTTAATTATTGGATCCGTATAAGTTGCATACTACCAAAAAATAAATCTTACATTTTTTCGTGACAAAAGAAAGCTAAATTCTTGTAAATAAAAGAAATTGGTGATAACTGACAGTGATAAGGTAACCTTAAAAGAAGAGCCATCACTCTGAATCTTGAGAGGAATTAGAAAGAACAAGTGGTAATGTGGAGAACCATTTGAAAATGTGTGGTCTTAATACCAGTAAAGGACAGTCATCAGGTTTGACCTACAGAGCAGAGGGCAAAGAAAGCTGGTTTCTAGTTTCTACTTTATGCCCAGACCTTCAGTTTGGGCAGCAGCATATTGTTGAGAAAGCTGTGTTATCATAATTTAAGGGTTTGAAATAATGGAGTATTCTTTCTGTGCATGAGTGAATTATTTCAGTAGTTAGTTGTCCCCAGCAGGAAAAAACATACATGTTTATATGCCTTAATTCTGGTCTCCACGTATTGGCACTTAAGTCAATTGCAACCTCTTTATGGATTACATAAATAGATTGCAGTTTGGTTCTCTAATTTTAATGTAGGTTATTTCTAATTTTTAATCATTCACACAGCTCTTTCTCTCCATCTTTTTCCAGTATCTCCTCTAAATCAATGACAGTAGAAATGATTACAGCATGCCATCATTGATCTTTCTTATTTTATATACTGCCATTATAAAGTGAGAACAGGGGGAGTTATATACCCCTGCATATATGTTCAAGGTAGAAATATTAATTCTGCACATTGACAGGCTGGCTTGAAACTGAATGATTACTCTGAGCTATGGTTAGCTGCATGCCATTTTGCCTCCAGTTTCTTATGTAATATGAAATGGCCAGGGTATGCTGATTCCTGATTCTCAGTTATCAGTTAACCGGTTTTATATATATTACATAAAATCATAATTTGTTTGGAATACTTTGTATTGTTAAGATAGATTTATGTAGGATAAATACATTTTCATAATGGGGCATTAAAAAATGGAAAATTGAGTACTGACTGATGCTCAGAATTAGAATCTCCTGTGCTTACTTTCAGACTTTTATAGCAATATTTGTCATTTTAAGTCTGTTCTTTTTTAGATGAACCATTCACCCTAATGAATCAAAAATGTTAAGCTTCCATACTGTTATCTCTTCTTGTTGGATTTTTTTTTTTTTAATGAATCTTCTTTGAAGTCTATCAAAGGGTATCTTTAAAAGCCGATATATTGGGCATCCTCCTGTAATGTAGCAGGCTACAAAATAATGGTTGTAATTTTACTTTTTCTCCAGTGATAATTTCTTGAATTGTATGGTTTCCCATTTTTGTACATCTCTAGATTTTAGTTAATTGCAAAGTTTTGTAAAATAGAAATTTAAAACAGTTTAATGGTATAATCAGTATTGTGTAATTATTGCAGAATGAGAACCTGTATATTTCTTCTGTGCTTGTTACTACTGAATTGTATCGCTTTCTAAATTGTATGGGAACTGCTGAATCACAGCCTGAACCTCTGATTGATCACCTGAGGCGAGCCATGAGTCAGCCAGAGGAGCACAGGTGAAGGCAATTCACCTGAGCTGCTGGAAAGGGGTGGAGCCTGGCTCCATCTCTCCTAGACTTATTTAAGAGCTGGCTACCAGCGGAGAAGGATCTTGTCTGGAGATCCCTCCTTCTGGTGCTTTCTGTAGGTGAACCTAGCGTATGGGTAAGCCTTCCATTTATTCTCCCTATTGTCTTTGTTTACTTTGCCTAACTCTCTTGTTCTTTTGTTATTCTAACATCTTAATGTCCACTGATTGTGCATCTTAATATCCATTGATTATACACTAAATGCTCAATTTTGATTTGGTGTATACTGTATACAATGGTAAGGTCTGCAGTGTCCTAGCTATTTGTCCCATTCCAAACAGTGCCATTTTGTTTTTTGAAATAATGATTAAACAGTAATTTAGCATCACTTCTGCAGTATCACTCTTAATAACTTTTATCAGAATCTGCTTTCAGACTCCATTTGCTTAGTGATCAGATCATGCCATCCAATGCTGATGAATATATCCTCCAGGATACTAAGCTCCTGGTCTCCTTCATTGAAACTCATATATACCAAGGGGCTCTAGTAACCTGTAATAGAGACCTGCAATTCAGAGGATTAAATCCCATTAGAAGATGAATTCAGAGGATGAATTCCCATTATTAACAAAAACCATAGCATGAGAACACTTATAGAACACATTTGTTTTTTCTTGTGTGTGTGAGTTTTCGTTTTTTTTTTTTTTTTTTTTTCCTCTTTTTTTCCCCTTTCATTTCATGTTATATTACAAGAGTTATAACCGTAAACCTGTTTTAAGTGGCTTTAACCTACCAACTCCACTGCTATCTGTTTTACTTCAGGACCTGGAAAAGCAGATTATCCGTAAAATAATAAGCACTAGGGAGGAAGCATGGCTATGAAGGGCAAGCTGGTTTTTTTTTTTTTCTTTTTTTTAAAATCTCTTTAAGAATTGCAGGTCAAGGAAGAAAAGTAGCAGTATATTATTGCAATAGTATCTGAAATTTTATTGCATGTTGTCTTAGTGTGTTCTCCTTTGTTATTTTTAGACATTTGCTGTAGAAGTTGACATTCAGAAATATACATCTCAAAGGCGTCAACATAGAGGTTATATCAGTGGAAGTGCTGTGTTTTTAATTTGCACCTGATTTGTACAAATCCATGTTGATTTCCCTTTTTATACGCAATGTGGGAGGAAACCATATAAATAAAAACTGCACTTTAGGCCAAAGATACACTTTTAAGTAATTGGATGTTGCATTAAAATGTCCCCGGGTTTCTATTTTACTGATGCTTCTGTGTAGAATTGAGCCAATCTGTCTTCATATTTCCTCTTCTGTAGCATTATAATTGATCTGGCAGTTTGCCACACTTAGACCCAGACAGTAATCGCTTGGCATAGAGGATATTCTGCCTCTCTAATTTCACTGACAGAATAAATCCTGTTTTTAAATTGCTGTCATGTGGTTTTTATCAGTAAATAACACACATCTTACTATGGCACATGTACATTGAGATAGACAACTATTTCTTATTAATGTTACTGTGGAGCAGAGGAGGAGTTAAAAAAAAAAATAAATAAATCAAGTTTTCATCTGATCTACTGTAAGGGTGCTAACCTTGAAAGTGAATCTTTGGGAAGGAAAACGAACAAAACAAACCTAAAACTTGAATATGTCTGTTTGTTCTCTTTTAGATACAGTCCATTGTGTGTTATGCAGACAAGCAAAGGAAAATGGTATTACATATAAAGGATATTTTCCTTATAAAACCTCACAGGTTTTTTTAAAAATACATATTCTACACTGTAATGCAAAATTGCTGAAAATATTTTTGAGAAATATGTGCATATTTAAATAATTTATCTGATAGTAGTGGTAAAACCAATCAAAATATTGTGCTCTATTGAAGTTGCACTCAGTTGCAAGTTCACTTGGGAAGACCAACTATTTGAATGGCATGTGTACTGTTTTCAATTATATTCAAAAAGATAATGCATTTGACAGTGAAGCTACTGCCTATAAACAACGACGTCCCCACTGCCAGCAACATCATGCAAAGTGTAATTTCTGTGTGCACAAAGATCTAGAAGCTCAGACTGAATCTCCTCAATACTGTTTGTGAATTAGTACTTCAAAAACTCAAAGGAAGAGAAAGCAGTTGTTACATCATTTCAGATGAAACCATCTCATCCGTGTCAATATTGCATAAAACAAACAGAAATAAGTCATCACGGCAGAAGAAAGAAAAAATGTTCCGGAAAACAGCAGATTACTGAAATGCATACATTTTCATTCAATATTAAATATTTAGGTTTGCCAAGAGTAAAACATGAAATCAATTCCATCCTTCAGGACATTTAAAGAGAGCCTTCTGAGCTTAATGTAGTCACAGGGAGCTACTGAATTTAAGGAATATCTTTTGATGTGCTTTAGAGGTAGTCTTTACTCAGAGCTATGTTTTTTAACCTAGATGCCATGTTATTGTTATGTTTTAAATTTGTAGTACATGTATCAGTGGAGATGGGCCCTAAATATCATTATGAATGTTTTCTTTATATTGCAAACTTGCAGATTCATCACTGTTTTGATTCTATCTCCTGTACACAAACGTGAGCTTGTTGGTACAGAGCATATGGTTCTGTTGAATGTGTCCGGCATGAGTCGTGACCCTAGTCAAAAGTATTTTAGACACCCAAGCAGATCACCATAGATATTCTGAATATCTGAGATGATATGCTATTTCTCTATTGAACAAAGATCAGATATAGAAAGCTAGACTGTGGGGAATAAGAGGGGAAGGAAACGGGGCAAATTCACAGTGATTACACTGCAAAGTTTGAATCAGTTCATATGAATTGGATTTTCTAGGAAGCATAGTGTTGTTATTGTGTTTTTTTTTTTTTTTTTTTTTCCTAATGAAAAGAGTAAAAATGGCAGTATCTGAGCTGGGAAATTATGAGCATTTGGACACTGTAAGCTGATTTGTGGGTGACAAGTGAGAAGGAGCTCTTAAAGACTTATTGCAATGAAAAATGGATGCTTTTGGTACTGGGTTTTCTGGGAAGAAGTCCTTTAATCTGAGGCAGGATGGATTTCAGCCTGGAAGATAACAGTGGCAGTACAGAGGTTGATGCTTATAGTAGCTGGTGGAATATTACAAAGAAGAATATTATCTGAATTCTGGTAAATACTGATGACTAGATTTGCTGTCCTATGTGTTAATCTTACCTTCACTGGGTAATATTATGTGATGAAGTTGTAGAGGGAGGTTCCTGGGTTTTGAGACTTTCTAGAAAATCAGGCCATGTAGTTTTTACCATTTTTCCCAATAGCTTCATATAATTATTGAATAATATCCTATTGCTCTGATATTGGTCTGTGACACTGCAGAAGCCATGGTGCATGTTATTGGACTCATCCATGCATCTTGCTATCTGAAAATCTTTCTGAAATTATCCCTGAATAAAAGATGATAAAAACAGGATTTCTGGTATGAGGTAGGGATCCTCTTCCTTAAGTCCCTAATAGGATTGTCATTTCAATAATCAAAGGCTATCAAACTGTTGAGCAAATATCATGCTTCCTTTTCCAGAGGAGAACAATAAACCACTGAATAGTTTTATTTGAAAGTTACATTACTTAGTCTGTGTACTAGTGGTGAGCATCTATATAATGCTTGCTTATAGTATAGTACATAGTAAGCAGACATGGCTGAAACAACTTACTCAAAGAGAGAAGCTGTTAAATTATTATCTCAATATGGAGAGATCAAGCTAAAACTTTAGAAGTTATTTCTGTCTCCTGTTGAATAGGAGTATTTGTGTCTATTCCTCAGTTTTATGTAATTTTCTTTTAAGGCAAGTGAGTAAGAGAAATTGATTTATTAATCAGTTAAAGGTTTGTTATCATTTATCAAATCTTTAATATTCAATCTGAAAAACTTTATTACTCTGAGAAAATAGCATTTTGAAAGTTTCAAGGTTAACTTTTCAGATATTCAGCTCAGATAATAACAGAGAGCATCATAATGTGAGATTTTTCCTGAATGCCTTCTGTGCAGATGATTGTATTTACTATCCTATGGAAAAATGATCGGATGTTACACACTATTATGTGTCTTTCTATGCCCTGAAGAGACACATAATTTATAGCAAAAATTACAAAAAGATTTCAGAAGCTTTCTGGCTAGAGATATTCCTTTTGTATTACATCTAATGTGTTTTCTGCTGTGAATTATTGTAGCGTGTCATATTTCCACTTTCCTTTTGGATTTGTGCTTAATATAAATAATGTATAAAGAAAGCTGCAAGAGATGTCTATGCATATAAGCATTTTAAAAACAGAGCAATTCATGGGAATTTTTTTTTTTTTACCATCTCCAAGGTGATTTCCACAAATAATATTACCTTGATCAGAATAATCCCTAATTTTAAAAGCTGGATTTAAGACAAACAAATAAAAATTGTTTTGTTTAATAGAGGTTTCCTCACATATTTTAGTTTCTTATACTGAGGTACAATTAGAACATAAAGATAGCTGATAGTCCTTTGGTATTGATAATAGAGCTACTTAGGACACAAAACATAAAGCACATTGACTTAAGCATATTAAATAATGATCTACTGCTGTTATACACAGTAGCACTGAATGAGTAATATCTTAACACAAGAATATCTGAACCTGAGGGTGTTCCTGAATCTCCTTCATATTGTATTTTAGAAGAACGTCAATATTTCTGATGAATACCTTTTACTAGAAAATGTTATTTAGCTTCTGAAGGTTTGGGAACTGATATTTATAGTACAGTATTTTTGCTATTGCCTTGTTTTGAGTAAGGTGAAAAGATAACCATACCTATATAAAATACAGCATGCTGAAAATTGCTTTATCTTTTCACTCATGCCAGAAAGAAAATTTCATTTTCCAGCGAACTGTCCTAAATACCACAAACCAATTTATTCCTTACAATCTAATTTTTGAAAGGGCTAATAATAACCTCCAAAAAAATACACAATAATTTTTACTTTAAAGTCATAGTTTTGTCATTATTGTTATATCCGTTAGGTGTTAAACCCTAAATCACATTTTCTCCATTGTGACTATAGAGGTATAGAGATATTATATAATATAAAAATATTAAGCTGTGTTTGAAACAAAAAAAAAAAAAAGAAGAAAAAAATTCCAGACAGAGAATAACCCCCATTGCAGATCAAGGTATGATATGCCTTTTTTAAGTAAAGCAGGTTACACATATTTCTGTTAAACCTTTTGGTGATAGTGGTGGTGTTTTTCCTTTTTTTTTTTTTTTTTTTTTTAACTCTGTTAACAGAGTTAAACAATAGTTTGCTTTTCGTTTTATGTAAGTTCTCAAAGGAAGGAAATGCAGTTTCCAAGCCCGGGAAACTTGCATGCGGACGAACACTTCTGTATGGGAACTGCTGCGTCACGGCCTGAACCTCTGATTAATCAACCTGAGGTGAGCCTTGAGTCAGCCAGAGGAGCACAGGTGAAGGCAATTCACCTGTGCTGCCGGAAGGGGTGGAGCCAGGCTCCACCCCTCCTGGACCTATTTAAGAGCTGGCTACCAGAGGGGAAGGATCTCTTCTGGAGATCCTCCTCTTTTGGTATCTTCTAGTGAGCTCAACCCAAGGGTAAGCTCTTCTACTTATTCTCTTTTGCGATCCTTGTTTGCTTTTGCCTTACTCTTTTGATTATATTGCAATTATAACATCTTGGTTATACAACTTCAATCTGACTGTGTGATTCAGGAGGTGGGGCATGAATTACAAATAGCAGAAGGCTGACAACAGAAGATTGTCAACCCAAGAGCCAAGATATTGCTAGCAATGAATGGCAAGAAGTGCTAGCTATAACCGAGGTTTATGCATCCTTGCCTGCTTGGTAGTTCACTATGGACAGATAGGTTAAAAACCGAAAAATATTTGCCATCTTCTGTTTCGGCAGTCATCAGTGTCAATAATCTAACACCTGATCGTAAAGCTCATTTATTTAAGACTCAATGAGTTAATTTCATTCAGTTATCTGATAATCTTTAAACGAACAATCAAATATAGATATCTGTATGCTATCTTTCACTACAATTTTAATGTACTCCAAGGCAGAAAGTGATAGTGTAGCTGATTGTTGCACACCATACCCTACAATGGAGTTCAGTGTCTGATGGAGTCAGTAAAATTAATGCAGTTTTCTTGACTGTCTGGGTATAAAATGAAGAAAAGCTTCAAATGAGCTCTATTTGATTTGTCTATTTTCTTACAACTTTATGCCAAGATTTCACATTTTGATTTAAAACTTGATTTTTCTGTTTATAGCATCTCTATTTGTTTATGCACTTTATGCATACCTTTGGTTTTAAAAAAGTAAAATAAGAAAATAGTGTGTTAATAATCTACTTTGGACAACTCAAACTGTTTAGTAATTTCACTTGTTAAACATAGTTGTTGACTGTTCAGAACAAATAGAATATGCTTTCATTTCACTGTATCATATGCTTGCATAAAACATCAGTCAATCTAGATTTTCAGGGAATGCAGATGGCCAAAAAAGGGGTTTAGGTACATGAATTTTATCAGTAGTGGATGCTTTTATATTCTTTTTATTGCTATGACAGAAAATTACATTTTCAGATGTTGTAAGTTTATCTCTTGGAGGGGAGTTTAGTCCTCCCATCCAGTCTTTAGATCTGGTTTGATTGCTGACAAGTTTCTCTTAGTACCAGTAAGGGACTATAAAACTTTCCTCCTGGATATCATTATTTATGCTCACAGAGAACATGTGTTTCTGTGACATATTAATACTTTTATTAATATTCAGACATTCATCTGCATACTTGGATGCAATATCAGCAAATTTCAATTCCCAGACCCTCTTTCTTTCCCCTGGATAGAATGATCCTTCATTACCTAACCTTTACCTGCTCTAAAATAAGGATCAAAAGATCATGAATCATAAAAAAAAAAAAACAGGGATGAAAAAGACTTCAGCATGTAATTTCTTTCCCTTGCCTTTTGCTCTGTTTCTCTTCAGTTAACTCTACAAATATGTTTCTTCACTGATGTTTCATTAATCTCCCTGTGGAGATTCTGTAATCACCTGAGATTATCTATTCCAGTGCTTCTCTACTCTATGTCTGCTAGTTTTCCTTACTGTTTAACCTGAATCTTTTGCACCTTTTCTTATACTCCATTTCACATACTGCCAAAACCTGTGCTGTGCTTTCTGATGAACAGAGGTCAAGAGCAGTCCTCTCTTCTGTTCATTTTCTTCTGTGAAGCAGATCTTCCCCGAGAGACAAAGATTTCTCAGAGGCAGGAGCATACTGTCTGGTTTTCTGGTACAGAGGTATAATCCATTTCCTGCTGAAGAAGGAATAGCCTGCTGTTACTTCATTTTTCCAGTTTTCCAGGTCAAGAGTTTATTATTTCAGTGGGGGAGGCCTGCTGCGCCCTCTTAAAAGTTGTTTGGGGAAGTCTCTGCTGAAACTTCTGGCTCTTTCTTGAGGAGCTCCAAGGCAGCAGAGGCTTATCAAACTGCTCTCACTGATCAGACATCTGGCCTTGAGCATAGGGCTACACTTGGTGTTCGCAAGGATGGAAATTGGGTTTTAAAATCCTAATTTCTTCCTTCTTTCATAGAAGAATGACTTAACAGGTGTGAATGAAACTCTAGCTTGTCAAAGAGCATCCATATGTATCTGAGTTCAAATTCAAAATGACTTATTTACATCTGTGTGTAATGCTTTTGTGGAAAGTGTAGGACATAGTCTGAAGTAATAATAAGGAACTCTGTTATGTGACTATCCAATCTTTACTGAGTTGCCTTAACTTAGTTTTGTTCTCTGAGAGTGTAAATATTCATGCTGACCTACCACAGCTCAAATCACAACTGTAGCTGTGACAGTGAGCTTTGATAATGGTGTTGCATGGTGCTAAACAGCTCAAGGCTGATAATGTGAATGTGGTGCTCAAATCATGAAACTTGTTTTTTTAATATGGGTCGGTGCATGACCTCTGGAAGTAGTGTTTCAGGGTATGAATCTGTCCTGAGGATTCTTATGTGAATCATAGAATGTCTTGAGTTTGATCCCCAAGGATCATCAAGCTCTAATCCCCCTGCTGCAGGCAGGGCGACCAACCTCTGTGTCTGATACTAGCCCAGGTTGCCCACGGCCCCATCCAACCTCGAACACCTCCAGGAATGGGGCATCCACAGCAAAACTGTGGCATGAAAGCCCTTTGTGGCTTTACAAATTGTGACCCATTAGCTACATTAATCACAGTACAATTGACAAAAGTGCTAATGATATTAGTGATACACAAATATACTAAAAAGAACATAGGGAATTAGAGATTGAATATTATGGTTATACACTTTCAATTCTGTCTAATTTATGCACAATGAATACACACTTTGCATCCTCTATTTATATGTAAACAATACCTATCTTAAACAACAGTCCAATGTGAGGAACTGTAATGCAGAGAATAAACAAGCTTGAGATGAGGAAAGAATATTCAAACTTGGGTTTCTCCATAATGCTCTCTTTATGAATAACATCTTTGAGAATTGATACAAGGCAAGTGATCAGCATGCCCCAGATACAATTTTCCTAACCACCACCTGTGCAGCTAAGCAAAACTGGCAGTGACCCTGGCATTGTTACATGGGCAGTATTTTCTGCAGGATGCATTGTTACTGGGCACAGACAGTGATTTATTCCTAACCTCAGGCATACAAGCTATAGAGGATTGTTTTTTCACCTTCAGAAAACATCCTGCAGTACCTGACCCAGCTTCTCACTGATGTGCTGGGTAGATGGTGACGCATTATGCCATCTGGTCATGGTGCTTGTGTCCATTTCAGAAGGGAGTTTCATTTCAGAAGGAAGGGCTTGTGCTCAGCTTCCTTAGAACAGATTGTGCCTGCTTTCACAGTAATTATAGTAAAATGGAAAAACCTTTTTTTTTTTTTTTTTCCTTTTCTTTCTTTTTTCCTTGAAACAACTGCTTATTACATGGCTTAAACAGAGTCAGGATTGAAGAAGTTTATAGATTTGTTAACAACATGTAATTAACTGGCACTCAGTAAACTGGATCAATGTCATCAATATAACAGATAAACCACCATCTGAGACTCTTTTGGGACTTAAGATACATTCTTACAAGTGATCTCACACACAAGCTCTTCACACAGGAGGATGCCAGCACGCTGCTGGCCCAGACCTTACTGGTACAAACACCTGCTTTCTGCGAGTGCCAGTTCTGTGCACTTAGGATGCTCCATACATGTATCACTCTGCACGCTGGTGAGGAACCAGCCCAGAAGGTCAGGCGTCCCCATAGCCAAGGTGCAAGCAGCTGGCTATTACAGCCCCTGCTGTCAGTCTGCCTCCAGGTGGCATCTGACAGGGACGATGCTCATCATGTTTAGATGGATGTTGCAATGCCAGTGGAGCAGCTTCTGCGAATATTGATCTGTGTTTATGCTGATGATACCAAGGTCTTCCCTCAGTCATAAGTTTTTGTGCTTTCTTTCATGCTTCATTTCAAACTCATTTTCTCAAATGTCTCTTGCTAAATTTTGGCTTGTGCGTAATCCAGCTGTTAGTCATCTTAAACCAAACTCCAGTGTTAATTTCTTTTTAGCATCACCAGTATAAGCATCCTCTCAGCACAAGCAGCTTTGGAAAATCTATTCACACACTGACAGTATTTGTGTCACCTGCTGTTACCCAGGTTACAGGTTAGGTTATGCAAACATGTGAAGACTATGCAGATTCCCCATACCATTTCCTAAAAAAGAAATGGTGCAGAAGGTGTTTTCTTTCACAGAAATAAATCTGGAAAACAAACAAACAAAAATACATCTCTGCAGAATCAAACAGTAGATTAATGATCTAGTTACAAACATAGGATTAGCAGATTTGGATTGCAGGCATACCATAAGCATTCCCAGATTTTAATACAGGCTTCTTGGCTGTGGAAAAATGCTTCCTGCAGTGGGTTTGTTTATTAATTAATACTTTCCCAAGGCTTCAGAGTATGTCTGTAACTGAATATGTCTCCAGCCCGGTGCATAAATTTGATTTCTTGAACTTTTGGATTTTGATCTTTTTGAATGCTGAAAGTAATTTGCTCCCCCACAGTTTATGATTGTAGGCACAAGAAGATACCCCATAGTTCTTCATGTTCTATGATGAATGAGGGAGTGTAAGAGTCAAGAGACTGTAGAACTGGAAGCAGTTTCCTTACTCTCATATTGAATCAGTCCAGCTACTGGCTACATCTTTAATAAATCTAAGCAATATAATTTACTGATGAATTATGAATGGCTCAGTTACCCTATTCCACTAAATGGACACTTCCATTTCAGGCTTCAGATTTCACTGTGCTGTCCTGCCAAGCTTAGTGACTGCGTGTATGAAAGCAATGCTGAAAGATTTGATGCTTCCTGCTAAGAAACACTTTGGACAAGAAATAAAAAGTGGAAAAATTACAGTCTACCTAATTAATGATCAGCAAGCAGTGGGTTCTCTCCTGTAATTCCTAGAGACTAGACTGATGTTACAATGTTAGGGTATAGTTAATAGAGAGACTATCACAAGAAATTAAAAATAAGGAGATATGCAGACATAAAGAGCAGTGTTGAAATTTCTCCTTAGGCTTCCTTCATAGTATCAACTTAATTGAAATTACAAAGGACATTTAGAGCTTTTACTGGACTGTAACTAACTCATCATGGTAATGAACATAATTACCATAGTGGCTGTTGGGTTTTTGTTGTTGCTGTTACTTTTCTTTAACCTGCAGCATGCTGTGATCATTGAGCTTTGTCTTATGTTATTCATCTGTATTAGTAGCATGTACAGTACTACATCTGCAAGACAGGAGAAAGAAAAATGTGCTTTTTTCAAATCCAGATATAAGGACCTTTTGGATATTTAGTATCATTTTTTTTGCATCATTTCTTAAATTTACGAGTAGTGTATTATGGTTTAATGCGATAGACTTTATTTTACTTAGAAAAATAATTTTGCTTTCTTCTAAATGTGGCCTGATGGCACGCACAGACTCTCTGGATTCCTCAGTTTTCCTATTTTATGTTCTGTTGAGTTTAGATTATGAATACTTTATAGCACAGACTGTCATTATTTCCTTCTATGTTTATACCGTGCTTCATGTACTGGAAATCCAGTCCTAATTAGAGGCATCTCAGGAAGTACCATTCTTGAAGTGATATGTAATTTATGACATACCTTTTTCCTGTCTTACAACAGTACGGTTTGAAATAAGCAGACTTAATACAACCTGCTTAATAAAGGAAAGATAATTTCATTTTGGAGGATATCTTACCTCACAACTTTGGATTTGAAAAACGAATAATAGATGTAATATAGGACCTTTTTATTGCCTACCTAATGCCTCTAACATAAAAATGTAATTGAGCATAAAAATATAAATTCTCATAGCACAAAACATTTCTTATTAAGATAAACCTGTCAGTATTATATACAAGTAATAACTTTGGATTACAAAATGTAAGCTAGAAATCTTTATAAGTAATCTCACAGAAGCCCTCTCTTATTGACTAACATTTTAAGAATCAATTGCTTCAGATTTTCATTGGGTTGAGAAAATGGTTGATGATGCCAGAATAAAATGTATATAAAATATTGGTATCCACATTTCTCCTTTTTCAGCACTCTAATTATTTACTCTTAGCACAGTTATGAGAACTGTGATTTGTTCTTTTTTTTTTTTTTCCCCCTTCATAACATTAATGAGCATTCAAACACACGTGAAATGAAACAGAAAATGGAGCTCAGCCAAATTGCAGGTTTATGTCTGAAATGCTATGCTTTTAAATAGTGCTCTTTTTTGGTCCCTATACTGCTAGTTTATAATTCAGGATATTAACAATACACGTGTAAAATGAAGTATCTCATGCCATCAACATTTATTTTTCTAGATGAAACCAGAATGTATTTACTATTTTTATATACTTTTTTTTTTTTACAGAAGAACAAGGGGAACAATGTAACAGAAGTTCTACGTAAGAACATTCTTACATTAACACAAGAGTAGATGCCCTCTGTTAGTTGTCCCATACTTTTGTGATGCTGTTACCAACGCTTGTTGTGCACTGTGTACAAAGAAAAAATAGAAATGACTTTTTGCAAAATTATGAGAACTCCAGTAGTTACATCATGAAAACTGCAAAGAAATACGTGGAAGTTTTAAATTCTTACTGAACCATTATAATTAATCGCTGATTTCATGAAAGTTCAATTTTTAAGTACCTAAAAGTATAGCTTGATTTGATTTTGTCCCCGAGTAAAACGTAAGTCATTAGTCAAAGTATGTAAGGCAATTAACATCAAAGAATCTTTGCTACAATTTTAATTGGAAAGATTAAATTTGTGTTATAGACAGTTTATGGATTTTTTTGTCATTTTTGTCGTGAGTTTGGTTGATTGAAAATATTTTAGCATATATGTATATATGATTAATGTAATCTAAAAGACAAAAAATACAAATTCAGATCAGTCAGACAATTCTACATTTCCTTTTGACTTAGAATATATACATACAGGTATTTTGGTGTAAATTCATATGTCTTTTTAATTGAAAGCATATTCTCTAAAGTTCAGTCATGTTGAACCCTCTCTCTTCTGATATTTTTGACAGCAAATAAGGTTCCTCAAGGATGTCTCTCAAACGAACTTCATCCTTGTTCTAACTTCCACCTCTCAACCTATGGAATTCTTCATTTCTCTATAGTCTAATTTTTCACTAATACTGTATAGATCTGTTAGTATCAAAGTAAACGTATACAAGCTCTACTCTGAAAGCAATGCTTTCTATTTTATCATATTGGCTCATGACATCAGAAGTGGATCTTGGTGGTATGGCAGTAGATGTTGAACCTTCCCACCAATATTCTGTTACATGTTGTTGCTGTGTGACAGAGGGTAGCAGAGGGGCAGTTTGGCACAATGGAGTCTGATATGGAAGTACAGATGAAGTGAAGGTGTGGAATTGAAACAGTGACACCTATTGACATTCGTTGACACTTGCTGAATGTTTAGGGAGACCAACCAGTGGATGTGAGCACAGTGAGGCGGTGGGTGGTGCACTTCAGCAGAGGCAATTGCGACAGTGGTCGCCTCTGGCACAGCATGAAGACTCTTGTTCATCACTGGCAAAAATGCATAGTGGTGGTGACTATGTTGAAAAATAGTGTTTTGGAGCTGGTAACTTGTTCTGTCAAATGAGTGTCATTGTGCTCTTCATGTCATTTGTATTTTCCATGGAAATAAGTAGGAGGCATTACTTCCAAAGCAACATCTATAGATGCTTGTTAAAAGTGCAATGTCATTTTGCGTATGTTGTCTTTTACATAGAGACAATACAAATAGTAGTACTCCATTTTATTAACTGAGATTCCACTGCAAGTAACAGAACTGTATGAAATTACATGCTCATTTTCCTTCTCTGAGTAAAACAGAAATACTTTAATAGCTGTGCATATATCTGCGTATACTCAGAACTGTACATGCATTACATTTCCAAATGTAGTTATTACGGTTTTGTACTGAAAACATATAACACATTTAATTAAAAAATTAAAAACAACAGCAACAATTAAAAAAAAAATCTAAAAATAATAATAATTTTGCCTATGCAAGAAGTTTGAATTTCCCTCTTGTGTTTAAAAAAAAAAAAAATTTCTTTCAGTAAATACAAAAGTATATTGTATACATACTTTTCAACAAAGTAAAGTGTAGAGCAAATAAATATAAAAACATCTTTTTTTTTTTTTTTTTTTTTTTTGTTTAACCTGGCAGTGGCTGTGAGCAAATAAGCAATGTAAGAACTCTGCAATTCAGTGAAAAAAGAATCATCATCATGTGGTGCGACTCTGAAACAAAGCAGAAGTGCATTATGGTACATTATATTCCACATGGCATTTTTCTTCCTAATATGTGATAGTTTCTGTGTGACCTTGCCCCAGGGCAGTTACCTCTACTTTTTATTCTCTGAGTTCTCTGACTTTCAGTTATGTAGCCATGGCCATTATGTTCCAGTTCAGCTTTTACTGCTAATCTCAATATATTGAATTCATACATACACAGTTAATTAGCATGAGGGTCCAATACTTTAATTCCCCATCCAGCAAGTCAGTGCTAGTAGCAGTTTAAATCTAGGAAAGAAAAAATTCTGTTAGTTTGTAGGGAAAGACTTGCAGTAGCTAAGTAATGGGTAATTTAATTGCGGATTTTTCTAGATAGCAGCTGTTCCCTATATTTGTGTGTGTTAAGAGTAAAAGGCAACTATGAAACAGGTCACTAAAAATGGATGGAGTTCAACTAAAATGTCTGTGTATTTGAAAGTGGGTGGTCATTTCCCAGCTGATGGCAGTTATGACAAGAATAAATTTACACTTGTATGGCACAAGCCACTAGTGCTATGAAAATTATATTAAAAATCTTCATTGTTTTCTTTAAAAAAATATATAGTTGAAAAGGGAACAAACAACCAAACTGAAGACAAGAAATTCTGACAGGAGAGGCAGTTATAAAGATGATCTTAACGAAGTTTCTCACAGTCTTAAGGCATAGAATCATTCAAATCACAGGATGGTTTGAATGGGAAGGAACCTCTACAATTTAGTTCCAAGCTCCTCTATCACAGGGTGCACAAAACCTTTCATTAGATCAGGCTGCCCAGGCCTTCTGCAGCCTGGCCTCAAACATCTCCAGGGATGGAGCACTGTAGCTTCTCTGGGCAGCCTGTGCCAGTACCTCACCACCATCACAGTGAAGAATTTCTTCTGAATGTCTAATCTAAATCTACCCTCTTTCATTTCAAAACCTTTATCCAATTCCACTGTAAAAATTCTATCCCCAGTTTTTTTGTAGGCCGCCTTTACTGGAAGGCAGCTATAAGATCTTCTCTTCTACAGGCTAAATCCAGCTTTCTCAACCTGCCTTTATAGGAGAGGTACTCCAGCCCTCTCCCTGTGCCCTTCTCTGGATCCACTCCAACAGGTCCATGTCCTTGTGCTGGGCCCCCATAGCTGAATGCAGTACTATGAGGGGGTCCCAAAAGTGCAAATTAGAGAAAGACGATCACTTCCCTCAACCTGTCTGTCAAAGTCTTTTGATGCAGCTCAGGATACAGTTGGCTTTCTTGTGTGCAAGCACACATTGGCAACTCAAGCCAATGAGCTTTTCATCCACGGGCACCCTCAAGTCCATCTCTGTAGGCCTGCTCTCAATCCATTTCCTCCAGTCTGTACAGAAGTTTGGGATTGCCCTGACCCAGGTTTAGGACCTTGCACTTGACTTCATACAGTCCATGTGTCTGGGCGGACATATGGACACTCCTGAGGGGACCCACTTGTCACTGATTTCCACCTGGATACTGAGTTGATGACAACAAATATGCAGCCATTCCAAATAAGCAGGTAATTCCTTATTAGCTAAATAGTGCACCCGTCAAGTCTCTCTCTCTCTAACTTAGAGGCATCATTGCTCGCATCCTTCTCCAACAAAAACGACCTGTCCAAAACCAGTTAAGATTTGCCCTACATTTTTCTACCAGTGTGGCATTGAGTGTCTGCATTCTAAAATGAAAATAGTTTGATAAGTAGTTGGAATTTAAGAGCAATTTAGGTTAAACATTTTAATGCTCATTTGTGCAGTGCCTCTGGTATTTTTGCAGTATAAAAAGATTTTCTTGGCTTCAAACCATTGGATTAGGGTGATTTTGACATCCTTAATCTCTCTTTAAGAGCATTATATTTTTTTTTTTACTTAAAAATCTGTGCAGTAAAAGGTAGAAAGAAGTAATTTTCTAGAAATAGTGCTTTTAAAAAGTTATGTCAGCAAACACCAGGGTTAAAAGAAATGATTGAATTTTAAGGTAATGGTGCCAAAGATAGTACAGAAATACAGAGTTTGCAAGGTCTAAGCGTATGATTTTGAATAAAATGCATAGCCTTGTGCTAATTATTGTAAATGTCTGCATGAGTGCTAGGAACTCAGTCCCTAGCAAGAATCCGCATTTCAGGGAAAAGCAATTCCAGGAGAGGAAACAGTCTTTGGAAGTCAGCAGCACCTTGGCTCACAATTAAAAATGATCCACTCAGAAGTATTGCCTGTTCCTGGTGCATGAACAGTGTGAAAATTGTTCTTCATATCTGTGGTGCTTTACACCAGTGACTTATATATTAGTGAGTTAGTTATTAGTATCTATGCCATTCAATAATAAATGAATGATGATTTGGGAGTTAAAGGTGCTCTCAGTTCTACTGTAAAACTACTGTTAGGACTCAGAAGCTCACGAGTAGAGATTATGAGAGATAAAATCCCAATTTATAACACCTTTAAACATTGACATTGTTAAGGGGAAACAATACTAGTTACATGGCCAGTAGATCAGTTCTATAATGTGATCTGGACTTCACATTAAAAGTCTCATCTGACCAAGATCTTTTTAAACAAAAATTAATTCAAGATCAGATCTAAACAAAGCAAATGACGTGGCACTTATACAGGGTGGTCATTTTAAAAACAGTAAAAGGACCTAGCATCATAAAAGAGAGTATAGAAATGATTTGGTAAAATTGTCTTATGTTACACAAAAGAAAACAAATTACTAATAACACACAAATAATAGCTCCATACCTTAAATCTGTAAGTAAAATACTGACAGTGTGGAACACCGAGGCCAGGATTTTACCTATGAATCACTGAGTAAAAATTTTTGTGATAACCCTAAGGGAAAATTAGACACTCTCCAAGAGTTTATTGGTCCTGCAACTGAAGATGCTTCATGAATATACCACAAAATCACAGAATCACAGAATGGCCAGGGTTGGAAGGGACCTCAAGGATCATGAATCTCCAGCCCCCCCTATGTAGGGCAACCAACCTCCCCATTTAATACTAGACCAGGCTGCCCAGGGCCCCATCCAATCTGGCCTGGAACACCTCTACGGACGGGGCATCCACAACCTCTCTGGGCAGCCTGTTCCAGCACCTCACCACTCTCTGTAAAGAACTTCCCCCGACATCCAAACTTAATCTCCCCTCCCTCAACTTAAAACCATTTTCCCTTGTCCTGCTGTTATCAATCCTTTCAAAGAGTTGATTCTTCCTGTTTGTAGGCTCTCTTTAGGTATTGAAAGGCTGCACTGAGGTCATCCTGCAGCCTTCTTTTCTCCAGGCTGAACAAGCCCAGCTTCTTAGCCTGTCTTCGTATGGGAGGTGCTCCAGTCGCCTGATCATCTTTGTGGCTCTCCTCTGGACTCTCTCCAACAGCTCTCTGTCTTTCTTGTACTGGGGGCTCCAGACCTGGACACAGTACTCTAGATGGGGCCTCACAAGAGCAGAGTAGAGGGGAACAATCACCTCCCTGTCCCTGCTGGTCATCCCTCTTCTGATGGAACATATATAACAATACATGAAGCATCCAAAGTAATACTGAGTAGTTCGTTGGATAAATTATAGGATCATTTTGCCTTTCTGTGATTAATTGTTGCATGAATTTATGCTATACCTGCACAATAAGCCACCAGTTTATAGCAGAATCTTGTGGGTTTTATCTTGTTTTTGTTTTTATCGTGTCATACAGCTCCTCTTTAATCTTGTGCTGTACTGATGATGCCTCCCAACTTTGAAAAGTAAAATTTAACAGATTTCATTATCTATTAAGCCAAAAGTCAAGGAATCTAACAGTTATTAATTCCAGAGTCAATTCTTACGGAACTCTAAAAGTAAAATTATTCTAGCATAGCTCATTGTTTTCTCCCCTTTAATTTTTAATGTCTTACATTAGAGAGAGTAATACAAGTTTTGAACTTTTCATTGCCATGTGTCAGCTTCATTAAACTTCAGAACAATTAAATCTTAATTTTCCAGTCTTATAAGAAAACAACCAACAATAACAACAACAAAGAGTTTTCATAGAAAGAGACATATTTAGCTTAGCACAGAGCTTTACAACTTTGTAAACTTATACAGCCTTTTATCTCATTTCTCATTTAAGAGTTTAATTATACATCTCTTCAACATTTCTTTTGTAGCCTTTCAGCTATTAAGGTAAAATTAATGAGCCTGTAATTATCAAATCTCTTTTCTTGCTGTTATGTGCTGTTTTCCAATTTTTGTTAGATTTCTTAGCAATACTTGCTCTTAGGTTTATGTTTCGATGTTCTAATTTTCCAGAAAGTGGAAATAGTCCAGTCATACTGGGTTACTAATGATCTTTTTTTTAATAGTGTTTCAAGCTGATACATTTTAATTCTTCATATTCATTCCCGTTATATTTCTGCATTTGCTTGCATATCTTCAGTAAGTATTTTTACTGATGTATCAGATAATACAATCTAGAAGACCAAAAGGAATCTTGTCAATTGTAATGAGTATTGATAAATACTCATCTGGGCTATAGACATACTTTTCATTCTTTTCCAAGAAAGGTTAATGGAAAATAATTCAAGAAATAAAAACATGTTCAGCATTTCTGGGCTGCTAACTCTAAGGAAAAGATTGAGGCAGATCCTGTTCAGCTTTCTGGTAATTTTGGGAAGATTCAAACATCTCAATTAAGATGTGTATATTTAAAATGCCTGCAGAAGTGCTTGCTGTCTGCCCTCTCATTTCTATCAACATATATCCAGTCTTTCCAGACACTACAGTAGCAAGGGGTGAGAGGTGCAAAGAGAAGAGAGTGACTTTTACCCTGAACATGAGCATTTAGGATGTGATTCAGTTTCCTGCACACAAGCGTGTTGTGCTATTGAAGATCCTCTCCTGTTTTTTACCCAGCCTCCAGGTGCTACCACAAAAGTGAATGCTCTTCCATACATTTTGTGTTCCATCTGTTAGCCCAATGTGCATATTATATCTGCTGTAGTGCATATCAAATAACACAGGGATCCTACTGATCAGGCAGCTAAATGCTGTCCAGCTAAACTCTCTGGGCTCTACTGACTTCTACTGGGAATGTCTCTGATAGGTAATGGTGGAACCTGGCAGAACAGCAGAATTCTCAGTGTAGAATCCTACACTCACACATCTTAATATCAAACTACCTCCTGCCCTGATTCTCGTTAGGCTATAAGACTGACTGATCAGGAGAATGAAGAGATCTTCCTAGAGAAGGCATTTGAAATACATCCTTACAGTTCTTTGGAAAACGTTACAGGGATTTGTGAATTAGTTCCGATATTAAAAGCCGTCATTTCAGCAGAGTCCTGTGACATAGCACAGTAGTTCTAGCAAAGATTCACTGGCATGGATCCAAGATCCCACTTGTAGGTATACTGTTTTCAGATCAAAGTTAAAATCTCCACACATTTTTGTGATATCTGATGTTTTGAGATATCTGCATATTGTATAGTCAAGGTTGAGAGTTTTTCTGCAATTCTCTTGAGTGCCAGAAGAGAGAGATTCTATAGCAGGCTGTTTTTCTTTTCAGTCTAGTGAAAGTGTAGAATGTGATGGCTTACTAAATATATCAGAGATATAAATACGAGGAAAGAAAAGTTATTTAAGGTAATATATGAGGAGCAATACATGACAGATATATTTCTGTCTCTGGCAGATATTACTAGTGGCTCAGATTTCATAATCTATGATAGCCCACAGATCTATCTAGTTGTGCCACTGATTATTCATAAGTGTAGGGATCTTTCATACTGTATGATCTGCATCAGTCTGTATGATCTGCAAAAATACATTTTTATGAGGTGATATTAAGAGATGTCTGTCTCTAACCTGGCTGCAGACTACAGGCTTTACAACATGGGCATCTCCGTTCTTCAAAATCTCCGAAAGTAATATATAGGTATTGAAATCAACTGTACATTTGCACAGCAGGTTAGGGCAGTTCTTAAGCTTCCCTAGTTGTTGTTGAGAACTGAATGTCTACTGTAGATATAACTAAGCTGTCTACAAAGCTTCATACTAAGCTGTCTACAAAACAAAAATAATGGAAGGTCAGAGTTAAATTTTTGTTACGTTTGAAGTGAGTGTGAAAGGGAAGACCAGGCTAATATTTTCGGCATGCTTTTTTCAGCAGCTATATTCTTTATGTATTGGACACATTAATTAATTCTCACTACTTTTGTTTTCCCAATAATTGATTAATTCCATATGTACATATAGACATAAGTGGTTCTTGATTAATTCGATGTGTACATATTGACATAAGTGGTTCACGCTATTACTGATCATCTATGTTATCGATTCATGTTACTTTATTTTTCTCCATATTTACTTCATACAGTACTTGATTCTTCATATAATTGATTCTCAGCTTAATTGAATCTTTGCACTACTGAGCAATTCCACAGTAATTGCTTTCAAGTAATTAATTACTTGTCAATGTGACCAGTTATGTCTCACCTGTCATTCTTTTCAGTCCACTTTGTATTTATTCTTTCATCTGAAAACTGTCTTTTTGTCCTCTTCTTTCTGTGGTTCCCGTTAATTCTGTATGTATGCCCTCCTCGTTACAGTACTCATGAATCAGTTCTCCATCTCTTTCCCACTTGATTGCTTATCTCCTTGAACATGTGCTTGATTTTGTATCTTGCCACTCCAGCTGTTGCCTTCAGTCTGATATTAGCTCTTTCCAGATCACCAATCATTGTATAATGGTAGAAAAAGGAATTGTCTTGGTCATTTCTTAGGGTTTCAAAGATATTCTCCTTAACCTGCATCTGCTTTTGATTTTGTTGATTGTATTAGCCTGGTGGAAAGTGTTATCCTGCATTAACTTTAAGACATTTCTAACCACTTATTTGCTAGGTTGCTGTGTGTTCCTATTTCCATCTATCACCCATACATAGTTCCCTCATTACCTCTTTCTTTCATTTAAAAGTAGCCAAAATCAAAACTCTTCCAAGTGATAAGCTACAAAGCTGATGTTAAAAACATCAGCACTGATTATAGTGGATCTGTGGTCACTCTACACCAGAATCTTATTTCCAGTGGTAGCTTGAAGTAAATAATAAGGAAAAGAATATAAGGACTGTGCAGAACAATGTTTTTGCTGCATATGGGATTGCCCTGGCTTATCACAGCATTCCTTTGTTTACAGACTTGTAGGAGATGAAGGGTAACCTCACTTTACTGATATTACATGATGAATGTTCCCTTGACCAATTGCCTTTTGATTTTTTTTTATGATACAGTTACTCTTATACCCAGAATTACAACTTGTTTATCTGAAAGAAATATTTTCTTTTAATATGGTGTTTGGATCTTTTTTTTTTTTTTTTTTTTTTCCTCATTTTTGTGTTATGATACATATCAAGCTTAATTTTTTCATTGTTTCTCTATTAAGGAGTGTTGTGAAAACTTTTTCTGGTTGTTGATAAGCAATTATATATTCAGGTTTCTTCAGAAGTTTTGGATGAGTGTTGTCAATTATGGGCATGTCTTAGTTAACATTTCTGACCATCTAAACTATGATTAAAGTTTCTGTGAGAGCTTGTATGCATTTACTCTGACTTCATAATCCAGTCTTTAAGCACTCCTCTGATGATAGTGCTTCATTCTTTTAGCTACTCTGCAAACTTCATTTGAAAATAACTTCAATATCTTCAATATCTTCATTTTCCTATGGTCTTCAGGATTTTTTATGTTTAGTATTTCATAGTAAAAGGTTCTGGTTTGTGGGGTTTTGTTCTTGTTGTTGATGTTTATTTGTTTTAGTGCATTACTATCAGAGTTTACATTTTGAACCAGGATGAGTCCTGTGCAGTCAAGATTAGTCACTAATGATCTCTAAAAATTTAGGCATTACAATCCTCCCTGATATGATACTATGTTGTCCAATAGAGAATTTTCCCATTAATGTGTGTTTTCTGTTCTTGCATACTGATGAGTGTTGTTGCAAATTCAGTCACCCTTGCTTTGTTAGATGACCAATTGAGTAGGCCTCAAATTATATTCTTCCTTTCTTAGCCAAATTGTGTTGTGGATGTGCATCCAATTAACTTTATTACTCTTCAGAAATTCTTGAGCATTCAGTAATGATTCTTCGCAGGTGCTTTTTGCAGTCAGATTTAATATAACTCACTTGGAGACATTACAAGATGCCTGCTGACTACCTTCTTTCAACTGTGCCAGACTTGTCTATTCAGTTAATACTGTCATTTAGAGCCAAGTAGTCCATTTTAGTTCTTTATCTTCTTGGTGCCTGAACAGAAACACGCTTATGTTTGATCTTGGTCCGCTCAGCTGCTCTGCTTGATTTATCCTATCTTGGATCAATAAATACATTTACATATCTATTAATTTGAAATGCTTTAGATTAAAGTTGGCCCTTTATAAAATTCATTGTTCTTCTAGTATTTGTTTAAAGATGGAAGAATGAGTAATGAGTACAGAAAGACAGAGTGTACAGCTGAGGAGTATACTTTAGTTGTGAATTGGGATGCTTTGCTTTTTCCCAGCTTAAAATTTTCTAATTTTTCTTCAGCAAACACCATAAAATAAATCTTCAAAGGATTTAATAAATTTACCAAGGGATGGAACTATCTGTATACAATTAAAACAAAGAAACAAATATTTCAGTTAGCATTGAATTTTAGGTGCACATAAATGAAGTCTAAAACTAAACAAATAAAAAAGTAATTTAAAACATTATGATTTATGCACTGAAAGTCTTTGAGTTGAGCATTGAATTCTTTGAAAAATGTGCCAGAGAAAATCTGTATTTCCAAATTGAGTTGGTTTGGTGTATTTAACATTAATGTTGGAGAAGCCCCATAGCCCACTTTTTGAAGAAGACGATGTCCATTTTATATGCTGGGTTTGAATTTCTGTGCTCTGTTCTCCAGAGGCCAGTTTTGCACTCACACGAAGTCAAGCTGATATAGCACAGTAACTCTGAGGCTAAACAAGGTACGCACCCTCAAAGTAGCGTCATCCTCAAAGTAACAGTTCAGGTTCATGGCTGAGTATGTGACAAACTTTAATTGGAAAAGTTATCTGATTTTATCACATTGTCACCATAAACACATATGTAGGATTTTTTTTCCTCTTTGTAAAGATATGATGGTCTATTCACTGAAGCTGAAGTGAATTGGGACCCAGAAGCTGTGTGTTCAAAGGCAGGATTCCCAAAGGACCATTTATAACTCATTAACTTTGTTCCGTGCCTCAGTTCTGTCTCTATAACATCAAGCTGGCATTTATACTGTGAAAAAAATCATTATGGTTTGGGACATGCATACATTTGGTGTGAATAAAGATTACTGATATCTAAGAACTATGTTTAAAACAAAGGCTATGCTGGAATGAACAAATCAAAGAAGGGTATTATAAGGAAAAATATAACCATGCACATTTTTGTTGTTGTTTGAATACCATCTAGTTCATTCCATCTTTTGTTAAACATTTGTGTTAAGATGATTTCATGAGAAATGATGATCATTTCATGAACATCATGTAATGAGAAAATCTCTTGGAATTTCAGCAAGTATCTTCCAATTATTTATTTACATGGTGATAAATGAGGCTTATTAGAGGATTATGTATATAATGAATGATAATTTATAAATATATTGTACATTGTGGTGAATTATAAAAAAGTAGTATCAAATTCATTTTGACATTTTGTTTATTAAAATCAGCTTTTAGACTGAGGACAGTATTACTCTAGGTAGACTAGAGAGTTTATATGAAGTCGATTCCAGCCTGTATCAGTTAGCATGTATATACACTGCACTCAGTGAAGTGCCATGAACCTTTGCACTGTAGTTTATTCATTGAGGTATTAAAATGTACAAGACTATGTTCTTAAAGATAATTGCTGGAATGTGTCACACAATCTGAAGATGCTTTGGTTAGTAATTCCTATCCTCCAAATATCCCTTTTGTGTATGGAGGGAGTAAAAGATATTTCTGGTCAAGTGTAACATGTTAATTGCCATTAATCAGATTGCAGAGCAGGTATATGATATTTCAGGACATGTTAACAAGGGCAAGATTAATCTAAAACCAGTTTTTTCAAATTTCAAATTAAGTTACATTGAAAGTCATTATTTGACTACTAATGTAGCCTAGGTGAAAAGTGCTTTTGTGAAAGTAAAAGTTTAAATGAATCATACATTCTGATGAACAACTGTTTAAAGTTTTGTTTGGCTAAAGCTAACTGCATAGAACCTCATCAACTGTCCTTGTATCTATAACATTTCCACCGTATATACAATTTGCTGTAACATGCACCAATTTCTTTTAAGTAAGTGATCCAAGGTCATAAAAATAAGGTCATATTTGTCAAGTTAAAGTTCAATGTAACTTTGAAGAATGATGGTTTTTTTCAGACCTGAGGAAGAGCTTTTGTGTCTGAAAGCTTGCCTCATTCTTGCCTATCTTTAGCAGTCTATAGGCATCCTGTCTCCCTCAAATACTGTGACAGTATTGTATCTTTAGACAGGATTTTTGTCTAGGTTCCTTCTGTAGCAAGGGGAACTGATGCGGTGCAGTAACTAAGCTCTCTGTTGATCCGAGAGAAAACCTAGAGAAATAATTTAAATTAGATGTTTCACTTTTGGATAGGTAAAGTAAGTAAGAAATATAGTTTCAAAGTAATGTTTATTTAGTACTAAACTTTCTTTCTACACTATTCAAGGTTAGTAGTTTTCAAGACAGCATGAGCATGCTTGTTGATTTTAGAGCACTCAAAAAATGTTTTGAGTTTTAAAATAGGAAACTCATCTCACTTCAAAATAGGAAACTCATCTCACTTTAATTGTGATGTAGCTCCACTCATTCAAACTCATAATATATGCAGTGTTTACCTGTAAGAGACATTTCACATTAAAAAAATTAAAGCTACAACCTTTATGTACACACTAGTCATCTCCAAGTACATATTTCTCTAGACAGATATTCCATTCTGGATATTCTTTTATTTTATTTTATTTTATTTTAAATATGCATTATTTATAAGGAAAAAAAAAGGAGCATGTCAATTAGGTAAATTTATATTGCCACATGCATGATAATTTTTAAATCCTACATGATCTACTGAAGTCTACTTGACTTCTGCACTGAATAAACAGAAATCTTGGGACAGTCAACAATTTTGCAAGTGCATGTTGTTTACATAATACTTTACAGAGAAGTACAATATTTTCAAGATCTGTTTGTGAATAGATTAATTAGAAAAGCAATTTATCTTCTAATTGACTGTAAGTTTGATTATTATCTTATCCACTGTTTTTTCTTTGTTCAGAGATTGTGGCTGAAGAGAATTTTGGGAATATCTCTTTAGTCAACGTAGACATAGTATTAGAAGTCCATGCACGTTGTTGTCTAAGGGACTAAACCATGTTTTCCCCACATTAAAGGTCTATATTTATTTTACTTTGAATATCAAAGTAATTTTTATTTGCTTATGTTGTGAATATTTTTGGAAGCAATACTCCTCCATTCTCACTATTTTTCTCTGAGTTATCTCAGTGATCATTGTGAATTAAAACTCATACCTCTGGAAAAGTTTAATCTTGAGTTATAGCTCCCAACATGCAGATTTATGTACTTGAAATACTGGTTAATGATAATTGTGACTATAGTCAGGTTCTTTGATGTTATGATTCAGATGAAATTCAACAATTGGCTTTATTTGGGTTTTATTTTTACTTCTTCACGAGGCATACTTTGTCCTGCTTCGCACCATGGTAATTAAATTCTACATAAATTAATCTACATAAATTACTTGAAAAACTAGTTATTGTCCTTATTTAATGTAAAGAGCACACAGTCTATTTTAAAAGTTGGATATGTTTTATCTTCTACTGAGAAGAAAGAAATGAGAAGGATCGCATTAGCTCATGCCCCTCTTTCTAGATCTGGTTTCAGAAGGAGTAACTTGCTTTTGAGATTCTAACTTTGCCTTGCTTTTGGAATGGCAGTTAGGCACACTCCCTAGACTCTGTAGATAATGAAAAGGGAAGCCTGAAAATGTGCATTTATGCAGATTGCCTAAGGAAAAATACGTAATGATTACTATCACCTTGTTTTTGGAGAGAAAGATCATTCTGACATACACAATTGCTACCCCAAGATTTCTGTTAACATAAGGATTGATTTTGCCCTTAGGCATGATTTTGAGGTCTCAGTTGTACTTCTGAAGCTTTTTGTTTTCCTTATATATAATTGTTTTGCTTCTTTCATGCTTGGCATTACTAAATATGTTTCAAAAACATAGGAATTAAAACTGAAGAGAAAAGATGCTACAAGAAGCTGTATTTCTTTGCATTTACCTCAACTGACATCATCTTTGTGGTCCTCCTCTGGACTCTCTCCAGAAGTTCTCTGTCTTTCTGGAACTGAGGAGCTCAGAACTGTACACAGTTCTGGCCTCACCAGGGCCGTAAATAGACAGTGAGGATCACCTTCCTCAACCTGCTGGCCACGTTCTTTTTAATGTACTCCAGGATACCACTGGCCTTTTGGCCACAAGGGCACACTGCTGGTTCATGGTCAACCTATTGTCCGCTGGGACACCCAGGTCTTTCTCTGCAGAGCTCCTTTCCAGCAGGTTATCTCCTAACTCATACCGATGCATGTAGATATTCCTCCCCAAGTGTAGGATTCTGCATTTGCCCTTGCTGAACCTCACCAGCTTCCTCCCTGCCCAGCTCTCCACTCTGTCCAGGCAGCACAGCCTTCTGGTGTGTTCTTCTCTCAGCTTTAGATCATAAGGAAATTTGCCAAGTGTGCGCTCTATCCCTTCATCCAGATCATTAACGAAAATGTTGAACAAGACTAGGCCCAGTATCAGTCACTGGGGATCACTGCAAGGTACCAGGCCTCCAACTAGACTATGCACTGGTGATCACAACCCTCCATGCTTTGCCAGTCAGCCAGTTCTCAATCTACCTCACTGTCCACTCATCTACCCCACACTTACTAAGTTTACCTACAAGGGTGTTATAGGAGAGGGTATCGAAATATTTTTACATCTTTGTAGGTTATTATTAGTGTGATGACATGCATTTTTAGTTGGGAAGATTCTAGAACAGGATTATTTGACTACTTGGCTTGTATTTCATTATGTCATAAAGCTTCAATTTTATTTTCCTATGATATGCATTTGTCCTTAGAAATCAGATAGCTTGGAATGATTTGGTGTGATAGCTGAAGAAAACATCTGTAATTCCTTCTGATAATCTAAGTTATTTATTTTTGAAGTTAATTTGATATTTCTGATGATAATCAACTACATAAATTCCTAGCACAAAACATATCTACTTTTGAAGAATTCTGTAGTAGCTTATTATGCATAATATGTAACTCCAGAGTAGGGGTTTTATGTTTTTTTTTAAAGAAGCTGGATATTAGTGCCATAGGTCAGCAGATAATGAGATAACTTACTCCACATCTCATGGGGAGAATTAGAAATATTAATTTTCCAGGTGTCCAATATGCTGTGTATGCAGATAAATTTAACAAATAGATAGCTGCATGTCATTTCCCAACAGTTAGTTTGGTATTGCTATGATTTATTTCTGCAAACAATAGTTGCCTGGAAACATCACAGTTACTCCCTCAGTTATGACAAGGATTGAGAGCTGGCTGATCATTCGCCTGCTTGAATAAGCCTTTTTTTGTCACAGAATGCATGCTTTCATTATCTAGAAACAAAATGTAAAATTTTTTCAAGCAAGAAATTAAAATTTACTTCTTTGTGATCAGGATTCCCAACAAGCCATCATTTTAATGTATGCTTTGCCTTAGGAGAAAAAACTGACAGGACTTCAACTTACCCTGTTGTGATGTCTTGAACAAGGCAACACTACTTGGACAACAAGACCTGTTCCAATTACAACCACAGTAACCACAACTTGATCAATTCTTACGCTGATAATAATTCACTGAAAATGATTCATCCTATCATCACTTATTCAGTGACAGACAAGAGAATGAAATAAGTCTCCTGATACAACTAACGAGCCAAAGGTCGCATTTCAGTATTGAGCTTGTTTTCACTTCTGTTCTCTGTAGTTTATGAACTTCTGACTTTGTTATTTAGCATGTGTGATATATTGATGAGTAAAGTTGTTTGTTTGTTTTTTTTTAATTTATAGCACTGGAAAAGCAAGCAATGCTAGAAACAAGCATTTCTTATATCTTATTTGCTGTGTTAGAAAACAGTTATTTAGATACAATTTATCATTTGTCTTTCCCAGAAAGGAAGACTTCTAAACGTTCAACTTTATTAAGTATGGGTAAATAAATGAGCATTTTCCTTCAAGCACAGAAAGCTGTTCCTTGTTTGAATCCTGACCGGATTCTTTTTGATATTCCAGAAGTTGAAGGTTTAATATTTAATACCAAATTTATTTATTTAAAGCTTTAAGACATTATGTGGGTTCTGTGTTAGCAGAGCAATAAAACAATGCACTTAAATAACAATACCTGGGGAAATTACACTTTGCAGAGTATGGTATTTTCAATATTTCAGCTGCATCACAACATGATTGTGATTCTCAGTACCTACTGGTATAATACACTCACTGTCATGACACTCGGCATCCCCCTGTAACCAGGAAGATACACATGCATTGAGAGTCAGCTGAAGACTACTGCTACCTTTGAAGCACTGTTCATTTACTGTATCATTTTTTTATTCTGTGTAGGTGCATGTCTACCCCTACCCATACTGGTATGGCACATACAGGAAGAGGTTTGCACTCTTTCAATTTAGTCAGGGACGAATAGTAGCTAGCTGATCTACTCTGTCGAAAAACCATTTTATTCACTGAATTGGTGCTCCTGGCTTACCTACTGACCTGATAGAGCAATTCATATGGGCCAAATACTACCCTCTGGTCCTCTGTATTGAGCTAAGTTCAGCCTTCTTTGAGCTGTTGTTAGTCACTCCCAACATCCTTCCCTGAGCTTCAGGAGCACATTATCCTTAGCCACCTCCCCTGAGTGTTCATCCATCATAGGTATTCACTGATTCATCACAGTTGCTTTAAAGTTAATATCTATCTATCATTACCATCTTATGAAGGTCTTTGCAGGAAATCTTTCCTTCAACAAATCAAGCTGTAATCTTAGAGCAGTCAATTCAGTGCACACATGAACACAACAGGGTGTAACTGCAATGGATTGCAATGATTGTTCACTACCTTACAAACTCCCTAGAGAAGCTGGTCCTAATTACCAGGGTGATTCAGTTTGAACACTGATGTGAGATGCATTGCAAATTGGACTAAAAATATATTGTGAATTGTTCTGAGTAAATATTATATTCAAGGATTATATATAATATATATATATAATGAACAATATTATATAAAACAGATAAATAACATAATAATTGAATACAAAGCCACACTGTCATTCAGAAGCCATTCTTGAATTCACATTAGTCTGCCAAAGTGTTTTGTCAGAAGGTTTTACTTCATGATTCGTGAAATTGGGCAAGGAAGTTCTCATCTTCCTTTTATCTAAAAGCACAGGAAACGTAAGATACAGAATTGTCTTTCACACAGAGGACTCAAATACAGAAGTATATTTTGACTAAAAACATCTGTGTGAAGTAATGTGGGTTAATCTAGGTTTTCATCTTAATTTCATCATACTTTTGCTTGATAGTAAGGAAGTACCATTTCAGACTTTTTTTTTATGGCATGCTTGCATATTTTTTTGGAGTATAATTTGGAAAAGATTTTTTTTTTATATCCCAAGTAAATGATAGTAGCATACAGACAACATTTGAACGTGAATGTTCAACGACTGCCAATATTCACCAGTAAGATAAAATGTATCCCTTCCAGACTACTCAACAGAATGATGAATAGATATTCTTTATTCTTAATAGTCTATATCTTACATATATCTTATCTATCTGTATCGTATCTTACCTATATCCAAGTCTATATCTTCTCATATCCTTAATATCTTACTTTAGCATTGACAAGCATGCTACTTCCTCTTTTTTTTTTTTTTTTTTTTAATAGTACCTAAATCTTTCATTTTACTTACATTCCTTTGCTTTGGTAAGTAGCAACAGGATTACATTACAACTGTATTACATTTCTTATGTAATACAAGATTGTATGTCTGTATCATATCTGTTCAGGAAATGTGTTCTCCAATCTGAGAATTTAAAAAAATACATTGCAGGTGGAAGGAATGAATCCTGAATTGGGATGAAGAGCCAATTTTTGAGTTCTTGTTTTAAATTTTGAAAGTCAAATTTACTTTGAAAGAAGAAAAGAAAGTTATTGGAGAAAAAAGAAAAGAGAATGTTACATATAGTGTTCCTGAAATAGAATTCTTAATGCATGGAAGTTTTCTAAAATATGGGAAAATCCATCAGTTTATCAAAGTGCCAATTCATTTGGCAGTCCCATAACATGCTTTCACTTGTTATATTAAATATTATTCTAATACGTGGATCAAGTATTTATTATATTCCATTGGATATTCATGACTGAACCTGTAATATTCTAGTTCTTTATCAAGTACCCATTGATCGACACTTTAAAAAATATTTTTTTATCTAAGCCACAGACTAATACCAGATGTTTTAATATGCTGAAAATCTCATAAATCCATATGAACCTCTCACAGACTCGAGAAAAGAAAAATACAAGAAAATTATATTAAAAGTTCCTATAAGTGATTATTTTGAATATCTGAATGAACTAAGAATGCTTTCTGAAAAAAAGTTATGATTTCATGTTTATAATTATTTATAATCTGTGAGCCACATATTTATATGATATATTCTAAGACATCCAAAGTTCTGTACTCTCTACCAGATGGTAACAGTATAGCAAAATAATTTTATATTTTTAATCCTACATTAATGGTATAATGTTAGTTAAATAAATTTTTATACTGAAATCAAATATCTTCTGTTCTACTAACTAAGCTGTGGTCCTTTTTTGGTTGATTAAGTATGAATAAGTACTCTTTTATTCCTTAAAAAAAATAGGAATCATTTACAGCTTTGGACAGTTTGTGATCCAGTGAGAATTGAAGAGGCTGTCCGTAACTATCTAGGGATCCATTTACACATCCTACTCTGTCCTTCAGTAGAGATGTGGGGATCACTGCCTCTGTAATGTCCTGCTTCTGGATGGTAGCATCCATGGAGCAGCCACTGTATCAGTCCCCCCAGCATATGTGGAATGAACCTTGTGGCTCTTGATCATCAACTATTTCTGCAGCGTGGTTCATGAGGTCAGGATATTTCATACTATATAAACAGTATTGCTTCTGGTTCCAGTTTTAAAATAATGATTTCTTGCATAATTATTCTCTGATGCTCTAGTTTTTAATTGTGTGCTTACATAGAAAAAAAAAATTGATGGAAATCTCAAAATTATCAAAAGACTTTTCTTTTTATATTATTTTGTGACAAAGTACTTTTAGTACCATTCATTTAGTGAACTGAATATGGAGCTAGACTGATCTACTTCCTTTGCATACCACTCAAAAATATTCAGCCTCTATTATTTTGGAAGTTAGCATTGTGTTTTTCACCTTGCACTTGTTTTAGTGTAAGTGCTTATGTTTCTCACAAGAGCGCAAAGTGGTGCAGCATTCCTGCAACAATTAGGGCTAGCCTTTATGAGTAAGACCAAGTGATACTGAGTGTTAGTGCTTAGGCCTGCATCAGTACCATTAGTGGAGAATAGGAAGCTAATGCCCCTCCTTGGTTTGATGAGCTTTCTAGCTGAGTTGTACGCAGAAAGCTTTCTAAATCCAGAAAGATCTGTTTCAGTGTTTAACCTTTCTCATAATACAGACTCCTGAGATTTTCCTGTTCAGGCAGAACTCTTCCTCCAAAGCTGCAACATAAATAGTGACATATTACATTGGACCTACCTTCTTTTAATGGCATCTCCGAAGTAGTAAGGTGGAGAGCAATGTTATTGTCTGTTGAAGTATTATGCAAGCATTATATTATTGTTATTATTATCATCATTAGCCATTAAATCAGTTGATCTCTAGGTTCATGGTTTATTTAGGCAGTAAAAAGACCCAGAATTTCTTTACTATATTTTTCATGTTATCTTTTACGTGTTAGTCAGCAGTTATCTTGTGAGTGTTTTCTGGATGCAGGCCTCAGGCTTCTGAAGTCTCCTGGACATTCTTGCTTTTTCAAGCAAAGATTTGCCACTTTGCTAAATCAGTATGTTTGCTCTTTTTTTACAAGGCATACATTTCTACTTGAGTCCTAACTATTTTTGAGATGAAAGGGTTTAACATTATTTCATGGATAAGCCAGAGCACCACTACTGAAGATTTAAGATATCCCAAATCCACCAGTTTCCTAGATTTAGCTCCAGGCTCCTATAACTTCCTGTGAAAATCAGAAACCTTTATAATTTTAGAAATTCTTCCTACCTCTCACTAAGAAGTGAGGCTTAGGAGTGAAAAGCACATAAAAATGCTAGCTTCAGAAAGGTAAAGTTCCCTTTTTAATCTAATTTAATACACTTTAGGTTTCTCTGCTTATTGTAAGTAATATCCTCAGAGAAGTAATTTATCATGGCAATGAAACTGCTTCACTAACATAGTATAACTGTTTAATTGCTGCTGCTGTTTCAATTACATTAATCACAGGAAAGAAAAAAAAAAAGCCAGATAACTCTATTTTGGCAAATTTAAAGAAGTAACCCTCCGATTAAAGTGACTTATGTTAATTACCTAGAAATCATGAGATGTGCTAGGTCTTCTGGATTTTTTTTTTTCAAGAAAGGAAATAAGGCTTTCATCTACTTGACAATAAATATTTGCAATTTTGCAATTACCACCATATGTGGTACCATAAACAAACAATGGCTCGAAGTATTTTGCATGTAATTTTGTTGCAGATGAAAATTCTTTTCTCCACTATGAGAAATATTATTTCTCATTTACAAAAATTCCCAAAGCTAAATAGTGTGGTTTGATATTTGACATTATTTTCTTTTTTACAACTCATTTTGGTTTCCCTTTTCTATCTGCTCCTCTCTCGCTCTGATTTCACTTTCCTAAAAACTGGTTACTTAATTACAAAGCTCGTGTAAATAATCATGGAATCATAAAAAGGTTTGGTTTGAAAGATAATTCAGTTCCAGTTTCTTACTGTGGACAGAGTTGCCACCCACTAGTTCACGTTGCCCAAAGCCACATCCAGGCTGGCCTTTACCAGGGATGGGGCATGTCCAGCTTCTTTGGACAACTTGTTCCAATGCCTCGCATTGTATGTATATGTATCCAACACTCTCATTCTATCTTCCAACACGTCCATGTCTAAATAAGAGTGGAAGGGAACAGATCAGAACTTTGCTAATTTCCACTATATCTGAAAACACCACAGAGTTTGTAATGTCAATACACAGCAAAGGAACACTATATGTTAAAATCCTTCAATTTTATTTCTAGAAACTTCATTTACTATCTAGTCGATTCAGTATTTCTGATCTGCTGGTGTCATATTTCCACCATCTGCTTTTATGAAATTATGAAAGTATCACTGGCTGCCACTGAGTGGCCCTTTGCTGTGCAGTCAATCACAGACCAGAATAAAATTGCATAATAGACCATAATTTCCTGCCTGATCATAAGCTGAGCCTTATGTGCTAGGAGATTTCCTTAGAGCTAATTGACAAATGCACTGGCACAAGAAGTGATTGGTTGCAGCTGTGAGCCTGTTTGTATCAGAAAGAAAGGAAATCTTGAGAAGTGTTGTTTATGAAATTGAAATGGATCTTCTTATAAGAATATTCATAGTTAGAATGAAAAAAACTGCTTTCAGCAAAAAGGGCTGCCTGTTATTTTAGACCTCAAAATGGGTTTATAAATGAGCAAATCCCATGGAAGACTCAAAGAGCTCTTCTAGCATAATTTCTCCTGACAAAAGGAACAGTCCAAAAGCATAACTTAATATTGACTTACAATCTTTTCTTTTAGAGAGCTAAAAAACTTGATCAGTACCAAGTGAATCATAACACTTGGTCTATTTTTACAATTAAGATATATTCTCTTGTTTTAAGTTGCATTTTCTTCGGATACCTCAGTAATGATGGTGCATTTGTGTCTTCCACTTATGGAAATAAGGCGTACAAACAAGATTTTTGCAAAAGAACATGCAGTACTGTGGTACACAGATATATCTTAGTAGCACTGTTACCTGTTGTCAAAGGTTAGATGATGCTGCACCTACTGCCTCCCACTGCTTTTCCAGTGTAAGGCAGAATATACAACATCTACAGAAAATCACATGTAATCAAATGTAGATTTATTTTTTTCTTTGTTCAAAAATTTTAACTTCATATATTATTAATGAAAACTGTGAGTTTCCATTTATTTGGGGAAAATTTTATCTAAGAAAAAAGAAAGTGATAACTTAAAAATTGTTTTAAATAAGCTTTCACTTCAGTAAAGAAAAAGTGATTCATACCATCTTTGTAACTCAGCTGTTTTTTTGCATTTAATTTATGAAGATGTCAAAAGTATTTTAGATCATTTTCTTTAATGCTCATGAAATGAAACACACAAAACTTTTGGCTTCAGTGCATTACATTTGCTAATGTAAATGTGCTTTTCCTGGAAAGTTACGGCTTAAACTAGGTTTAGTGGTTTAATGATCCTTGTATGGCAGAGAACATACCTTTAAGTTGTGTTACAACGTAGCTCTACATGATCTTCACTATTTGGTGTGCATATCTGTAATATATATGCACAGAAAATAGACTTTAGCTGTGCTTAGAGTTGAATTAAAAACAAACAAACAAACAAACTACGGAAACCCCACAACCAACCATGAAGCAAAGTCTTGTGCAGTATCTGCAATGTTTTTTATTCCGCTGTACTCAGCTGATGTTCTATATGCATCACAATTTATTACTCTGAGGACTCCTACTGTATTTAGACATTTCTTATGATTTGGAGTTTTTCTTATTTGTAACAGTATGTGATTCCCGTGTCCAGTAAGCATTTTTTTGTTCACTGACTACTGGAATTCCAATTTACATCCTACTCAGCAAGTTCATATCTGCTTCTCAGTGAAGGATTTTACTCTGTACAAAAATTATAAAATTCAGAATTGGAGATTCTATACATATGTATATATATTAAATGTACATATGTATCTCTGCACGCACCAGTTTGATACATTTAATATTACGAAGTGATTATAAATTACAGTACAGAGTGTATTTTGAATAGGTACAATAAAGGTCTTTGTTCAGCTAATATGCTGAGTTCATACAATTTTGATGCAATGCTGGGGTATTTGAAATGTGTTTCTTTTTTCTAGCAAACCAGCAGTTTTACAGTAGGAATGACAGACTATTTTTGGCAGTCAATTCAGGTCATATGTTTATGCCTGACAATAGTGGTTGCCGTGTATTTTCTTGTGGCAGGGACTTAGAAGTATTTAATGTAAGATTATTTACTTGTGAGGTAGATAGCAAAAGTAGGTGTTAAAAAAGAGAGGAAGAGCTCTGAAAAACTCAGAAAGAAGAAAATTATCTTTGCAATGTGGCAAATCCTCAAGCCGTTTTGTTTTTTTTCTTCCTCTGTAAGTCAGAAGAAAAATGGGATGTGCATTTCTATCATATAATTTGAAATTTCTTAGAAAACCCATTGATTTATACATCTCAACATAAAGGGTTAATTCTAATTGTCATGACAGCAAATATCTAAGACAGTTTTGCTAAAGCTAGATTACTTGCTTGGGATTTTTATCTGACAATTAGGGGTATAGTTTTGAGAATTAGAGAATTTGACTTAAACCTGTCAGACTAAAAGGACCATTAGGGTGAATTTCAAGCTACTAAAAAGTGATGTACATTTTGTAATAAAACACGTTTTTCAAATGCTAAAAGACAGGGACATATTAAAATGACTTAAAAGCCATCATTGCATTCAGCATTCTGCCAACTATGAAGTCTCAGCAAACTGCAGGGAGCTTTGAATTTAAGCTGCAGCCATTGTGCTCCATTCGTACCAAGGAGGCAGGCAGTAGCATGAGAAGGTAAGAAGCCAAGTGCTGTAGAGGCACACAACAATGCAGTGTCCATACCCAGCACTTGGGCTTTGTAAGAGCTCTGGTGCTTGGCTGTACAGCAGAATGGTAGCTAAGGGCTGCTAGCCACAGTCAGTCCTGCTTCACAGAAGCACTATCAGCCCAGGAGACAGCCTAGCATCTTCAGGTGGATCTTTAGCTGACCAGATACCATTTTGCTGAGCTGTCTGCCAAATCCACTGCATTTCACCCTCTTCCCAACAGTTCACACGCCAAGAGTTTTGGAAATGACGCCAAAAAAATTTCAGATGAGAACAGAAGCTGACAACAAAGCCAGGCTGAACGTAACAGCTACAGCCTTAGCAATCAAAAGGTACCATTCTTTGCACCAAGGCCTTAGATTGCTCAGCTGTGCCAGGAGGAGCAAGGGTACGCTCCTTATGCAAACATAGCCCTGCCCACATCCAGCTGGTCCCAATTACATCTTGATCAAGAAACACCTCCCACCTGTATCTCTTGCACCTTGGTGGTTTAGAACTTGAGGCACCTCCGCTGGATCTGCTATGACTTAAGAGTTTTTGTCTTTCTTTTATTATTTTGTGACTTATCCTAGGAGTAGCCAGAGTGGGGCTGCTGCATGGGGGTAATGCAGTGGAGAGCTTCAAGTGGAGGTGAGTGAGGCTGAGCATGTTGTGAGTGGCAGCCGAGGGATCCACGAGGGCAGGGTACCAGGTCAGGTCCTATCAGTCTGTCAGTTTGTCTGTCTGAAAGCTGAGGTGGAATTAGCAATGACTTGGTCTGAGCAAGGGCACTGCTACTGTTTCTGGGGTACAGGCTGACAGCTCAAGGGGGTGGGAGTGGGGGCTTGAACACGGTCAGTATAAGGAAGGGAGAAGTTGGGGTTAGCTGTGCACCCAGGGCCCAGATAAGTATTTCCTTGAGCTGTTCTGTAGAGTAATCGTGCTTGTAGGTCTGTTATTGCTGTTGTAGCAATTTTGAAGTCAGGAGGAAGAAGGGGAGCAGGAATATGCCTATGGTTTGAAAACAAAGAAGATTAGGTCACCACTTAAAGGTGAGGCTCTGTTAACGAGTGGAGCACATTTATCTGCTGTAAAGGTGACTATTTTTCTTTGAAACAGGTTATTTGGGTAGGTGCTTGAGGAAGACAGACTACAGAATGCACTCTTGAAATGGAATGCTTTGTGATTGATCTATGATGTAATTTGGGCCTCTTCTAAAACAAATTTTAAAGTGATTGTGATGGTACTGGAATACAAAAAGAAAAGGAGTAAAATCCAAGAAAACTAAATATAAAAAAACTAAGAAATTCCAATGCTAGACCTGTAAAAACTGGAGGGATTAACCCTCTTTAGCAGAGGACTAGAGGGAATGGCCTAAAGTTGTGCTATGGAGGTTCAGATTGGGTATTAAGAGAAACTTACTCTCTTTGAAATAGTGATCGGGCTCTGAAATGTGGTACTCAGGGAGGTGGTGGAGTTACCATTCCTGGACGTGTTCAAGAAATTTTTAGTACATGGTTTAACGTTGACATGGTTTAATGGGAAAATATTGATGGAAGAAGGGAAGCCAAATTAAATGATCTTGGAGGTCTTTTCTAACACTGGTGATTCTGTAGTTCTCTTATTTTTTCCCTTCTCTGGTGAAGCTGGCTTCGTTCCCTTTTTCCAGTAGTACAGGTGGCAGTATCACATATAATTGGATTAACTGTGGCTGGTGCTGCAACAAGTTTTATTTCCTTGAGGTTTTTGCCTGGTTTTATTTGTAGTAGCTCTTGGAAGTCTGTATTTTTGTTTAATTTCTACATGTAGCTGGATACGTATGCTTTCTTCTGGATTTCTGGTCTTTTTTTATATGTGGAACTAATCGTTTCTATCAGTTCTAATTGTAATATGGATAAAAATTTTACAGATATGTACAACAGCTGCAATTTAAATGTTGGTAATCCTCTGTCCTCTACTGGGGAGAAAAAAAAAAAAAAAAAAACCAACCCAAAACTTATGCTTAGGAAACTTCTTTCTTAGTCAAGTATAACAGCTGTCACCTTTAGCATGTGCTCCTGTTAGTGAATCTTTAGCTGTCAGGTTCTGCTTCTAGTATCTAACAGAATGTAGAGGCATTAAGAAAAATGTGTTAAATTTCTTGGGGAGCTGCAAATGAGAATAAATATCAAGAATGGAATCTCACTCTTGTGTTCCTCACCTTGCAGTCCCTTTTACAGTCTTAAAATGATTGCAGAAGTTTTATAAGCCCTACTTAGGTTTCTCTGACCCCCTTGCAAATGCCATTGAACTCACTCCTTCTTTGCAAAAACATAGGCCTATTCTTCCACAGGGCAGGCAATTTAAAAGCAGCAGGAGTATATGCTACATTTTTTAACGTAATACTTCTATTGGAGCAGAAAGCTGTAACGTAAGAAAGCTGTAGCTGGAAATATGTACAGTTTGAATACTCTTACACATTCACAAGCACATTAAAGAACAGTGTGTGTGTATTTAAAATAAACACGAATGTGGCTCAGTTCTGTATCAAGGAAGTTCATGGCTGCTTTGTGCTGACACAAGCAGCCACTGAATCAGGACAAAAATAGCTAGGCAAATAGTGTTTTTGAGAGACTTTTAAAGGAAGTGCCAGCATAATTGCAGTGCTCGGTTAGTTAGCTATGCATTCCTTGAACTTAAAAAGAGTTTGGATGTAGTAGAACTGAGTGAATCATTCACAGGAAATAATTTACTGGACAAATTTAGCTTGTCTTTTGGATTAAGAGGCATGCTTCATAGAACAAAATTAGGTTACTGTGAGAATTGCTGAATTTAAACTTTTACACAGTGAAATACAGGAAAGTAACTACATGTGCACAAGTAGTTCTGGCAAAAAGAAGTGTGGTAGGTGGGTTCCTGTCTGGGTTTGGATTACTTGGTAGTGGGAAAGAGGTAGAGAATAGATAATACTTAATCTGTTTGCTTCCTAGATTTCACTCAGTACTGCTTTCTCAACCATAGAATCACCAAGGTTGGAAAAGACCTAAAAGATCATCCAGTCCAACCGTTCACCTATTCCCAGTAGCTCCCACTAAACCATGTCCCTCAACACAACATCCAGCCTTTCCTTGAACACCCCCAGGCTCGGTGACTCCACCACCTCCCTGGGCAGTCCATTCCAGTGAGCATTTCTGTGAGCATTGTGTCTGTAAATGCAAATCCATGACACCTGCAGGAGGGTTGTCACACTATTTCAGAGTCTTTTTCATACAACATATTATTGTCTGCAACAGTGACCATAACCAGAGGCCTCAAAAAAGAGGATGCAGAAAGCTGATATTCTCACATCTCATGAATATTCCCCTAAAAGTGGGGAAGGGAGGCTTTTTCTGGTATCTGTTTATTTTACTGGCCTTGCAGTGGTACATTCCTCTTTGGCTTAGCATGTAACTTGAAGATGTAGGCCTCTAAGCTGAAAACCTATGTGCAAACTATTTTGTACTGGCATATGTTACACTCTTCAGTAAAGAATTTCCTGAGCTGCCTATGCTATATACCAATTTCTCCCACTGAGTAGTCTACGCTATGCATTTTGCATTTACCACTTCTCTGGCATGAGATGAGGAAATATCTTGTTTTGTCTGATTTGAATCTAGCTCCTACCAGCTCAGCTTTATGCCCTCTAAATCTTACAGCAGAAGTGAATGCCCAGTCCCCGTTCATCCCTTCCATGCTATTCGTGATTTTGTACAAAACTGATAGCAGGTACAAATACAGTAATTATGAATACTCCCATATGGCTCTGTCATAAATGGCTGTCTGAATAAAGGCCAATCATGATTTTTATCTAAAATGGATATGAAACAAATCAAGTATAAAAATTTGAGTTACTAATCAAGGAACACTTTTAAACTCTTTATCATATTCATTTAGTGCTAACTAGAATTAAAGATGCTTCTGTGAGACACTTTATCCTTTGCTAAGGAGAGAAATAACCTCACTAAGGATGAGGTTTTATAGACACTGTTTATGTTTGATTACTGTGTTGCTATCTGTGTGTGACTACATCATAAAATCATTTGTAAGGTGAAGGTAATTTACAAATTATCAGAGGCAACCAAAATAGCCTAGCTAAATGAGTTGCTCCTTACTACTTGTTTATGCTCTTTTTGCTGTGAAGCTGGCTTACATTGCTGCATTTTACTTTACAATTGCAATGATAAAGGAGTCCTAATGCAGCCAGGTATCATGGTTCAGCAATGACTTAATTCACGAAGTCATGGTTAACTTTGTTGTATGTACATCTGTCAGTCTGCAACTGCTAGACCTGGTGCAAAACATACAGCAGGGCATTTTGCTAGGAAAATATGCTTGTATTAGAATTGTGAGATGAATGCTCTGCTTTCTTGTATGTGTTGGAAGGGGGGGGAGACTGTTCCTCTTAGTGATGAATGAAAACATGCATGGGGAAAGGGTTTGGGTTGTGATCTGGCAATTCTGCTGTAGCATGCAATAAGTGTGTTGAATGTATCTGTCCTTGGAAGGAGAGTAGTACTTTAAAACTCATTTAAATTCTCCATCACTTTTTTGCTATTTTATCATGTCCTTCCCTCTTACCAGCATGTTTCGTTTGCAGAGCTAAGACATTGATTTTCACAAGACTAAGAAAAAGAGCATTATTTGCTAGATAGGACTAATTCCTTGGAAGTGCACATAGATGCTAGGTGTGCATGAGAGTGTATCTGTTTATATATGTATATATATGCATGTGGATAGTCCCATCTTAGCAGATAAATGAATTATGTTCCCAATTGTTTTAACTACATATTCTGCTGTCAATATAATGTTACTCATAGTTGAGCATTTTGAGCGTTCCAGGGAATGTGGGAAGTGTTCAACAGTTGGAACTACATTTGTCTTCTATTTTGCCCTTTACTTTTCAAACTGCAATCAAAATAAAATTCAAAATCCACTCACTTTTCTGAAAAATCCAAATATAATTGCGCATTTCAGTTATTTCCAGAATGTCTTTATATAGAAATCAAACCCAGTAACAAGATGTACTGCAAGAGACTGTGTAACACATTGCAGGGCATATGTACTGCACTCCTCCTGACACAGCATTATGCAATCCTATCCTGTATTTTAGTAAATTTAGAGAATACTTTCAAGTGCAAAACTCAAAATGTTGCGTAAAATACCTATATATTGGTATATGCCCTTAATGATTATCCAGAAACAGAAAAATCTATATTAAAGATGTGAAATTGCAAGTATTTACCACGTTCATTGCTCAGCAAAAAATTGGCATCATTCTCAACTCCATTCACATGCTCTTAGAGCATTTGCCTCCTTTACAGTAGTCAGGTAGACTTTGTGTTTGGACAATCACTGATCCTGTTGTCAGTTTAAAAATAGTTTTCCTCAAACTGTATGAGCACTTTTGAATTCATGCTTCTGTCAGTCATAAAAAATTCAAAGGAGTACATCTTCAGTTAAAACATTGCGGTGTGAATGGAAAATCTTTAACAGGGATGTTTATCGCAGTCAATACCTAAACAGTTCGGATGTCAGGTATCCAGTGGCAAATTGATACAAATGATTTTTATTGTTTTATATTACTTTTTCCTAATCCCTCTGCTTTCTGCCAGTGAAGCTATTTATTGGCTGAATCAGCCCACTGGGGTTGAGTGTACTGTTCATGCAGCTTCAGTGACTGTATGGAGGTGTCAAGCTTTTCCTGTTGCGTAGTTCTTGTAGTCGTTCCCCTGGTCGTGGGCTCAATGAGCACATTCAGCACCCTTGTGAAAAACAACTCTGCCAGCTGAATGGCTGTAAGCTCGTGAGTTTATTTGCCAGGTTTCTCAGGATATATAAACCACTCTCTGCAGCTCTAAAAATGATATGGCGAGTGTGGTAGTGATTTCCTGCACTGAAGGAACATGTCGGCAGGAATTATGTACTGCAGATGTTTTAGTGAACTCTGAAAAGACCACAGTGTAATACAAGACTTCCAAACATTTCTGCTAGCGTGTGATTTTTCTCTCCATCATTATCTTCCATAGAATTATATCTGTGGGGAACCAATTCATGTGACCGTGATCTACTGTGTAGCAGTAAATTGTTTTTCCTAATATTATTTAATATATCTTAGCTTTAAAACTCAATTTTCTGTATCTATGTGTTACATGCAGCAGGGAAGAGCACAAAGGGCACAGAAAGTGTACGTGCCCTGTGTCTGCTAAGGTTAGTTGTGGATCAAAAATCTGTTCCACAAATTATTGATTGCTTGGACTGCTGCCTGGATGTGGGTCCCTTTTGGTTCTGATCGTTCTCTTCAATCTATAGCATTGCTGGGGGAAGCACATGGCTTTTGTTTATTGGTCACTAACTATTCTGTGATGGGAAATCCCATACGGTTCCTCTTTTCCAAATGATACACAGCAGTATTAGTAGCTTTTCTCTTAAAATAGTCAGTGCTCTCTGAAATTGACAAATAAGCCTCTCGTAGTCACTCTAGTACAGATAGGCAGTGAGAAATGTTTGCTTTAAAAGGTGTCTTCTCTTTTTCAGTGTTTGTCAGGTTCAACTCCAGCCATGGCTTCCCGGTGGAGCTTGGGTTGGATGCCAGCATCCTCCAGCTGAAGGAGGCAGTTGCGCAGCGACAGGGAGTTCCAGCTGACCAGCTGCGGGTGATTTTTGCAGGGAGAGAGCTCAGCAACGACTTAACGCTGCAGGTAAGCCTCTGTGGTAGCATTGCTCCTGGACTGCTGCCAGCTCTGCTGCTTCTGCCTCTAATGCTGCCAATCTGACATTCATTCCTGAGATCTAATAGAATAAATAGTGCCTGGGGATTCCTTGAACTTTACTCCACACTGCTTCATTAATTCTGACCTTCTTAATTATGCATTAAAACAGCAAGCAGGAAGGATAGGGAAAGAGAGAGAATCTGAGAGAGAGAGTACGAGAGAGAGCTGTGCCTAGTGAATAAATGTTTACTGACTACAGAAGCAAGCCATGCACAATTTCTGTATCTGTTCAATTTTTATTATACTTATTCCATTTGAATCTTAATGAAGAAGGATGTGAATAAATTGCTTGAGATCAGGTTGCACGGTCAGCACATTCTGTAGAATTTGTAACCCAATTGTGACCCCTGGAGGATAGCTACAGGGCTGCTGCTGCTGTTGTGAATGCTGCCGCATGCCACACGCAAGTGAACGCAGTGCTGAAGTGATGGTTCTAGTTCTAAAAAGCCCACGGGAGTGTGCTCCAAACCACCAAGCCCATAAATGTGCGAAGCTAAGAGCAACAAGGAATGTGGAAGAATGGCTATAAGTGGGTATCTGAATTTCAGCTCCTCAAGGTTAGGTAGCTGTTCAGTTCAATAGGTGCAGAATTGTTCATCTGTGATGAGCTGTAGTAAGCATGGAAATTTGGGTTCAATTTTCTCTTCCTTGTTCTCTTTGCTACTCTTCTCAGCACTGCCACAGTTGCTTTATCAATGTTTTTTTATTTATTCTGTGAGTGGTGAATGTGAATTTCAGACTACGTTCAGTAAGGAGTTAGCATAAGATCGCACATCTAAGACATTTAGGAACATAGGGAAACCTAAAGGCCTTTGAATAGAGTGGACTTGAATTTACTGACTTAATGAAACTGCTATCCTTCTGCAGTTGTATCAAAAATAACAGACTATCTCTACTACTGCAGGTGATTATATGAAAGGTTCCTCACAGGCAAAATCAATTCTTATTAATTGGCAGTCATGTTTCAGAAGTATTTCTGCAATTAAAATGGATGCTAAGTCTGGGTACAGAAGGTCACTACTGTGTTAATGACCCGTCCTGTTTCTCTGTGGTTAAGATACTTAATATTTTGCAAAAGGTGTTAGGGTGTTTGAGGGGGGGGAAAAAAAAAAAGAAATATGAATTGTTGTCAGTCTGCAATGCATAACCTGTAGATAGTGTTCATGCATGTATTCGTAGTGTAAACTGCAGTATGTTTCACTTATATTTTTGTTTATTTTTTCACCTATAAGAATAAAAAACAAATTGTAGAAGTTGTCAGATGCCAGTTCCTAGATCCAAGTGTCTGTGTTATTTTGTCCTAAGTTTCTGAACCACCTACTGTTTCCTGAGCAGCTGTAGATATTGGTGCTACTGCTTTTTTTGTCACAGACATAAAAATCAAGTTTTTCACTTTTAAACAAATTTTCTGTCATTTCCAACATACAGTGCTTTGCCATGCAAATTAAAACATGCTTTCTGGATAGATGAGCCTGCTGACTATTTGCTTAATTTATTTAATAGGAATAACAGAATTATCATGTGTTGCCAAGACTTATTTATAAACCGGATCTATGTTCATTGCTGTGACTTTCTGTTTCTAAAGCAGGATGTAAAATAGTGGTTTCAGGTGACATAATCCATACTTGTGTATTTAGGTGCCTTACATAATCCAGTGATTAATATCAACATCAGCACATCAACATTTTTATTCTTGGTATTTAATTATTTTAGTTGTTTTTATCTATTCATTGTAGATATTGTCAACACAAGAAGAATGGTAGATGGTTTGATATATCTGAGTTTTCCTAGAGAAGGCAATTTGGGGCTTTTTGCAGAAGCAGCTAAGTGCTGGTAAAACTTGTGTGCTTGTGAAATACTAATTGCTGGTATTTATGTTGCAGCTGTAATTTCAGAGTTAACATCACATATGAGAAAATTAATAGCAGTTGTTTTCTAGACCTAATGATTTGCAAGCAGGTTAAGAAAACTCAACATACACTTGTACACAGCTAAATCTTTTAAGTTATTTTATGGTAGCTTAGAATTTCTAATTAGACCATTTTTTCCTTTCATGTTTTATAAATTACTTTTGCGCTTACTTACCCAGGATACTATGGGAAAATTTAGAGGTTTGGCATGAGAACTACTACTAGATGATAAGATCATAGAGGACAAGAGAAAAGCTGGGATAATCATAGGAGTGTGGGGCAGGGATATAAGAAATATTCCAGGGTAACAAAGTTTACTGGTTTCACAGCTTGCAGAACTGCTAGATTTGGCTTGACAGCTACTGTGGGATCTCAGGCAGGTGATACAGAACACAACTGAAAATGTGAAAGCTACATTTGTTTTCCTGTTTGGAGAGAGTGGAAAAATCTTTCATGGTAGCTGAATGCTGTAGAAGAGAAATGAAGGCTGACTGGACAAATATTAGAGAGAAATAAGTATAAGGAAGAAAATGCCAACTTAAGATCTTGATATAAATGAAAAATTTGATAACAACAATAGTACAAAATATCTAGGAATGATAGAAGTGAAATGTGTGAAGACATTTAATTTGGTAGCACAGATTGGTGTTTTGTCCTTGAAAAAAGAGAAAGATTAGACAATGATTCAACTGTACACAAGGGAGATCAGTATCTTTGCTAGTGACAAAGGGGCAAGTAGTGAAATTAGAGCTGTGCTAAGAAAAGATTGGTAATGACTGGGTGAAGAATGAGACTTGCGAAATTTGGATCTCATAAGAAGGAATTAGAGCAATAAGCTGCTTCATAAAAGCACAGCAAATGGTGTCACTTTAAGAGTGCTAAATATTCTGAAGAATGATGAAGAGCTCCCTGCTGATTACAGTTCACTTTGGAATGAATAGAAGTAATTAATTAATATATACTCAAAGTAGGAATTGTTTCAGAAGGCTATTATGGGTATACGAGAACACTGGTAAGAGTTTTTATGTCAATCATAAGGGCAAAAGAAGAACTCAATCACAGCTAATTCACCAAAGGAATAAGCAGAAGATGGCTGGGTATCAGGGACTGAAATATTTTAATGAGAAGTGACTGCTGCTTACAGAATACTGCTGTTGCCTCCCAGAATAGCAAATCAATTGAGCTTTCTGGAAGCACTATATATATATATATTGATACTCAATATTACTCAGTGCACTTATTTGAAATTTTCTAATGTTAATAATAGAAGTGGCATTATATTAATGTAGGATTGTGTTTTCTGGGAGAAATCAAAATCCACTTGTGTAGAAAAACTTTGCAAATGGCAAGTGAGAGAGGTTCCTTGCTTGGCATAATTTATACACAAATAGCTTGAGGAGAATTCATAGCTTGTTCAAATTCAGTAAAGTAGGGATAGAATTTAGTCTTCTGTTTCCCAATCTGGAGCCATTTCTTTTGAATGGTTTTTCTTCTGTCAGGTAAATATGGAAAATACTTTTCTCTGAGACAGTGAAGGCTGAGGATATGATAGACTAGTTGGCTTTAGCACGTGCTTTACTGCGGAAGCTTCCAAATCAGAGAGGGCTTATATTTGTCAGGAGCATAGTCTCAAGCCATGGGTCATATGTTTCTTGTGAATTTGTCTTGGACTACAAACATTAGGAAAGCATCTGCATGTATATTATTTATAAATGTGTTCAAAATGAAAAATTTTGATGACTAGAAGTATTAATAAATTTTGATGTGCAAGTTGGTGAGCATAACTGAAAATGAGTAAAAGGGAATGATAACCTCTACAGAAGATAGAAAAAGAGAAATGTTGGGGGGAAATACCCAGGCTATTCTATGATTCTATGGAAATGATGCTATAAATAATTGTAGTGTGCTGAATTTTGACAGTGGTTTGGAAAGGATATGCTTTGTTGTAGAACAGCTTCTGAATGGTAGGCAGTAGAGGTCAATACAGAGAGCACCTGGTTCTACTGAAAGCCCTATCTAGTGCTGTTGTGTGAAAAGCTTGAAGCCAGGCAGAGCTCCTTGTGACAGTGGATCTCAGTAGATATCCCTCAAAACAATTTGCTTAGCGGAGACAGGTATGTGAAAAATGGAGTGCTGCATATTTTGGAAAGGCCTTATGCAACTAGGCGTATGGCAACTTTCTTGCTGCAAAGCTCAACTCAGAGCTTCCAGTACTTTTTAGATTTCTTGACTTCAGTTTACTGAAAGTATAAAGCAGAAACTTGGTGACATAAGTGCAAAATATGTCCCTAACCAACAAAAAACTTTGTGCTTGATGTTAGTTATAAAACCATGAACATTAGGAATTTAACTCACATCTTGAAATACAGAAGTAGTTGTGCATTTTTTTGCACCCTGCAGTTCTGTGTATATAAGATGCCAAATCATTCAAAGAACATCCTCTATATTAGGCAGGTTGGATGCTTATAGAATACAATGGAGCCAACATTTGTATATGTAAATGCTGGTTGGAGAGATTTGCTCTCAGCATTCTCCCTGAGTCAGTCATCCTATCCTATCATCCACATTCCTATGTGGAATTCAGAGGAAATGATTTTGTGTGTGTGTGTGTATCTTTAGTCAATCTGATCAACCTGCGGATCTTCTCTTGTAAAGCTGAAAGAGAGAACTTGTGCTACTTCAAACCAGAAAATGTAGTAGTAAGGGAAATCTTGACATGCCATCCATGTTTCAGGATAATATGGACATTGTGAATGAGTAGATAACAGTACTGATCACTCCTGCATTCTTTTGACAGCTGCAGACTGTGACTTTTTGTGAGAACAGAGTCCAAAATTTGTGGTGGATCACACTGTTATTTATATGCCTTACTCTTGTCCATCAGGAATGTGGAAAATACCAATAGCCATCTGTGTTTTGAAATTGTCAGGTCCAGCTCAGATGTACAAATTTTCCATGTCTTTTCAAGAGGATACATGGCTTTTTAATTGTTTCAACAAAGCAACCTCTGAGTACATTAAAATTGACCTTTTAGCCTTGTAATGTATTTCCATTCTGCATTTAAATGCACTGCTTTTCTATTCTTTTGACGGGAAGCTTTTCCTGAAAATAGGGCAATATGGGATATATTCAAACTTACAGCCAAATAAGAGAGAAAATAATTTCAAATAGTTAGGTTAACTGTGGAAGGTAAATGGAACACATTTGAAAGACTCAAGGCATCTAGGATGGACTTGCTGGTATCTTCTGGAGTCTTCTGACACTGCTTTGGTTGTTCTGCTGATTATAGAGAAGGAAGTATGACCTGTTTTTGAATGCATAGTATCACACAAAAGTGCTCTCTTCAAGAGCTTGTATTTAATGTCTAGAAGTATTAAGATTTGAATAACTAGATTAATTCTGTCTTGTTCATTAAATATGGTTTGTGGTTTGTGGAATAGCATTGCTGGTGACATTGTTTCGGTCAGTTTGAAATCTATGGGATTAATTTTCATAGCGTCCAGCCAGCCATCCTTGTTACTATTTTCATGTGAGAAAGACTTCAGATGGGAGGCTATTTTTTTTTTTTCAATTTTTCTTAAACTTCATTTCTCTCAAGCAGTTCAAACTGGCTACATGAGGGTCATTACATGAATTTTATGAAATCTGTATCTGAAAAAGCAGTTGGTTTTCATGAGACTTACACAAACTGCAATAGTAGTTGCCCTAAATACAATGTGTTGATAGGAAACTCCTCTGATAAACTACTGAAGCTTTTCAGAAGATATAGTTTTTAAGAATGAAATTATCTTAAAAGGATACTTTAATTATGATAATTTTGTTTTCTACCTTGATACTTGCATTAGTTGTGCAGTTTTAGAATCTTTCTATCTTGCTATGGGTATAATCTAATTCTTATGGTTACATTACTGTACACTTTCCATTCTGAACCTGCTGTGATTACTGGAGCGGAAATCTTTAAGAAATAAAACTTCAAAAAGCTGGAGTTATTGTGGTGGTGGCAGTGGGTAATAATTTGATTTTGTAAATCGTGACAGGAGAAGAAAGGTCAGCTCACTTAATTTCATCACCATTCTAGATTACTTTCTTGAAAAAGTATTTAGTTTATTACACGTCATTACTAAAAACTACAGTTCAATTAGCAGAAGTTCAAGAGTAAGAAGGACATGTCCTTTCTTCCTCTGTTTTCCTCAAAAGTGCCATTAATTATGCTGATAGACTACATTAACAGGAAAGATTCAAAGTAGCTCCATACTTCTTAGTTCCTAACTAAAGTATGAAAAAGAATTGACAACTATTTTAATTCTCCTTAAAACAAAATGAAAATGGAATGTTTTGCTCTGAGGTTGCTCTGAAAGTAATGAAAGTAATGACTTGTATTTATTTCTATGGCAACTGCATGAAGAACCCAATAACAGCATTTGATAAGAATAAGTTCTCAACTACAGAACACTATTTTTAACACAGTCACTACCATTAAGTACTATATGCTTTTAACAGTGTTGAACAAAAGCTTGCATGCTGCTTTCATAGAAATCTACATGGCAGTCTGGAACATGGCTTGTTTTACACACTGCTGTTTCCACTGCGAGGAAGAGAAGTAACTTTAATGTTGCAAATAATGTTGGTAAATAGCAGATAACATACCAATGGAAATATATTTCCTCAGTAGAAATAGGGGTTGTAGTCCCTTGCTCTTGTATTATCTTTGCTTTAGTCTTAATCATCTGTAATACATTCATATTTCTAATTGTCAGGGTTACATAAATATTTAGAAAATGATACTGATTTCCTTCTATTTCTGTTTTTCAAGCTTTCTCATTTGTTAATTGAAAATGTAAAAGGGAAATTTGTGTCATAGCTGATTAGAGTTTTCATCATAAATGAATCTCTTTCTGCAAGGAGCTTTGATTTTTAAAAATAATTTATTTTAAAATGGCAAAAAAGTGTTGCTGCATAATGACTTCAAATGCCCTGTTAAAGGAAATAACATTGGTCATAATTGGAAAAAATATTGCTAAGACAGCTTTAAAGAGGAAAAATAGAGATTACTGTAGAAGTTACTGAAGTAAAGTTAGGTATGTAATTTTATACATATATTTCATTAGTGTAACCCTGCATAAATTTACTCTTATGAACTATAAAAGCCTGATGAAGAAATGAATTTGAACTGTTAGATAATAAATAGAAATCAGTAATGAGCAGACCAATAGAGCAATTTTCTCTCCTTATTTAGATTAAGTAAATGGAGTACCTATCCCGGAAATGAAATAATTACCATTTTCTTCATATCCAGAGCAGTTTTTTCTTCGTGTAAAACATTGGCTCTATTGGTTTGGTGAATGTTTTACTGTCTATTTTCCTGGAGCCCGCACATGGCTCTTTCCTTCTCCCCAACCAAAATACTTACTGTACAAGGAAAGCTTCCTAGTTAGCGTAAGATGCTATACATCCATCCTTAGAAATATCATGTTACTCTTCTTCCTTAGCATAGTGATAAGGAATTGCTTAGTAGTATTCCTGAATGAATTGATCAGTGTTTTCCTTGCTTCTATTTATTTTGTTAGTATTGGATTTCCACAGTTCATGTTATTTTTCCTGCTTCTGTTTCTGTCGTTCCCAATCAATTCCAGCTCTTTAAAACCTTGTTTCCATCCAATATTCTTTAAACCCGCTTAGAAAACTAATTGTTCTTTTTAATCTTTTTGTTTCCTGGTGTATGCAGTAAAAGAAGAAAAGTTGTCTTGTAGATCAGCTGCATCTACTAATGAGCTGACATTTCTGAATTGTGACTCATATTGGATGACATATTTCTGTACTAACTGTTGACCTCCTTGTTTTCTGATCTCATATCTAAACAAGAAACTGCAAGAGCAAGAGGCTATAGAACTCCAAGGTTTCTGCTGGTAGTGGAAGGGTCTTTTGGGATCATCTCATTTCAGACAGCTCTGTTCATGGCAGGAAAACAGCCAGGTAATCTTCTGACATACTGGACTTCATGCTGTCACGGAGTTGACCAGATCAATCTATGTCCATGACGGGGCAACAGGCCCCTGCCTTCCCCCCCCACCCCCATCCCACAAAAATGGGAAGGAAGGAAGGGAGGAAAAGAGCAGCGGCAACAATCTATGGAGGAAAACTTATTTTACTATAATATCGGAATACAAGATAACACAATATATACAATTTAATTGAAATTGAGATGAATAAATCAGACAAGATGAGAGAGAGAGAGAGTTCCCGGGACCGATTCAAACCTGAAAAGCTTGGAACGGCTAGGAAAGCACCTCCAGCACCCACTGCAAGGCAGCAAGAGAGCGCCCCCTCCCACCCGCAAGGGCCAGATCCCGTGACTTCTGTAATGTACAGGGATAGGTACCTGGGATTGGGGCAGTGACACTTTAATGCCCCGTACACTACATGATGTTTTGATGTGGAATACTGAAACCCAAAACCAAAAAAAAAACATAGAACCATGACACATGCATATCAATATATGAGTTCGTATGTGTATGCATGATAATACATCAAAAGTTATCACCTTATTTTAGGTTGTTTTGAGAAGACATGTTTTTGGTTGATGAGGTTGCATGTCTTGTGATGACATGTATGTGACACCACAGTTACTAGTTTTATGGGAGATGTGAGATAAGTGATACCAATAATAAACATCTTTAAGCTTCAAAAAAATTTCTAACACAGTTTTCCCATATTAACTATTTGACATAAAACAGCATGATGGAAGCATATAAAAGTTTTATTGTCGTATATTAGGTATGCTTGATATACCAAAGCTCTGACTTTTGGATTTGTTTCTTATACAGCTCATTCCAAATTATCCAATAAACATATTTTTACTGTATTACTTTTGCATATTTAACTTTGCAGTCTGTTTGTTTGTGTCTTTCACAGTATGTAGCATATTGTCAGTACAAAACAGATAATTGTATGCAAGTTTGTTTAAGTACAGGAAAAAATAACTATTTTATTTTTTAACCAACATTGTATAACCTTATTCCTGCATTATTTTCATTTCCTTAGACAGTGATTTTGGGTCTTTGTTTATCACTTATGTTATAGCAGTGTGTTTATTACTACAGCCTAAGCATGTGTTGTGTTTGAGCACCGAGAGAGAAAGAATCAACCATTTTAAAAACATCCTAATGTTTCTATTACAAGAATTTTACAGTAAAAATCTCTCAACGAGAATAAGGACAACTCGTAACCAATTGGCTGTTTTAATTTATTTGTTATTGGAAATCTTATTCTTTTTGAAAGTGTTCTGTTCTTTTTTTCTTCATTAACGGTGAAAACTATGGTGCCTTTCTTCTGAATGTATTGAGGTTCTTGTGTTTTTAATAATGGAATTTTAATGTAATATTTCTGTAATTCTTGTTTCTGGGCAGGAAATAGTAATGCAAACTTTTTTTAGTTTTCTCAGTATAAATTTTTCATGTATTTAGAATACTGAACATTTGCTGGGAATATTAGGTATGAAAAAGAGAGAGAAGAATTGATGCAACAAAGCAACATAATAATGGAGGGAAGAAACAATACATGTAAAAATGTATGCTGTGCTGATGTAAGCATTCCAGACTGAGTTTCAGAAGGGTAGAAAAGAACGGAATTTTAGATAAACAGGGTTTAGGTAGACCTGAAAGGTTTGACAGAGAGGGTTATGCTTTACTTTGATGGCATTCATTAACTGAGTGAGATTAGGTGATCAACTAAAGAAATTCTGATACAGCAGGATTCAGGATGCATCTGAGATCCTCCTACTGGGAAAGAAAGCCAGAGCAATGCAAATGTAAATGTAAAGGAGAATGGAGGAGAATGTAAAGAATTATGTTCAAGGCATGGCACCTAAAATAAGAGCATGTGTTATTGCCTTCAAAAGTAGTATGATGGAAATCTACGTGTAGAAATCTACCTTTAATGAAAGACACACTGAGTTATCTATGTGATTATTAATCATCGCATTGAATAAGAGTAAAGAATTCTCATGTGCAAAATGAAGATCTCTTTAAAAAATTCAAAAGGCTAGTCCTTCATTTAGCACACTTTTTATAGGGAAAAAAAAAAAAAAAACAACAACCAAACAGCTCAAAATACTCAATGTTACCATTTACAATAAAGACAGCTAATGGTAATTACTGTTTTACAATCCATCATGGCAACTGAAGAATTACAGAATGCATAATTGAATGTACTTTTCAACACCTTATAGAAGGCCAAATTTGAGGAAGTTAAACCAGCAAATGTTATTTGTTGGGAAAGATTAACAGCCAGAAGTGTAGGCTTTATAAGCCAGGTAAGCACTTATACTTATTAGGGATTAGAATTAAGAGTGCTAATTTCGATCTCAGGAGAGTGGAGAAGCTGGATGCAGTAACACATTACTGTATTAATACCTATACTATGTGCCTGCAATGATTTGTGAACTTCCTTTTCAGAGGACAATTCCGTAAATGCCACCCTTTATCACTGCAGAGGTAATAAAAACAGCATCCCCAGAAGTGTTCGTTTCTGATGGAATTCATTGCTGATCTCATCTATTTAAGTGAATGCAAATGGAAGTTCACTCTGCTGTTTCTCTGAAGGATTGATGCATTGCTGACTGGTGAGCACTGCATGATGGGTTCATACCTCAAGTAGCCACAGGATTTAATCTCCATGTGTCTTTTAGTATATGTATGCCAGTTGTAAAGTAGTCTATGAATTACTTATCTCCTGACATAATTCAAATCTCTCAGAAAAGCTATTTTCCTATTAAAATGAAGTATTGACTTTGTAGATTCCTGTGGGCTATTAAAAAAAAAAAAAAAGAAAAAATTGCTACTGATAAATAAATGGAATATGGAACTTGAGAGAACTTTCGGATGGAATATAAAACTTAGTTCTCATTTATGGAAACTGTCATATATTCTATTGTTTCAATGCATTGGGAGATATGCTACCCCTACTGTAAGGTAGTTTATTGTGCTATATTGTGTTGTGTATTTATAGTTAAAGCTAATCTTTCTAGCAGCAGAAAGCAGTAACAGCCCTGCAGGATATACAGTAGCTCACAGTAGGGCCAGAATCCACAGCTTTAAAGTTGTACTTTCCCGCATGACCTGCGGTAGGGAACCTGCTGCATCAAGGGTTCACACCTGATGATCCCCAGAGGTCTCTTCCAGCCTCTATGACCTGCAGTTCTGTAATGCTGTATTAGGTACTATCAGTCAACACTAAGATATCTACATGAGAGAAGGCACACTGAGTTTAGAAAAGAAAGGATATGAGAGAGACATAAACTTTCCTAGAATGAGAAGGCGTACTACTTAGGTTTGTTAGTGTCACTGGACACTTTGTGGTAGCTTAACTCAGTTCTTTTTTAAAAAATGGCATTGGCATGCTGGCATTTCAAATGATGCTGTATGGTAACTGTTGAGTCACTGCCTGAACCACTGATTGAGCACCTGAGCAAAGCCCCCCCCCCCCCCCATCAGCCCTGGGAGCACAGGTGAAGGCAATTCAGCTGTGTGACTGGAGGGGTGAAGCCTGGCTGCACCTCTCTTAGACCTCATTTAAGGGCTGACTGCCACTGGGGTAGGATCTCTTTCTGGAGATTCCTTGTTGGTGAAGCTTACCCCTGCAAACCTGGAATCTTCTGATATGGGTGAGCAATTTTCTTCCCTTCCTTGATAACTCCTTTTATTGTGCTGGTCCTTCTGTCGTCACACCTTTGTTGTAATGATCTTACCATCATATTGATCTGTTCAGTTGCTGCAGATGCCTAGTAAGAACAATGTATGAGGCCTTTGGGCTGAAGGATTGTCGCGTCCTGTCTTCAGTACGTTATAGAGAAGTGGCTGAAGTGTGTATTTTGATGTACCTGTGACTCATTAATCCTCACTGGACTGTAACTTTGTTATTTTGAAGAAAACAACTTCTTTCTTATTGACTAAAGCATAGCTTAAAGGAATGATCTGTTTGGCTGTGCCAAGCTGATAAGTTGTCTGTGTTTGTCAGGGAAAGTCTGTGATGTGTAGTTATATTTTGGTAGAAGTTTTTTATAGTAATTATGAACTCTTCACTGACATATTTACATTCATGTGATTTGATTTGAATACACTGTGTATTAATTCACTTCCAGCTTTTCATCCTGCTGCGTATGAGCTGCAAGAAGCATTGCAAACTGCTATTACGAGTCTGCCAGTGAAACTGCTTTCTTATGCTCGTCTGTTATTACGCCTTTATTACTATTGTCATTAAACTGGACTTATAGTAGTATTATTGTGTGGGTTCTTTATTGTGTAGTCAAGAAGTATTGATTGCATTAGAAAAAACGTACTCTTTCTGGTCACACTACTTATTTACTCCCTGTTTAGACATTTTATTTATTTATTTATTTTAGGTCAATCCTGAAAGTGTTTGCTGTCAGGATTCCACTCAGTACTGAGCTTAGGCTGGTGGTCTGAAGTCTCAGTGGCCAGCCTTTCAGGAACATCCTATCTGAGGTTGAATTAATGTGGATGAATCTTGCATTCTTTTTTTGTCAAGCTTCTGTTTAGAACTGTGGGCTATAATATTTTGCTTTGTTCTGTACTTTAACTCTTCTGCAATTAATTACAAAAATAATAAGGAGAAAAATAAGTCAAGTGCTGCATGTATGCTTATATTTTAAACAGAATGTCCTGTGGAAGGAGTGCTGTGCTCTTCTCTCTTTTATCTAGTAGTTTTCATTTATGGTTGAGTGGGGAAAGTTGTATTTTACCATGCATTATCTTGGGAGATAGTGACTAAGGCTTAATCTCAGTTTATTTTAAAGAATTTGTTTTGAAGAAAAAATAAAACAGGAAAGCAAATGCGTGTATTAGTGATGATGAAATGCGTTAAGATGCTTATTTTAGACGGTAATATTGGTCAGATAATACGGCTAGAAGTTGACTCTTTCTTTGTTGGCCTTTACTTTCATACTTCTGTCAGAGGTAAGTGCCAAAGTCCTCCTATAACTCAGTTTTGATTCATCTATGTGACTAGGATGTTTTGAAGGTTGAAAATAAAGAAATTGCAAGGTTAATGGAATTTCATGAAGAATCATAGAATTGCAGGTGTTGGAAGGGACTTCAATAGATCAAATCCAACCCCTTGCTAAAGTAGATTCCTAGACTAGTTTGCACAAGTAGACACCCAGACAGATCTTGAATGTCTCCAGAGGAGACTCCACAGTCTCTCTGGGCATCCTGTTCTAGTGTTCTGTCACCCTAAGTGTGTGGAAGTTCTTCCACATACATGTGTGGAACTTCTTATGTTTCAGGTTTTGGCCATTGCTTATTTGTGGCCTATTACCTTGCTTATTATTGGCCTATTACTATGCACCATTGAAAAGAGTCTGAACTAATCCAATTGCCTCTTGCACTTTAGATATTTATAAACATTGAACAGATCCCTTCCCTGTCCTCTCCATACTGAACAGACACAGGTCTCTCAGCCTTATCTCATAAGTGAGCTGCTCCTGGTGCTTTCTCTTTGTCACTCCCACTTTCTAAGCATCATTGCAAGGATCTGGGAGACAGTGCCAAATGCCTTGTTGAAATCAAGATACACAGCATCCACTGCTCTCCCCATGATCTACCCAGCCAGTGATGACATTGTGGATGGCTACTTTACTCATTTTGGTGTAGATGTATCAGTTGCCACACAAATGTTTTCATTTCTATCTCTAACATCATGCAGTAGAACCTGCTGATTTCATTCTGCATCTCAGGGCTGTCCTACTGATGCTGACTGTGGTATCTCAGGGTAGTTGTGTAAGAGAACATAGAGCTGATTTTTGCTCAGAATTTGCAAAATTTAACAATCCCCTAGATTAGCAGACTATATAAACCAGATACAAAGTGAGGGTGAATATAGAAATAAGGTTTCTTCTGAGTATCCACCTGAAGACAGGTATGTAGGCCAGGACACAATAGGCAGATTGTTCTTGACAGTAGTATTTTAACCTGAATAAGGAATGCACTCATCTTCATTCACTGTGCTGTGCAGAGTTAGAATGCATGAAAATAGATTTCCTTTTTTGTTTGAAAAAGGAGATGCACCCTAACTGCTTGCTAGCACTGCTTCTATAGAATCTGACTGAGGCTAGTCAGAAAACCTTTCTAAAGTGCTGATTTTTATGGATGCTGTATTCCTCGCAATCAGTTGTTTTGCTGTGTAGACTTGCTTGTGCTAGGCAGTGTTCTTTGCTGGCACAGACATAACCATTCCTTAGTGAGAACGGCTTTTGTGAAGAGGGACTGCTTTGTTTACCATCTTCAAAACTGTTTTTCTCAAAAGTTTCCAGGCAAGTTCAAAGACAGATGATATTAATGCAATATATTCTTACAGTAGAAGATACTCTTCAAGACAAGTTTGGCTCTTTGTAATTTTTTTCTGAAGTTTGTTCTTTCACTTGCACATATGCATTCTTGAATCAACATTACTTAACTTTCAAAGAAATGAAATAATGTATTTATAAGTATGGATTAATGTTACTATATTTTTTTTTTTTTTATCCCTCATATTGTAACTTGTTTGTGGTATGTGTTAAATTCTATTGATACTTCAGGAATTTAATATCCACTCTTTCCCCCAGATATTAAACTGTTGTGTTCTCAGCTCCCTCCAAATTGGTAATTTAGCCATTAATAAAGGGGATAGGTGTTTTTGTTTGATTACAGGATTTGTTTCAATGTCTTCTCACTTTTCTACCAGAAACATGAGAAGTAAATGATTTGTAAAAAGTTTGATTTTTTTCAATGGATATTCTGCAAACTTCATATCAGAAAATGGGGGGTGAAAAGAGGTCTAGAAAACATGTAAAGCTTAGTCTGATGTTACAGATAATGTTTATTATGAGGTGTGGTTATATCTCTGACTAAACGTTGAGTTGTTGGTTTTAGAAAGGATATCCCTAAATGAAATTTTTATCAACTACACGTGAAAGGATGCTAAAATTTGTGTGACTTCAGAATGGCAGCTTATACTCTTAGCATTTGTTAAACCTAGCATAATTATGGAAGCTGAAATATCTAGAAATCTGTCCCTTAAAAAAGCCCAAGCAACTCTTAAATTCATCCTTATTTGTGTTATGATTCAACGTTACATTTGGACTGACATATTCTATGGCCCATTCTACTTAATTCAGTATTTCCAGTCTGCCCTAAGTCATGAGTAGCAGAAGTTTGCACTGAAGATTAACTGTTGGTCAGTTTCTTGTACTATAGTAAGGAAATACTGAAAGCATGTCATTATAAAGTGTTGCAGAAAAAATATATTGACATATAATTGTACAACTGATTTATTTGCAGCTGCAGATGTGATTGTTTCAATTTCACGTAATTATTATATTATAGGTGCCATTCTTTCAGAAAGATTTGTGTTTCCCAGACATTATATAGGACATAATTTTCTGAGCATAGTAGTGTGTAGTTCATTTGGTTTTAAGTTTCAAGGCAATTTAATAAGCTGCATTGCCACGAGTATTTTCTACATACTGTAAAGCCTGTTGGTTGTGTAGTACTTAAAATATTGTCTAGTTTTTTCTATTTTCTCATAGAACATTAGTCCCAAAGCAACTGTTTTATTTGCCCTGTGGAAGGCATTTGGAAGATTTGAGCAGGGAGCTTTGCAAGCTACTAATGTTTACTGGGGGTTATTATTTGCATTGTTTATCTTAAGTACATCTCTTACATTTTTTTTTCCAAATTTTGAACAATTTTGGAATCTGTATGAAGATTGTCAAAATGTTTTCCAAGATACTTGAATACGTTCTTATATTTTTGCTAGGGAGCTCCTGTAGAAGTGGAAGGTAAGATATAGTCTACTGGGAGGCAGCTGCCTGATCTGTTAAACAGTTGGAATCCCAGTAACTATAGAAAAAGAAAAGGAACAGGTGAGAAATAAGTGAAATGGGCTTGACGCATACAATAATGACACAATAATAATGAGTATGTTTAAGCAAAATATAAGAGTTTAATACTTAATTTTATTAGTAAGTGTGACATACAAGGCCCCTTTGCAAAATCCAGACAGTATGAATTAGGAAAACTTTTTAGTCAGCGTTCTTTAGGGTAACTGTTCTTGTGTGGTTTTTATAGAAGTGTTACCATAAGGAAAAAAAAACGTAGGGCATTTCATATTGTTATTCATAAAATGTACTGGTTTTGTTCTAATGCTTCCTGTTTAGCACGTCCAAATAAAATGAATGTTACTTATTTCAATTTGGATTCTTTTCATGTTTCAGAAACTAATGGTGTTCAAATTCTTTGTGAACAGGACAAACAAAGCTTTTATGTAGGAGTTGCATTGTTTGAAATTGGAAGCAATCATTTCCTCTTCCTTCTCTTTTATGCTGATTTTCAATTACTAATGGTTTTCAGGAGATGATGATATGTAATCAAACTTCAGAATGTAATACCTTGTCTTATTCTAGGCTTTGTCAGATAGCAAAGGACAACGAAAAAAAAAAAAATCAGTATTCTCTAGATCTAGCTAGTGTGAAATTATCTGTGAACAATATTTTCCCAAATAGTTATTTGAAATGCATCTATAAGAAAACACGATTGTTCAGAATAAGTGTCCAGAATAATTTAGAAACATCTGGAATTCCACATCCTAAATCAGGTATTTTATGATTTTGTGACAGTGGAACAGCAGCAGAAAGCTAGCATTGCATGGTAGTGTCCCAGTCCCATACCCTTTGAAGACTTAGAAGCTTTAAAAGTGGTACCTTCTGGAGTTGATTATTGCTAGGTGTGCACAGAGGGGGGGAGGAAAAAACAACCAAAATCATGCTCTGATTTATCCCATTGTTGATGATAGAATGCATTGCCTTTGCAATGTGAAATGTGTAGTAGCTGATAATACATTTTGCCTTCTAACTGCAAGCATAAAATTCAAAGTAAATTTTTATTTAATTAACTTTAAATAGCTTTAAATAGAATCAGGCAAAACTGTATATGTGTTTTGCTTGAAAGGTCATTTTTTTCCAAATAACACTGTATACATATGTACATATATGTATATATATGCCTTTTAGCCTGTTTTAGAGTCCAACAGGCTGAAAATATTTTAGTGTTTTGCTGTGAATTTTTAATTCATAGGAATACAGGCTTAGTAAATGCTAGGAAAAGACTAGGTTAGAAAATAGTGAGATTTCTGAATGCGAGATCTGTATGTTTCTGTTAGAAATGAACAAGATATTTGTTGCTGCATTTGCTAAGTCTTTCCTTTAATAGATGTCAGCTAAATTGCTTGCTCTGTAATCCAATTGCCCTCCACCTCAAGAAACTCTTAAACTGTTCTATATGCTATTTCCTTTCTTCATTTTCAGTGTGGGATATAATGGTTTTTCACTTAGTTACTAACAAGTTACATGAATTAGGCAACTATACTATTTTACTATTCTTGAGATGTTGTGTTTGGGTATTTTTTTTTTTTTTAGCTCAATTCATTGACAAGCGAATATGAGGAGACTTCAGGAAGCTTTAAGGAATCTATAAAATTGTCTGATTAACTGAGAGCTATTTTGCAATATTGTGTTTTGATAATAAGTCTTAAAATATGCTCTTTGCTAATTACAAGCATCTAAAAGTATTTTATGTTGATATTCATTTACAGAACACATTATTACCTTTCTCTGACATATTAAAATCTTCTTACGTAACTTCCCCTTTTCAATCAGTAGAAGAAGCAACAATTGAAGAGGAACAAAGTAATTTTTTTTCCCTAAACACTGTAGGTTATTTCAAAGCAAACGTGGGCACTCAGGTTGTGCAAGGCAAAGTGTGAGTTAGGAATTTTTAGAAAGCTAACAAGTACTTGTGTTCTTTTAAGTAAACAACTGAACGTAAGAGCTAAAAACCAATGAAGATGATTTTACTGAGGCTATCTGAGAGGCACTTTGGTCCAGTTTAGGGAAACTAGCTCTTAAAAATTGCCCTGCTAATCTCCAGAGATGTATGTTCCCCAGGCATGTCTCCAATGATGTTGATGTTGTCTCATGTTCCCCTTTTCCCTTTAGCTGGGCCAATCCTAAAACATTTACTTGTTTTCTTAGGCTCTCACTGTTTTCTTTGAACCTACAATGTGTGGATTTTTGGTACATATTTTGTCAGTTTGTCACAAGTGTGTTTATCTTCAGTAATTATGAAATTACATACTACTTAATTCAGCATAAGCTAGCTCTCGTTAGACAGTGATTGGAAAGTACACAGGAAAAAAATGCAGTTTTACTAAGTGCTAAATGTCTTTCTCTAATAATGTAGGTTGTTGTCTGCGTGGCATAATGCTTTTATTTATTCTATCACTTCTGATAGGTAGGCATTAACACCGATTAGTATCAATTACTTAGTTATTCTTAGTTCTTTGCAAATGTCAGGGAATAGAAATTCTGTAGTGTTCCTCAGTAAAACAAATACAAAATGCAAAAATACTGTTACACAAAGATTTCTAATATCCAAATATATTTAAAGCAAAACTGTTTTGACAGTGTATCTGCTTATTTTCATAACTACTTTCCCTTTTCATTCAGTACTGTGGCATTACATACCAAATTCTACAGTTAGCAGACACTCAGTATCTTGTTGGACAGCACGCTCTTGTGTATCTTGCTGATTTTAAGGACTAGATTCCTTTTTTACAGTGTGACTCTGATTTGCAATATATTCTCCTGGCATCTTTGCATTTTGAGAACAGAGCCAAAGACTACTTCTTCCAGGTCTGTTAGGACCACCTCAGCAGATAAAGCGCTAAGTGGACCTCTACAACAACCAGCTAGAGCGTTCGTTGTTAGGTGAGAGAATAAAGACAAACACGTCCCTACCCTAAGTACTGCTACATCTATGATCTGTGGAAAGGCTGCCAATCAATGAAACTGCAGTTTTAGAAACAGGAGATGAAGAAGCAACCCCTGGAAAATTGCAACAGTCTACTTTTCAGATTGTTGTAACTTAGCAGTCCTTTGTTCTGTCTCTCTTGCACTACATGTATTCTATCTAGAGTCTGCCTCTTTTTTTTCCTTGAAACACAGTAAGTTGCACATGATCAAACATCTGAGTTGGAGAAGTTCCCACTGGGTATTAAGTGCAGGCATTATTAATATAGGCTTCTGTTTCTTCTTCCCCTATTATGTCACATGAATTTAAACTTGAAAAGAAAAATTCATTGCTTGCAAAACCTTCCTAAACCAATCCATTTTTTTTTTTTTGTGAATAATTATTTTAGGATGATACTTAGCCACTTCCCAAGCCACCTGTTTAACAGTATTGTCTTAGTTGAATAAATTTCTCCTCAACGCCAAAATATTACATCGTTTCTTTTGAAAGTATTATTTCCCTATTTTAGGATATTATTGTATGGTTTTACGAATAATGGAGGTGGTATTTTCTTTTGCTTCACTGAGAGCTTAAGTTCCCAATAGTTCACTTTTTCTGTTCTTTCATTAAGATAATCATACCAGTTTTAATATGCTTCTGAGCTGCTCTAGCACACAGCATAACTTCCAATTTTCTGTTATAGTATTAAAAAATGTACTGTATTTTGATAGGCCTGTGATTACAGCTTTTTATTATTACAAAGGGGGCACAAATTTAATTCTCATTCTTGTCTTGTTCCCTGAAGTAGCAATTTTCAGGAGCCCTGCACAATTAGTTACCTCAACACTGGTGAGAAGAATAACAGAGAAACCCTTTTCCACATTCTCCATTGATTCTGTAGCCTCTCAGGAAGCCGTGTCAACTAATTCTTAAATACTGTTCAGTAGTCATTTTACTGGAAGAAAGTTTACTTGGGATTAATAGATTAGTAGATTAATAGAAAAACTCTAAATGAAATATTCCTTCTTAATCCAGACCTTCCATATGAAAGTGTTTTATATGGCTAAACACTGCAGAGTGGTGGCAAGTTCCCTGGGACTGTAGTCCTCCTTTATTAATAAGGTCTCTCTTTATAGCCTGTACAGCTATTCTTTCCTTTGCATATTAGCTGGACCCATCATCTGTGACATTTCAGACTTACACTGACCTTGAAACTCTCTCATCACTAGCATTTTTGATGAAAATTGTACACAGAACGCAAGCCTGGAAGCTGTTGTTAAAGGAGAAGTTCTGTAGAGTAAAACTGCATTCCAAATTTAAATACAAATATATGCAACACAAGTGAGGAAAAACAATTTTTCTTTATTCTTTTTCTGAGTTCAGGCATAGGTTCAAAGCCTAGAGTTCTTCACCATAACCCTAACCTACATCTTTTCTTGTTTGAAAGTCACATTAAAGTAGTTTTTATCTTTCTTTAATTTTGGTGGATTTCTTTAGGAGAAGGAAACTTGAAGTTACGTGGTCTGTCACTCTCAAGGAGCAATTTTCAAATCAAATGAATGGTATCAAAATTTTTCTTATTATGAGTGTTGTTTGTATTATTACAGCCTAAGTAGTTTCAGCATTTAAAGTAAATCAACTGTGATTTCCAAGGGAAGAGTAAATGGATTCAAAGGACTCTAAACTAGAAAAAAAAATAAGTCTCAACAGAATTTGAGCAGTTTCAGAAGAAATCAGTCTCCATCAGAAATTTAAAAAAAAAAAAAAAAAAAAAAAAAAGATTCAGTACACCTTAGAGAGTTTAGAGTAGATTTTTTTTGCAGAAAAAAGTGGAAATTTTTTCTTAAGTGCAAATTTGCACAGCTGTAAACTGATGCTAAATGTAGTTGTTCAGGAAAAAAGTACTCGATTAGTAATCTTATTTTCAGTCATAGTGTATTTTGTTAGGCATCTTGCCTCAGTGAAAGCTGCTCAGTTGAGAAGTTGTTTTCAGTTGTGAAAATAAAATCATTTCTTCTGTTTATAGTTGCATAATGCATACACCTTGTGAGAAGAAAATTCAGCAATGCTTGCTTGCTCTTTTGTATCTGAATTGTATACATTCAATCCTTGATTTCACTTCAGATTAGTTTAGAAACATCTTCATAGTGTCAGTTGTAAATTTTGTTGTTTTAATTGGATTACTGAGTATTATTAGAGTAAGTTTTAGCAATACTGTGAGGTAGAAAACTTAAGATACTTAGGAGAACAGAAACAAATAGATTTGTCTGCTTTGAAATGATGTGTTATTGAATAACAGTAATTTGTATGTTAGTTTCTGTTCCAGTGCTCCATCACCCTCATAGAATTTCTTCCTTATCTATATCTACCATCTTCAGTTTAAAACTTCTACACCTTGTCCTATTTGTTACCCTGGTAAAGAGTTCCTCTTGAGCTTGTTTATATGCCCCTTTATAGTATTTGAAGTATTTGCTGTGAGGTTACTTGACAGCATTCTCTTCTCTAGGCTTAATGAGCACAGATCTTTCAGTCCATTTTCATAGGAAAGGTGCTGTAGCCCTTTGGTCATTTTCGTGGTCTCCTCTGGATCCACACCGTTCCATATCTTTCCTGTGCTGTGTCCCTTACCTAGAGACAGTACTCCAGGCAGAGCAAAAGGGGACAATCACATCCCTTGCTCTGCTGGCATTGTTTCTTTTGATGCAGTCCATGATGTGTTTGACTTACCTTGGTGTGTCTAAAGCAGTGTTTGAGTCATGTATCCTGTAAGGCTAAGGGAGATCTTGTGTTGTGGATTCTTCATGGTCATCTGAAGTTGTTTTGATTTAAGTTTCAGACTGCTTTCAGAGGACTTCCATCTGAAAATAGTAAATTCCTGTAAATCAAATACTGACTAAGAGAAAAATGAGTTATAGTCTGGTCTTAGGAAGAATGTTTAGGAGTTGCTTTTCAATTCATACATGCATTTTTAGAATTATATGTAAGACATAATTTTTTTTCTTATCTTTGATATTGTTAACATTTTATATTGGATGGTGGCTGAAAGTAATGCCTCCTATTTCATTACATTGGTCCCTAATATCAGAGGTATGGCAGTAAAGACTGAACTTTACCATTATTCCATTATATTTTGTTGCCATGTGACAGATGGCAGCAGAGGGGCAGTCTGACAGAATGAATGGCATATGAATACAGTGTGATGGTGGGTGTTGTGTTTCAGCAGTATGAAAGTCAAGCCATGTTCTGGACAGACATGCAGTTGTTTATGAGCATATCATACAAGCTCTTGTTTGTTACTGGCAGCAATGTGTAGCTAATATTCGTGATTTTATTGAAAAATAGTACTTTGTAGCAGAGAATTTGGTCTATCAAATGATGTTATTATGCTTTTTGCATCTGTTGTTTCATGGAAATAAATAGGTTTCTACATAAATAACACCTCTATGTAGCAATTTGTCTGTGGCCTGAAGGGCAGGGAGGTATTTTGTGGTCTAGATCTGTGGAAAAAGCTGAGGAGTCTGACAAATAGTTATTCTTGCTTTTCTGTGCTAAAAGCAGGTTCAGTCCATAACTGAAATGCTGACAGTAAGCAATATAATTTATTAAATGAACACTACCTGATTCCTCTTATAAAAAGGTTCCTTTAACTATGGATGCAATATGGCAGAGGTTTCTTGCTATTTCTGTGTTCTTTTTGGTCTCTACCTGCATTAGTAGTAGCACTTTGTTCTGTACTTCACCAGTGTTTTACATTTCTGAGGCTTGGTGAAAATTGTCATTCAGCTGGAGGTAGGTCCCACTCAGAAGGCCTGCCCTGTTGCCCAATGGAGCATTGGCCACCTCTGCCTCACTGAAGTAGACCCATTAAATTAAATGGAAAACACTCTACACGTTTATTTTGAGATGTTAATGTATAGCCACCGTCAGCTGAAGCATCTGCTATAATGAACTTGACATTTGCACTAATGACAGCATCAGTTTACTTAATGTCCTGCTTTAAATTTGCTTCCCCAAAATGGTGTTCTTTTTAAAAGCAGAGGATGAATTTGCTGTTTGCATTTTTGGTAACTGGAGAAGAACCAGGTTTTTGTACATGTTCTGACTGATAGCTGGTAGAGGGGCTGAATGTGCAGTTTGGAACAGGAAGTAGGAGGATTGGCTAAGGGCAAATGTTCTGGGTGTGGTGCTGACATGGGAAAACTTGTGAGTTCATGGAGAAGCAGCGTGTGGAAGTAATCGATGAAGGCCAAATGCAGCCTTCAGTGCTTGGACAGCGCTGCTATGAAACTTAAAAGATGGGGCAATTTATTAGGGGAAAAAAGAAAGTAAAAACAAGAAGAATGGAAGTATTAGTGTGATGTAAGGCTTTTTGTATTATTTATTTTAGTTGAAAAGAAACTAAGAAACATCCCAAACCTATCTAATTTATTTAGAAATTACTGCTGGCTTTCTACGGAATGTATAAACTTCTTTCAGTATTGAGAGGTTACAGTTTTATGAGAGAAACAATGTAATTTTTATTTCATATGTTTTGTTAACTATTTGATTAACATTTACTCTTGATCAGTTTCATTTTTCTATATAATAGAATAAGAGAATAAAAGTGTCCTGGCAAGCAATTACAAAAAATATCATGATTACTGAAATTTGTTCTGTATCTGAAGGGAAATGTTTGGAGTGGAATTCAGCACAGTGTATTTAAAAACAAACAAACACAATAATAGTGAGAATTTGTTTCCAAATTAGAGCTTTTTCATTTACGTTTCCACAGTGTTTTTTTCTATCACAGCTAATTACTATCACAGCATAATGCATCATAGCAAGAAGTGATATAACAAAAAGGTCTAAGCCTTTGGTGTGATGGTGTGACATCAGTTTTATGACTTCATACTTAGAAGAGATCTGTAAAGTGGAATAAACATTAGACTCACTTTAGTTCATAAACAAGCAAATTCCATTTTAGGAACACACTTAACTTGAAATAACAGTTTTAGCCATAGTTGATTATTTTTTTTTTTCCTAATAAAAACATGTAAATGTAAACTAAATATAGCCTCAATTTTCTGGATGACTGAATGTGCTGCAGGGTTGGAGCTTTTGACATTACTGCCTTCCTGATGCCAGTTTCTGGTTCCCCTTCAGTTAAATATTTTCCTAGCAGCGTTACCCCTTGGCATCTTCAAAAGACATCCACTCTCCTGTTACAAAAGGATGGTTATTTTTTTCCTTTCAGAATATGGTAACTTTGAAGAATAAACAATAAATGTATTTTGGTGCTTCTCCAATTTTCTTTTTTGGTCTTCATTATCTTTGTTATAATGCCATTTCTTCAGACTATCTTGGAAGGGCTAAAGTCGCAAGTAATAATGTTATGGGTTTGTGAAATGCTTTCAAATATCTTAATTATGATGATGACTTTGTGTTTGCAAAACACATTCAACCTTGTTGAACACCTCTTATTAATTGCATTGATGTCAGCCATATATAAATAATTCATCTCCCTTGTGCTCCATTATTCCCTCAAATCTATGTATGTTTATATAATTCAAATTTTATTCAGATTTGTGCCAAAGGAATGTAACTTTGGCTGCAAAGTCGAGCACTTTCAAATCAAAAATGGCATTTTTATAGCTGTCAGTACATTGATTCAGCCTCCTCCTGCATTCATCTGGTGGGCCGCATGATGTGCTAGAAAAAATAGTGTCCATTGGGGTAATTAAATTTTATATCACAATGCATAAATATGAATGCAGTGAATGAGAATTAAATTTACAGGCAACTGCGTGAGTCTGGCATTTCCCAACTTGCAAGTGCTTGACTTTGCAACTGCTGTGTGCTTACAAAATAGGCTATTGCAAAGAAATCTTAAGTTCTTTCAAGAAACAAAAGAAAAGCTGTGGTAGAGTATACTACTGGAAGCTGCTTATCTCACAGCATCTTTAGTGATGTTGGAAATGTGAATTCTTTAACTGGCCAGCTATCCTCCAAACTACTATTCTCTCTGTATATTAGTTGCTGTTAATCCCAAAGGGCGTGAGAGTGTATTGTTACAGATTTCTCATTGACTAATCAGACTGCAGTCCTGTGTCCAGGGGTATAGATTTTGGCTGTGTTGGAAGTCTGGGCTGCTGGAGTTAAGCACTGATTTATAATCAAATGAAAAAAAAAAAAGGGGGATCATCTGACTGGCAGGCTTAATTAGGTTGTATTTCCTGTTAGACAATACGTGGTAGGAATATTTTTAATGCAGAATGGCACTTCTCTAGCAAAAGAGAAAAAAAAAAAAACCAACAAAAAACAGAATCCACAACAGAGAAATGAGAGTCTGTCTTTCAGTATAAAAGGAGCTGAAAAGTAGTTTAAGACACAAAATGAAGAAATTCACTTTATCCAAGTGAAGTGAAAAAGGAGGATATTAAGAATACATAGTGATGCTGGTGTTTGGATGTATATATCAGCGCTTCCCAAAGTTCACGTGGAGCTTCATGTCTCCTCTAAATCTCGGCTCATCATTTGTAAAAGTCATTCACTTCTTGCATACTTTGAATTTTATGATACTTTCTCTTTTTATCAGCTTTGCTGTGTGTAGAAGGGCTAGTTGCTGGCTGATGAGTAAGAGAAAGTAGGGAAGGACAGAAAGTTTCATCTGCTGAATAAGAAATATATATGCTACTGTTGCATGATGAGGTTATTTGTGGTTACTATTTTTTTTCTGAAAATAACAAAGAAAGTTGAAGCTATCAGGTTTTGTTTGTTTTGTTTTGTTTTGTTTTCTGAGGGGAAGTTTGAGTTCTGTATCAGTGGCAACTGTTGGTACATTTATATTCTCAGAGAAAATGGAAATATTTATTTCATTATTAGAGGGAAAGAGAAGGTTGTATAATTCATGTAGGCCAGGAAAACATCTTGAAGTGGTGAGTGATGTGGATGTCTAATAAGGCTGATTGGCAGTGGTTTGAAAATCTTTTGTAATAGCTATCTCTGTTGTCATTTTCCCTTGCACATCTGCATACCACATTCGCTTGGCCTAGTCTTCTCATTTTTTTCTTCTTTTCCATTTTGTGTTCTTTTGAGACGTAAATAGTGAGCAGAATAATTGTCCAATACACGTGTATGGAGGCTTACTCTGCATTTACAAAGTTGCAGGGCTATCTGTCAATTAAGATGTTGATAAGAGTATAAGAGGACAGGTGATGCAGTTGTGCTGATAAAGTCCTGGTGCAGACAGAGGTCTTGTGGCTAAAGAATTAATCATTCTTTCACTGATCATCTATGCAAGGAGTTCTGCAATTGCTATATAGTCTGGAAATTCTTAAACAGTGTAAGACACTTAAAGGTATTTGCTTGAACTCTGTAATTACCTAAAATATTAACAAACACAATTTTGTCTCTTCCATCCACTGAAGGTCCAAGCAATGAACTTTTGAGATAAAATTGGGACTTTTAGGAGCAACCATGTAAATTGAACTATTTCCATATTCAACACCCAGTTTTAATCTGAGTCATTTGCAGATTAGAAATTAAGTGTATTGAGAGAGATTCAGAGTTTGTCAACATATGTTTAATGACTGTTCTTAAGCTTAGATTACCAAAATTAAAAGGGACGTAGACGTGGTGGCATAGTTGCATCACAAAACAGCATTGCACGTTTGTCATGGCAGACAATGATTATAGGACCTGAGGGTCAGGAAGAAAAGGAGGAGAATAGAGGATGACCAACCTGCCACTCCTTTTGTCCATCCCACTACAGGAAATCCATGCTCAGTTATCCTCATTTTATACATGGGGAGCAGGTAAAAAGAGATTTTTTTCTACTTCTGCATATGCTTACATTGTCACTCTATTGTTCCTCACACCCCATCTAGTACCTGTGTCTGTGTATTTTGCTGCTTTGTTTTTCTTCTTATTTTTCTTCACAGCCCACTGGTGGTGTCCCTCTGTATGTTTTCTGATTTGTCATCAGATAGAATCCAAGACCAAGGACTGGAAAAAAATAAAAAATAAAATCAGTGTTTTCCATCTACACACACACACCCATAGCAATGAACACTTTTTCTTCCAACTTGTATGTGCTAATTCTACTGAGGGCTTCTCCAGATCTAGTTTTATTTGAAAATTGCTGGAGTGTTTTCTTGTTTCCTCCTCCTTCTGGTAATTCAATTTAGGATAGATTTTCTTGGTATACTTAAGTGGCAAAGGCACATCTTTGTAGCTGTCTGACCTGACACCTGAACTGCAGAAACCACCTCTAACTTTTAGGTTAAAACATCTAGTGCAGGGTGCCCAAGAGCAGCAGGGAACAGGTAGCTGCATACTGTGTACAGGCTCAGTTTCTGGCCATGAAGTACTGGGCCTACTGTGGCTCCTAATGTGGTCTGGGAATAGAACTCACTTTGCTAGAAATTTCAGTCTTTATTGGGAAAAAACCTTTTCCTGAAAATAGTTAATTGAAACTAGTATATTTTTATAGTTTTAATTTTAATAATTTGATATCCTTTAATAAAAAACACAGCTGAAAAATGTCTGCGAAGCCCTGTGTAGAACCCTGTTTTTCTATTTTCACTGTCAGAGGTTACTTTGTATTATGTTCAGGTTTTGAAACTGTGAGTGGCTTATCTCTATTGCTGAAAAATAAGCTGAATCTTACTATTAAAAGCTGGTTTACATATATTAAGAAAAGACAATAACATTTTATTCTATCTTTTATTAAATTAGTGATTTTGTTTTTTACAGTAACATCAGGAGTCACAATGACTGTGAACACTGACATTTAAAACTGAGACTAAAAGTATGCATACTTTGTTTACTGTTTTTTTTTTTTTGTTTGTTTGTTTGTTTTTGCAGATTTTCTTCCAGTGGTTTTCAGGGACTTTTTATTAGAGTGTGTAGCCTCAGGATGAGGAGAAATGCTTTTAAATTAGAAGAGGGTAGATTTAGACTAGATACTAGGAAGAAATTCTTTGCTGTGATTGTGGTAAGACACTGGAACAGGCTGCTCAGTGAGGCTGTGGATGCCCCCCTCCCTGGAAATATTCAAGTCCAGAGTGGATGGGGTTGTGAGCAACCTGGTCTAGTGGGAGGTGTCCCTGCCTATAGCAAGGGGGATGGAACTAGATCATCTTAAAGTGCCTTTCCAATCCAAGCCATTCTGTGATTATAGATGAATTTGTTGGTTTTTTTAAGAGCTCGTTTGAAATTTAATTTTGTCAGCTGTCGAGTATTAGACATTTGATTAGCTTAAATGGAGGATTCTAGAAAAAAGCTTCACAAACAATTTTCAGCTTCAAATAAGATGTAATATAACAAAATAGATGTTAGATATCTCTTGTGCTGCATGATGTTACCACATCACAAAAAATACTTCCAATATATCTGCCCCTGAAATTAGTATCCAGAACAATATCTTACAAAATTCTGTTCTTCTTTCATTATTCACCCGTGCCAAATTTTATGTCCATATGGATGTAAGCTTAACTAACCCAAATTTAAAACAAAACCACAGCGCGTGTTGGATCAGTTGCAAATATGGTAAATACAGCTACACGTAAGGCCAGGAAATGCAGTACATGGCTGCCTGTAGGTAGTGCTGAAAGTTCTTCTAGGCAGAAGAACACTGAAGAGTGGAATATGAAAGCTCATCTTACCTCAAACCCTCCCAAAATCATCTGTTTTCAGAGGAGGAAAATGACTTGGATTTTTATTGTTTTTTTTGGACCATTTCCCAGTGAATCTAGTATCCTAGTGGGTTTAGAAACATGTTTCACCAATCAGAGACAGCTACACCAACATGCTGAACTAGGACAGGATGCTTTGGGTACACGTTGAGTCCATAGAGAAACTGCTGTCTGGCCAGGGCTCCTGAGACTGACTGTCTTCACTGTTTTGGTAATGTCTGTTGAAAGCAAGACTGTCAAAATACAATTCTGGCTACAGTATGTGTTTTGAGGCATGATGATCTGGTAACAACTCAGGTAGATTTATTTTTGGTGAGGTAATTTCTCTGGAGTAAAATGGTAATATGGACCCATTCCTTGAAAGGTCCTTGTGTCGATGAAGGTCTGATATGTCTCCCTTCTCATACTCAAGTTCTACTGATATCCTGTCACTAGAAAATCTGTAGATTGTTAGCATGGTTATAAACATGTCTATTTGTTCAGCTACTCTGCTGGAGGGTAAAAAGCAAGTTTCCTGTGGCTGCAGTGCTGAAGGGTGAGCAGGTGCTGTGATCATTTTGGAGATACCTTTGGATCTGTGTACTGTCAACACTTTTCGCTTTTGGAATCTGTCCTCTAGGGCTTCTTCTCAAGCACTGACCACTGCAAAGGAGAATTAAAGCCTTATGTATTCACTCCTTTTCACAATTACAGCTAAATATCCTATAGGATCATGATTTTACAATAAACATACATGATACTATTTGTGGTTTAGGACTTTTTTTTTTTTTTTTTAAACTTTCAATTCAAGATGCACATTAATAGCTATATGAAAGAGCACATGCACACCTCAGTAGCTCCTTGCAGAATTTTGTAAGTGAATGTATTTAGTTGAATTATATCCTGGAGAAAAACAAAAGGGCAAAGCTGCAAATCTGCTACTTTGCTGGCTTTCCTATTAAACCTTGAAGGCGTGTTCTTGCTACACAGTGGTACTTTTACAGCAAGGTCCCAAGAGTTAGCTGCCTCTGGCACTTGTCACTGATGAGCAGAGCCATAGAAAGCTGGCTGTGTCAGCAACATGAAACATTGGCCAGAAGCCTACTAGTGTGACCCTTTGGCTGAGAGAAATACTTGCACTGGAAGGATTTACTGATTGCTCACTTTAATTGGTTTGCAAAAAGACAGCAGTGGCAACATTATGCAAACAGGAGGCAGAAGTGAGCAGTTTCCCTTTGCTTGCTTGCTTTGAAACTCATACAGCTTTCTAACTCAGTGTAGGCTCCTGGCAAAACTAGGCTTTTTAGATTGCATAACTTAATCAGCTAGAAGTAAAGCCTATTCCAGTAGAGATACCTGTTTAAAAAAAAAAAAAAAAAGCCATTAGCAGTACATTCTGTATAGATATCTTATACATTATGTATAGATATCTTAAAGTTTTTTAATGAAAATTTCATTTGGATTTTCTACTAATATTTTTTATGACAGGTGAACCACAGTATTGAGTTTGTTTTTTGTTCTTCCCTGGGTCTTCCCAGGCACACTTTTTTCTAGGTCTTTTCTATCTGTCTTTTAATAAGATAATTTCAAGGTAAAAATAAATAAATAAATAAATAGGTTTCATTAACAAACATGAATATACTGCAAAGGTGATACCTTAATTTTACTCTGAAGCTGCAGAGCACAGGTGTAGTATAACAGGTTTTTTTTCAACAGTTTTATACAAGTTTTAGATAAAAGGGACATTTAGAAAGTAATTATTAAGCATGGCATTTTACTTTTTTTTAAATGCAAATAGATATGGAGCATCTATTGATTGACATCTGTATGTAATCCTACTTATCGGATTTAACTAAATCTCTCTTTGAAGTGTTGTTAGACTGAACCCGAATGCTTTCATGAAATTTCACATTAGATAATAACGGATTTTTCTAGTTTGTCATTTATTGAATAAAATGTATAAACTTAAACTCTTTAACATGTAAATAGAAATGGCAAAAATCCCGTTTTTGGAAACCTACTTTGTGATTAAATCATTCTGTGAATGTCTTGAGAGTTATTTCTTCATTTTAGTTCCTTGTAGTGTATACTTTCTGAAGGGCAGTGCATCAGAAGATTCTTGTGAGCAAATATTGACGAAATTAGAGTTTAATCAGTGTACTGGGTTGGGTTTATAGATTTTCGTCAGACTTTCTATCTCTTTTTTTGCTTGTGTTAACATTTTTTCCCATTTCATAGTGTTTTCCAGCATTGTGTGTTATTTTTTACTTTACTTTCTATTGATTAGTACATGAATAACTCTGTTGGCACCATTTTTCCAGTATTTCTAACCCGTGATCTGTTTATTTATCCTCTTTTGCATAAAATTTTGCCGTCAGAGTGTTTGCATATTATCTATAACTGTAAATATGGATTTCAGTTGATAAGGCATTCAGTCATAATCACTGAATGTGCATTCTGTGTCACTTGAATTAATATCTGAAATCATCATTTAATCTAGCATAGTCGGCTTTTAGTTTTGTGCATTTATTTTGCTCATCTTTGATTCATTGTCATTTTTAGCCCTGCAGTTTTTAATCACCTAGTTGATAATTTAGTCAACAATAAGACTACAACTGCTGGATTATAAATATGCTCAAAAATACCTCCAAACTTTATAGATTTATTTCTTCCTTTTTGAAACATTTAATTGATCTGGCATTTAAAATTAGACATGTCAGCTTCTTCTACTGGCACGCTATTTGGATGATATATTGAGTTGGGACTGCAATACGTAAGCTAACTGCTTTATTATGGTAGGTTTTTTGAAGCTCCAGAATAAAGAAATAATGGGTATGTTTATACACTATTCAGTTTGTTTTCCTGATAGCATCTGAAGAGGTACTTCGCATCTGGTTAGAGTGGGTGATAGCTGCAACATCAATTTTACATGGGCAAAGGCTGTTGAAGAACCTTGCATGAGCGACACACAGACTGCACTTAATTATGTATCTATTAATTTTTGTTGTGGTTGTTAACTGAGGTTAGTACAATTAAAATCAAAGGTATGCAAACGTGCATTACGCTTTTTTGACCATAAATTGAAAATTCCCAAAGGCACTGAAGTAGGTGAAGACTGAATACTATCAAATAGCTGGAGAAACAGAACCAAGAACTAAGCATCTTCAAAAAATGGGGTTGCTCACTTGGCAGAAGACTTTAAGAAGGGTTTAGATGTGGAAAACAGAACCTTCAAGAATGTGCTAAAGAGCGTAGTGGGCACTGACAGAGCATATGTAATTGTACAAGAGAATAATGAGATGGCATGTATTGTGTCAGCAGCAGAGCAAACAGAGATGGCTTTTGTCCTCTGTGTTACATAAAGAACGCCTAGCTGAGGAACAGTAAGAGCTAGGAGGAAAAAAGGTGATGAAAATGAGATGCAAGGAACTAAAATGCAGTGAATCCTAAGAACAATGTATGGAGTAAAGACTGGGGCAGTAAAAGAATTGGAATGAACAAATTCTCCTGACAATTACTTCAAATCTATTAAAATCACCTTTTTCAAAAAAAAAAAAAAAAAAAAGACAGGAAAATAAGCTCAGTGATTAAATGTGGAGAGGACTGGGGCTGCTGCCAGCTTCAGTTTGCTACCCGAGGGTCCCATCTCCCAGGAAGGGCAGGGGGAGACTTTGTTTTAAATGCTCTTTTATACAATTATCCTGCCTTCCTGTTTTTTTTTCAGCAGAAGCAGATTCTTCATATGGTGATCTCCTTTATGAAGCAAAGGGAATGCTTTCTTATTATATCTAGTTAGTTATATTGGTACGGGTAGTTCCTAACAATTATAGATCTGCCTCCCTTTTCCCACCTGTAAAGCTGAAGGCTAAACTGACTAAGTGTGAGTTTTTATCTTGGTGCTGCTTAACCTGGCTTCAGTTATGAGACATCAGAGGCATCAGAAGGCAGGCACGTCTTAGTTTTCCCAGGCTGGAAACTCAGTCATAACCACAGTGCTCTGTGCCTGCTACCCATATCTGCATTCTGCTTGAACCACCATCTGCCTTATTGGTTCATTTAAAAGCACTGCAAATCTTGTCCAGTTTATAAATTTCAGTATTTCTAATCTGTGGAGGCTTTGGCCTGAGACTTCACAGGATGACTTTTGTACCTCTGATAGGAAAAGTTTAGCCTCTATTATATGAGGCTTGATTAATTCACCCTCTAAGGCTGTATGTCAATATCTTCTGTAACGTGTTTTTATTAGGTAGTTAATGCATGGCAGCTAACATGCCGATGAATTACGACCCAGTGCTGCAAGGTGAGCAGCATGCCAGGGCCAGGCATGGCAAGAGCCAGAGCCAGCGATGCTGGGCCTGTCCTGGTGGCAGGACAGGTCAGGATGAAAGTGGAAAAGCAAATTGGGTCCCAGAGACACATAGCTGGGCATGAACAGGACCACAACCCTCAGGCATGCACCAAAGATGGGGCTACAGGTCATTGCCTTCTTGGGGCCCTTTGCACTACTGGGGGATTTTCCAGCTGTGAGAAGCTATGGTTACTGTCCCAGGAAGAGCTTTGTTAGCAGGAGGGGATATACAATTCGCTGTATCAGCTGTAGTGATTGAAGAGGCTGAGATGCTTTTGCTCCCCTTCCCCACGTGTGACTGTGCTGTCTCCACATCTTCAGGCTCTTATTGTTATAGACGAGTTGCAATATTTTCTGATCCTCGCTGCAAATTGGCCCTGAAGTGCCATGACATCCCAGGAGCTTTATTTATATCTCATTGGTCAAAAATAAATAAGCCTGATACATCTAGTTATTTTGAACGGGGATGAAATGCTGTAAATAAATGTCACCCTTGATGCTAGTAGAAGTAATGCAAGAGAATTTTATAGACATCTACTGTATATTCTGAAATGCTACCTAAATTTAAAATAGATGAAAATGCAAAATACCATGTAGGGATTTTTATGCTAAGCATGAGTGAAATAACTCCAAGAAGGAGAATGGAAAATGTAGTATTGTTCAAGTGCTATCGCTGCTTGACTAACAATGTACAGTATATCCTTGCTTACGAGTTTTTTGTATTAGGTTTGATTTAAGCCCAGATTCAGGAATATGTGTTTTCCTTTGTCTTCTGTGTCTGTTATCTGCCTTAAAAATAATTGAGTAGTATATGAAGGGATTGGTAGGTCAAGCATTTTGTGCTGATGCACCACTATCCATAGTATGTCCAGGTCAGGAATTTTACTTTGGGCTGGATTTTGGTGGTCCATGTACTGAAGCAGGCTACTCCTTTTTGATAAAGTTCAAAGCTTTCAGAGAGCCTACTAATGGGCCTGTGAGGATTGAAGTGCGTTTTGAATACCTGGCTTATATTTTTTTTTTCACAAAGAATCTAGCTAGTATGCAGCAAAGCTGCCCTGAAAACTTGACCAGTGTGCTACAGGAAAGAGCAGTGAGGTGATTCCTTTCAAAACTGCATTAGTACTCTGAACCAAAATGCTAATGAAACTACAGCTTGTGTGTTCTAAATGTTTGAAAACTAATAACACTTATCTTCTATAACATAATAAGACCTGTGATTAATGACATCACTGCATCAGTGGTAGAAACTGTGAGACTGCTTTCAAATAACGTATTATCCAAATGCAAGTCTAATTTTGTTCCTCAGGATATAATTGATGCATGTTTTAATGTTTATTTTTAGTTCTGTGCTCAGTATCCAGGAGGGACTGGAAGCAACTGGGCTAGCTGCTTGCTTTAATTAAAAGACATTAGAAGAAAAAGAAATTGTCTGGTTAGCATTATTCATACTTCTTCTCCTTCTTTTTTATTTTTTTTTAAAGGAATTAATTATTTTGATTTTATGGCATTACAGGTAGCTGTTCTGTGTTTTGAATGTGTGGCAATGTTGAATATAGTGTTCCAGGACATGGTGATGAAACAGCAAAAAAGCAGAAATAAGAGGAGAAAGTGGGCTTTGGAAGTTGTCAACAGAAGTTGACACTGGGAGGGGGATAATGCATCTTTAATGTCCTTAAATAGAAGGTGTTTTTTCTTTTTCCCTTAATTCTCTAGAACAGTTGAAAATTTCCACAGCTGTTGAGGATTCAGTAAGAACGGTAATATATAAATAGTTGACACTAGATGTTTGCAGCATAAGAAATGTTTTAGTTTTGTAAAGATGCAGAGAAACTGGCCAACAGATCTACACAGTATTCCCCACCTGTTCTTGATAAATGGAAGATGACAGCAGTTACTGCTTTTAAATCTTATCTTTAAAATCTTTGCCATTTTCTTTAAAATTATTTTTGTTGCCAGACAGGATATTTTGGGGAGGGAAACGAAAGAAGGTATTTGTAAGAATCTGCCTGTTTAAATTGGTAAACCCTGCCTGGTTAAATTGGTGACCAAATTAATAGGAAAAAAAATAAAATAAAATAGAGGCTGAAAGCTGCATTTTCTCCTGCTCCGGTTGATAGAAGAGTGTTATGTTACATCCTGCACATTGTCTGTCTTTTATCATAGTTCTGGACTTTTAAAGTCAAATGGCTTTAAATCAGAGCTTCAGCTTATGCAGGGAAACATTTAAGCCTTTTTCTTCTTTCCCTCTTCTTTTTCCAACATAAACGTTACTCATGCAGCCGTCTTCTATTACAAATTTGAGAACACTTCAGAGAGGGTCTGATTTCTCTCAGTGTTAAGGTAATCCTGTAAAGGTCACCGTCTAACCAATGTGAGCTTCCAAGATAAGGCACTAAGACTGAGTATTTTTTATTATATGATCAGATATTTTAGAGCTTACTTTGAAGTTTGAAATTTCTTTGCCTGCTGGTCCCCCCTTCGCCAGAGCTGACTTGATAACATGTAGCTGGTAACTTATCGACATGTGCTAATTACAGAAGCACTGGAACAAACCTGCTTAGATTGCTGACTCTTGGTCAGACGTTAGTCTAAAATTTGAGAGGAAAGTTAATTGCTTTGAATGTTTGAGACCCAGCAGTTTGTCTGACAACTGGGCTGCTATTCTTTATGTTTTCTAACAGGCCAGTGGAGTTGCACGGCTTTGTTGGGATTTACATTCTCCCATAGCACTTAAGACTGTAAGCCAATAATGGTGTGGATTTGGTTTTGTTACATTACTTTCATGAAATGAGTCAGGATAAAGAAAATGAATTATGTTGATTTCTCATTTTGTAAGTGAAAAACAAGCTCCCTGTTGCTGCTTTTTACTTAAATTGCCACGGAGACTGTTAACTGCTCAAAGGTAGTTTGTTACCTTTAACTGACAGTATTAAGGGACAATTTTGACTTATTCAGCTGCAAGCAGTGTTGCCAAGATTTGTATTGCTTTGTATTTCACAATATGCATTTTTCAATTTCTACAAATTTTATTCTGAATTAGCTTAAAAAAAAAAAAAGGAAAAAAAAAAAAAAAAGAAAAAACACTACTCTGATTACCCTTCGGAATGAACTGTTCTTTAAATTAAAAGCATTTGGAATATCCTTGGAGAAGGATCTCCAAGTTATCTGTATGCCTTTTTTGTTGCCTTTATTTGTTTGCTCTTAGGACATCTTCCAGAGGCAGGAAACCAACTTGATGTCACTGGTAGGCTGGCTGATAGGCTAATTTGAAGCACAAGGAACACTTTCCATGAGAGCTAAGTGGACAGATGTGCTTTTTTTTCCTAGCTCCTCCCAATTAGATTACACACAAAGTACTCAGTAATACAGGATGGTAGTAACAGATGTTAGTCACTATCTGTACACTGTACTATGGGCTTCTGTCTGTCAGAAATACTCTTAAATTTCTGACCCCCTGAGCTACCTCCCTCTCTCTCCTTCTCTCCCTCTAGAGCTCATCTCTTTGCAAGTCATGAAGAAAATCTCCTTACGCCTTCTTTCTTCACTGCTAATAAGTAGTTCTGCAATAGAAGAGAAACCTCATTAAATCTGTTAGAGTTTGAGGAAGGAAATAGCAAAGAGCAATTAAGGAATTTCATACAAATTCAGCATTACTATCATAGACTCCTAGAATGATGGAAAATAGGACTACTTAATGTGCCTGTTCCCCATGTGAAAATTAGTTTCAGTTTCCATTTGGAAATATCAAGCATTAAAAAGTTTTTCTCCAGGATTGTTGATAAATTCTTGTCTGGCCACCAGTGCTGTATTATTTATCTGTTTCAAAAAGAACTTTTTCAGACAGATAGACCTACAAACAAAACTAAGTGAAACATACCATCTAACACCTTAACAGCGAACTTATTACGTTGCCACTCCGAACTGTTTTTTATAGTTAAAGACTTCATACACATGGAAAACGCTAATCAGAGTAAGATCCACCACCATTGTGCACAGCGGTAGGCAATTTTCCAGAGCCACACAGAGCTCAAAAAAGGAGGAAGAGAGTCCAATGATTTTATCAGCTGACAACAAAACCCTTCAGGCTCAGTGTCTGTGCACAGCTGCATTAACCTATGGCGGAACTTAACTGATTCCTTTTGTTTACCTGTAATTTATTTGAACAGATGGCATATTTTGTTGCTTTGTTTTCAATTTATGTACATAGGAGATTTAGAAGGAAAGGACTTTTAGTGTTTTAAAGCGTATTTCTTCATGTTTCTTTTCCAATTTTAATTAATAGGCAAATGGCACTGTATCTGTTGATCCTTGAGAATGGCATTTCTTAACTTTTGGGCACATTGCTCTAGGTATTCTGCATGAGATCTCTTCCCATGTATTCTAGCTATTGCTTAATAGTGGAAGAAAGAAAAACTTTGCTTATCAAATTGATTTTGACATCAATTCCCTGGTCAAAAACCAGTCCAGAATAACTTTGAAGAGCTGTGGACAGCAAATCAACTGCCATAGAAACAGCAAAAAATGCTGTAGACAAGTCCACAACTCTGTGCATATATTTTGAAGGTGAATGGAACGATCTTCGTCTACCATTTCTATTGTATCCTGCAATCACTAAACACATATTCAAATATATATTTTTTTCCAATGGGTGTATGCAAAACTTTTTTTCTGTCTTTCAAAGCACCTGACACTGTAAATGTTCATGTAAAACTGACTGTTGGAATGTTTCTCATTGGCTCTGCTGCTGTCTCTGCTGAATATTATTTAAAAAAAAAAAAAAAAAAAGGTTGTTAATGAAAATTCCCTTCCTGCATATTTTCTTGATCTGAGTGAGCAATTTTATTTACTGTTCTTTTGCTTAGTCAGAGGTCCAGGGAAAAGAAATAGAAACAAATAGGTAAATATTTGAGCTTCCAAAAATTTATAAATCAAGGCATTTCCTTTGAGTTGAACTGATTCCAAGTTATTGAAAGGTCCGATTTACCATTAGGTTTGGTAACTTCATTAGTGTTGAAGTCCCTTACTAATAAATTCTGTTTTGCTAATTATAAATAGTTTAATTGGTACTGAACTAAAATTCATCCAGGTGATGCATCACAATCTTCTTGTAAGAAATTCATAAAAATGCAGAATGAAAACAGGTTTTCAGTGTAGTTTTAAAATGATTATAAAATATTGAAATAATATAAAATTTTTTTTGAACAGTTTTAAAAGATTGCTTGTAAAAATACAGGAGGCATTTGCTAGTAATGATAGTCTCATTCAGCAAACCATGCAGCTACTGATCACTATTTAAGGCATAAAGTGGCAGGTGAGTATTTTAAGAAATAATAAATTATCTACAAAAGCTAATACATTAAAAATTAAAATAAGTTTTTAATAATCTCCTCTGGAACACCATATGTTTTATTTTAAAAATTTTGTTTCAAGATATTATTTTTGTGGAATGCTGTAATATTAACTCTGATTGTGAGCTCATAAATTCTATTAGTAACATCTTTTCTGGATAAGAAGGTATTTCAGCTCTCATTTTGATGGGAATTCTCATTTTAACTCCTTTTTATGTGCTTAAATTCATTTTGCCTTAAAAGTGTGACTTTGATATTTAACTTCATCTACCAACTCACATAGATGTGAGCTACAGAAAAGTAGTTTTTTGGTGTAATAGCCTTGATCTATGTACATTCTGTCCTAGATGTAATGAGAGACATTTGATTGATTACTTCTGAAACATTCTGTCTGTATTTGTCATCACTTCATCACAGCTTGCTGAAGGGTTAGCTCTGGAATTAAAAAATGTTCTTTAATGTCTATAAACAAGCATACTTTTTGTATCTTAGATGTATAAGTAGAAAGCCAACGTATGTACTAAAAATGCAGACGTTTCAAATTGACTGATGTTTATTAGCAATAGTTTCACTGCTATTTGAAGGGCATTCCTACTCAGCAAATAAGATGAATTGTCTTGTTATACAGCCAACCTCAAAGGTACTGGATGAGATGCCAAAGTTTGTAAGGAAAATATTTCAGTTCTGATGAAAGGCTCTTTTAAAATGTTGGTCTTCCTTTTCTCACTAAAGCTCAAAGCTGTCAACATATTTCATTCTAAAAGCCAGCATTTATCAACTTTCTCATGAACACCAACTTCCATTCATGAGAAAAAGTTTTTTTTTTTTTTAAATCAATGTGAGTAGGAAGAGGAAGGATGAAGGAACTATTAATGATTGGAGTTGGGGTATCTCTCCTACTGAGCTCATTTTCTAATTTGAGAGTTACATTTGACTCTTCATTAGCAAAGGTTAAAAAGATGAAGTTGGACAGCAAAAAGGAAAAAGTTTCAGATTTCCATGGTTTTATTTACTTATTTCTTACACTGTGTTTGACTCTCGTGCATTCTGGGCTCACATGTAATTTTCGTGAAATCACAGCTTTCTCACTGATCTAAATGGATGTTGACATTTTGAAGTTTGTTGATTTTCAAAATGTCAGACAATTATGGGGGAAAATGAATTACATTCTTCTTTCCCCATATGTGTGTTCCTATCATGTAATAACCTGGGATTATGAAAAAATTAGCTATAACTAATGTAAAACAGTGTTTCTCTGTGCTCCTGTAAGTCTTTTAGAAAAAAGCTACAGTTTTATGTATTTTTCCTTTTGCTGTTGATATATAAGTATCAGCTCCTGGTCTCTCTTTTTTTTTTTTTTTTTTTTTTTTTTTTTTCAGGAAACTTTCTCATAATGCCTCAGAATACTTAGTCTTGGAAAAGCTTATGGTACTCTTTCTAAAGAGCATTTATTAAATTCTAGGAAAATTAATGTGGTTGTGATGAATGACTTAAAATTATACAGAAGTGGAAGATAATGCTTTTGTCATCTTCTGTTTACGTGAATACTAAATATACTACTGCTAATAGAGACTTCTTCATTTTCAGATGTCGTGAAACATTTTTTCTTGATGTACTTGGAATTGGGATGACAGGAAACTTTATTTTTTTGAGCAGAAACTTTATTTTTTGAGCAAATTAAGGCAATTTAGCCTATGACATAGAAACTTTGTACAAAAGGACTGTGTAGCATCCACATTGCTCCCTCTGAAATGTTGATGAGTTACTACATTCTGATAGCAAACAGCAAAGTCAGTTAAAAATGCATTTCAGAAGGAAAAGCTCTAATTTTTTGTTTTCTCTTTTTTTTTTTTTTTTTTTTTTTAATTATCAGAAAAGAGGTGCCACTTTTGATTATTGGTGTGTTGTTTTTTGGGGTTTTTTTGGGAGGGGGAAGGGGTGGTGCCTAAAACACTATCTTTTGAAGCATCATTTCCAAAAGCTTTACCCTTTTTCAGAAAATGGAACTCAGAAGATGAATCTTTTGAAATGTGTGTTCATTTCTCTAGGCTGTCGTGGTAGGAAACATGCAGTGGCATAGCAATGAAGTGGCTTTTGACTAAAAAGAATTATATACTGTATTACTTGGTCAAGCAAAACCACAAGGTTTTTGTTCATCTAATTCTGGGGAATTTTGTGAAATACTAAATGACAGCAGTATCTGAGTGTTTCATTATTGAACATGTTTTCAGAACAGAACATTACCAAATAGTCCGCTGATAGATGAAAGTACTGAGTGCTTTGGGAAAGCTTTGTTTCAGTCATGATTTCATTCATTTACTGTATGCTATGTTAGTAATCACTCCTTAAAAACTTTAAAAAATACTTGAGTGATAAAATGTTGACCTGAAATTTATTTTCCATTTGTATGTAAGAACAGACTGGAAAAATAAAAACTTAAAAAGAAAAAATTAAAACTTAGAACCCATTCAGAAAGCGTAAGCGTTTAAAGGTGGCAGCCAAACTGTGTTTTCTATATACCTGCCCAGAAATTGAGAAATATAAGATAAAATGAAGCATAAACGATTCTTTAAGAGCAATTTTGAAATACCATTTTTTTCATTTCATATAGACATAGATTTAAGGCAAATTATTAATTAATTATTTTGTTGTAGTTGTTTAATGTAACTTGTTGATTAAAAAATACTACTCAATAGATATCTTTGGCAATTATTCTGTTGGCTCATTTAGCATTTAAAACAGATCATTACACTACTGTATGCACAGATATATCTTTTTCTTCATATTTGTATTCCTTTCTGAATAAGATTTTTCATACTAGTTCATTGTGTTTGTTTACTACTTTGATAAACTTTAGTGGAATTCTGTACTATGAATATTCAAGTATACTTGAAAAAACAGTATTCCTCTTCATAGAGGACAGTGAAAAACGTGGAGAAATGAACCAGATAAAATATGATGCACCTTAATCATTAAATAAGACTTGTACATAGGAAGTTCCATACTATCATGCCAAAGACCTCCTTTACAGTAAGGGTGACAGAGCACTGGAACAGGGTGTCTGGAGAGGTTGTGGAGTCTCCTTCTATGGAGACATTTAAGACATGTCTGTATGCCTACCTGTGTGACCTACTGTGGGGAGCCTGCTTTAGCAGGGGGGTTGGACTCAATGATTTATTGATGTCCCTTCCAACCTCTGCTATTCTGTGATCCTGTGAAATACAAGAAAAATTGCAAAATAATTCAAAATGATTGTATCAAAGTGTATTATATGCTTTTTTGATGCTTCACCCAGAGATACTTCTGGTTTTTGGTTTCATGCTGAAATTTGTAGTAACAACAAAATAAACTAAGAAAATTCTTTTCATACTAATGAAGATCTAATTCAGTCTCTGATTAAACTATTAAATTCCATTTCTGAGATTTGTTTCTTGTGTGTTTGTCTGTCTTTTCCTCTTCTATTATAACCAGGTATACAACTAGTTATTCTTCTAGTCCATTTGATATTGCTTAAATAGTTGCTATTAGCATAGAGAGCTCGGAGGGCTTATCCCTCAAAATTAGAGTGTTTGAAATCTACGTTTTAGCTGGATGTATAAAAGAACAGTCTATAATTGAGCAGGAGAAGTGCATTGAGTGTTATAACTTTCCTAAAATAGCAAGCACATTCGATGTTGAATACAGAATTAAGTTTACTTTCAGTGCATGCAAGAAGGAACTGGTGATCTTTAAGGTTTGGGTTTTTTTTTTATTTCTACAATAGGCAATTTCTAATCAGAGCATTTTGATGTCAACTCGATGTCTTCTGAATTAGATTTGCTGTCATTTTGTAAAATGTAGCATTTTTAATCAGGAAAAAATAATAGAATTTAATGCAAGGAGCAGTTTTTTGGGGTGATGAATTCAAGCCAATACACAGAGCTGTACCCTTCTTTTCTATGAAATCTAAGGTGAAGCTACACAGCAATCTGGCAGCAGTAAAATGACAGCACGCTCATTCTATACTGGAGGAAAAGGAGTAAAATATCAAATGATTCTTGATGGCTTTCACTCTTACATTTACTGTAAGTAGCTCTGATAATTACAGTGAAGGGTTTGATTATTACTTTATGAACTCTAAATAAAACATCATGGTTTTCATGCTACTTTGTTTCCTTTTTCAGTTTTTATGGAAAAATGTGCAGAGTGAATGTGAGATATAAATACCACAAATAAGTCTTTTTTTGCATTCTGTAGCCTTGGTAATTTTTTGTTGTTGCTGTTATGAATTTAGTGGTTGGCGTCATAGGCTATTCAAATACAATTCTAAGTCTTATTTTTGATACTGATTTTTTTCAGATTTGTCAAGTGATTCAATTTTCGTAGATTCAAATTCAGTAACTGTTTAACCCACTTATCTTTCTGATTTTTGAACAGTTTTTGAATCATTTCATGTTCTTGCAGTATGAGTCATAAAAAGAAAATGTCTTATATTAGGATGGTATGGCTTATTAAATGGCTTGTGCAGAGAGGCTGGTGTTCTTACATGTTAGAAACTATCTTTAGTAGAATTTGCACTTAATGGTACTTTTTAATGCTATTTTGATGTTTACAATCTTCCAATTCCAATCTAATGAAGTCAGATTTCTCATTCAATTTTAGTAACATAATTCTCTTTTGGTAAATAATAGTACCCATTTTGCACCCAAAACTCTTAGGTTACATCGTGGTAAAGATTGTCCTGTACCTCACAGACCTGAGACAACAGGTCAAATGTTTTTGCTGTGAAGTGCTTTTGCTACTTTTTTCTTTTGTCTGTCTAGACTTTTTCCATATCGGAGTAAAGATTAATTCAGCACTGACTGATGTATATGGAGTGGGATTTTTTTCCCATAGGTATAAAAATGGAACTATATTTCTGCTCTTTTCTTCTCCAGGACAGTGCTGGAATATATGTACTCACTCAAGAGAAAGTTTTCAGAAATGTTCAAACTATTTGCCTGCTTCCATTGCAGTTCAGAATAAAAGTTAGTAAGAACAATATTTAACTAAAAGCAGCAGTTCTAATAATTTAATGTATGGCCTAAACATTCATATTGTAGAAGATGATGTTAAGTTGCAGATTGTCAGCTCAATTGTTTTTAGCTACTTAATTAAGAGTCAGATTAGGACTATGTATTGTCAGGTTATCTTCAAGTTACCCTTCTCTAAATTGTGCTCACTATTTATGAAAGATTGAAAATAGCACAGCTTTTTATTGGACTTGTGAAATTTTAGAGAGGAAATCTTTTATTTAAAGAAAGCCCTTATTTAAATAAATAACTGCATTAATACTATTAATAATGTAGTTCAGTATTATGCTGGGAATTCAAATTCTTCTGAATGACAAAGTTCCTGGAAGAACTTCTGTCTTTTCCACTTAACATAATCAGCAATATTCTACACATTTCTATGACAAGAAATCAATTAGTTAAGAGAATTGGACAATATAAAAATTAGAGTCACTGAAAATAAACCCTGGCACATTTTCAATTCTGGCTTCACTCAGTCTGCATGCCTATACTGTAGATGATTCCTGTAGTTGGAGAGCTGTTTTCTGAAATTATTGTTTTTTTAAACTATGGGAACAAATAGCCCAAAGACATTATTGAAAATATAAGTTCTAAATGACAATGACTTAATAATAGGTTAGAAGTGAAATGTGGTCAGAAGTATTGTCATAAAATCCTTGTTAACTGCCTGTTAAGTGTGCACCTAATAGTAATTATCATGCTCACAGGCAAGTTGATATTTCAAGAATGAAACCAACGAGGAGGATTATTTGATTTTCATTTTATTTAACTATTTTGCTACTCGCAAGTCTTAAAGATCAGTGACTTCTGAGTTGGTTAACAGCTGTGAGCTTTTGCCTTAATCTTTCAATGGCAATAACTGCCTGAAGTTACTAAATACATTCCTGGTTAAAAATTACATGTTCTTTTTGCTAATAGATCATGCTGGAAAGAGTAAGGCAAGTAAACAGGCAAAAAATTATTATATATATATTATATATATATATATATAATATGGGCTGTATGTCCCTGAAAAGGGTGCACATTATGCACTCAGTATCCATTACAATTTTACTAGTTTTTTCCATCATTTTCATTCTTTTATTTTCATGCAAAACTCCTGTTAAAATTATGCTTAACCACTTAAGAATTCCCACTGGCTTGTGATAAAAAATGGAGAAACATGAACAATAGATTACTCAAACAAAAGCCAAGAATATTAGTCACTACAGAACATTTCCAAAAGAAAAATGTAATAGAGCTTTGAATAAAAGTACTGAACATGGCAGAATTTTTCCTGATAGTAAAAGTGTTTTATTACTGAAACAGACTGAAATCAAACTGTTGCACCTATTGAAGAGGATACATGTATAGAAGTGATAAAAATAAATAGAGGAAATGATTCAAATTTTGATGTAACACATTCTGCCATGTGATTTGAAACTTGGGATTTCAGTTGAACCAGCTCACGTTGTTGAACATCCCTTCCAAATGAGATTATTTCAAAGAATTTCCACTGTTTAGTGAACAGAAGGATCATAAATTTTAACAGCTCTGGTTGCATCAGTGATGTAACTGAGACAAGCAGGGCAGAACTATCTTTATGCAGCTGTGTCACTGTTTGAAGAAGGAAAAGTTCATCACTACAAAGCAGTCACCAGTGCTAGCAGCATGTACAGGAATCATGAAGCCTAGAAAACATTTAGAACATCAATCTCAACTATCTGTAGTGAAATCCTGGATTCTCTATGAAATCCTGGATTCTTCTATCGCCTGTGCTTCCATTATTTTTAATTTTTTTTCCTACTTGCCTGGGTACTCTTGTCAAGTTTGATCTTACATCACTATTTCAGCTGAGTTCTAAAGACACTGAATGTCACAAATATAATGTAAGAGAAACCCAGGCTAAAGTTCTTTATACCGCATTTGGAAAAGAAACTGGATAGTGGACCTTGTTTTTTGTTTTTTGGTTTTTTTTTTTTTTGTTTTTTTTTTCCAGCTCCTTGAATTATGTGGATTGATGGCAAGCTTAGGTGCACATCTTAAAGCAATGCATCTTCTCAGTCTATCTTTGTGACCTAATATCTACTGAGTCTTCACAGTCTTCCTAAGTTGTCTTCTTCAAAGCATAAAGGACTGAAAAAAAAAAAAAAAGTCTCTCTTTTTTTTGAAGCACGGAAAAAGAGATAGGGCTATAGAAACATTCTTTTATTATATTTTGTCTTTTATTATATTTTATAATGTTGTATTATTAATGCATTTAGTTAGGAATGTTTCTCAAAGTTTGCATTCTTTTATAGAGGTTGCTCTTGGAACTTTACATGCTTAGCTCTGAAGCTGTTGGATGAAAGTGATTTCTGTGATAGGAAGCTGCTGTATTGGTAAATTAAGGCTGTATAAGGAGCATAATGTGTTTAAATTGTACACATCTAAAAGTGGTACCCATCTCAGTTATCTAACCCAAATTAATTGTATAAGTTCTCTTTCTATCAATGGAGAGTGCTAGATACCTCTAAAAATCTAAATTGTCCATCTTAGAAGATTGTCTTGGTAGTTTTTCTTGCTCTTTACTACAGCAGGGTCTGGATTTTTAACATAGGAGGTTACTCTGACTTGGTGCTGCGAAGGCAACCACATTGTGGTGTGTGAAGGATGGAGCAGAAAATGCTCACGTGCACACACACAAGAACAGCTTTTTGTAATTTTGTGTATGTAACTAGTTATCTATTCCACCAGTTATCTGTTCTATAATAACAAAGTTTGGTGACAGATGAAGAAGCAAAGAACTTTTTCTATCAAAGGTGCAGAGTAGGAATTTACTTTGTTTCTATTTAAATGCCAACAGGAAAGAAACAATGTAGCAGTTCTTCTCTTCCAATACTTTTTCGTTCTTTCTTTCTTTCTTTCTTTTTTCTTTTTTTTTTTTTTTTTTTTTTTTTTTTTTTTTTTTTTTTTTTTGTTGAGGCTGTGACTGTCTTATATCACTTCTTATGTCTTTTGTGTTCTCAAAATGTGTTATGTAATGCATGTTTGTTGATTATACGTTCTTTTAGTCTCTTTTCTAGGCGTTAAATCCCAGGGACTTAAATTTGCCATTTGCAATTTGTACTTTAATCTTTCAGGACTCTGATAATACCTCATGCTTGCATTTTCAGTCAGTCATCCTATGCATGTATCCTTGGAGGCTTCTGCTGTAGAGAAGATTTGTTTTAACTCTACTCCTGTGTGAAATGAAATTAGGTGTTTGACATGGAATTAGATGAGTTGAATAGCAGCTAAATGTGTTGTTGTTGTTTGTTTGTTTGTTTTAATCTGAGGAGATTCTACCTCCTTAGTTAATGTTTTAAAAGTAAAGAGAAATTAGAATGGAAAAGCTCATTTCCAGTTTGTTTCTTTGAGTGAATTTTTTGCTTGTTAGTCTATTTTGTTTTATGAAATTATATATCAAGATCAGATTGAAATCCAGTTTAAACAATTCCCACTTCAATATTCTAGCTGGGATGTTCCCTGTCAACCTCAACTCAATTCTTGAGTGTTAACATTTATAGTTTCTCTGCTGTATCTGCATGAGACTGTGCCATTTAAATCCTCATTAGAAAATAACACTTCTGCTGACATGTGAAAGCAAAAAAAAAAACAAAAAAACTTTTCTAAATGTTTCTCAATCTGATTTTGATACTGCAGTTGATTTCTACGGAGGCTTTTACAGGCATATGCATTATAGCAGGCACAAGAAGATCATGTTATGTGTTAGAGAAGCCCTGACACTTATGATACTGCTATTTTCAGTAATGCAGTTTTAGAGTATCAGAATTGGTATCCTAGCTTGCATTCATTTACAAGAAAATGAACCAGGACTGTGGCAAGGACTCAAGCACTACAGAGCATTCATCCGTGCATTTTTATTACTAGCATACTCTCTGGCACAGATGTGGTCTGCTCAAATCTAGCAAGCTCTCAGACAGTTCTCAGAAATGGCTTAAGTCAAAAGCATACACTAGGACCTGTGCCCAACACGCACATCAGACTACTGTACTATTTTGAGTAAGAAAATAATTCTGGGATGTGAAGAAAAATTTTACCATCCTAAGAACTGGAGATTAGCCCATTTTATTTTATCCTTTTTTTCTCTATAATGCCAATCTTAAAAGTGTAATGCATTTATATGAAAATACTATGATCTATTTATGGGCTTATTTTTTTCTAGTCTGGTACTCTGTGATATATACAGGACAACATTCACTCACCTGTTCTAGTCCTATGAGACTATCAAGCTTTCTGAGGTGCTTCACAAGTCGCTCTTTAGGCCAGGATTCTGTAATCCAGTAGTGCATTCGTTGGCCAGAGGTCCTTTACTGAGGGCGTTCTCATGTAAACTTTTGCATATAGTAGAAATTATCTTGAAATTTAGTCCATTTAGGTCTTGAACAAACATATAACCTTACAATCTTTATACTTAAAATATCCCTTTTGGTCCCATTGGAGCTCCCAACCTGTTGCATCTTCAACATCTCTATGGTGAGTCCATCCATTCATCCTCCCTCAGATTCAGGTCCTGTTCAAGAAACTGAAGTATGACAAGTTCTCATGATTTAAAAAACTTTGACTCTCCAACCTTGACTGAAAACAAGCTCAGGGAAATATAAAAAATTCAGGATAGTCAAATGTAAATGTTTAAAACGGAGCAGAGAGCTACATATGTATATTAAGAGGTGCTAAATATGTTACCGTTCTAGGAAAATGTGTTCTTATTAATGCTATGAAAAGAAACAATGTACAGCACGTAAACCAGTATCATGTTAAGTGGCTGTAAAGAACCTAAGGATACATATGTCTAATTGTAATAATGCAATTTATAAAGTTTTTCATCCTTTTCAGCGTGTCCTAATGAAGAACACTACAGAGGAGTACGCATGCAGCTTAACAGTGGATTTTGCAGGAAATGTAACAGATCAGGCAGCACACAAACTGGGGCAGTTAAGCAACCTAAAACAGTTGGTCTAAAAAGAATTTTTTGGGAGGGAAAAATAAAAGGTATTTCTGGAGAGCTCAAAAAATAATACTGTTGAAGACAGGTAGTATGATTTTTTGTTTGAAAGACTTGGCTTCAGATCAAATGCTGGAATGATAATTTTTTGTTAAATAGCCATTTCTAAATCTTGCAAGGCAGGAAATCTTACTCATTTTCCCCATGAAACTGCACATTTCTTATACACACCTTGGGGAAATTCAAAGTTAAGAAAGGTGATAAACACAACAAAGAGAAATGGAAGCAGTAATATGAAAGCAAAATGAAACTCACTATGAAGTTAAACAGAAGAAAATGAAGTTTAGGCAAAGATGGAATAAAATAATCCTATTAGTGTTACACTATCAGACTTGTGCATCTTGTGAGAACAATTGATAATATTAGGTGGGAATGCTAAAACATGCCTGTGCTCATAATTCAGAAAATGTTTCTGAACTGACAAGGGAAATTCCCCCCCCAAGAGATGCTTCAGTAGTTAACAAATATCTTGCTTTCTGGTTACTTCTAATCAAATTCTTGTCCCTGCAGTAACTACATATGCCTTTTTCAGCTCCTGTCTTTTGCCTACAATGTCCTACAGAATAATTTCATCCCAAGTATTATGTTAACATAGATTTATGAATTTTAAATGCACCATGGTTGATCAAATGGTTTGTCACCAGGTACAGGAAAATGAAATGACAGAACAGAAACATGCAAACTGCTGTAGTTGTGATGCATCATTAAGGTTCCTAAAATGAAAACGTTCATGAGAACTTGACTTTGAAGTCGTTATCCTTAAAGCTGTTTCTCAGAAACATTGCCAAGAGGAAGTGATCCAGCAAGACAAGCTCATTGAATATGTGGTGAACTATGTATTATTTTTCTTGCAGCTGTGTCAGCTTTCATAGGAGTTAATAGGTGGTTATGTAAACAGGAAGTAGACACAGGCTGGCATATATTTGGATTCCTTCTCAGCCCAGTCATGTGGCTACTACTTACAGTCATCAAAACAAGCAAGTTTTGTGGTAGAGAAACATAAAAGCACTATCACGATAGAAGCTGCATAAGTACACAAAATGATGTGAAGTATTACATCTGTGCCAATGTTGAGAGGCATTATTGCTATAAGCATCTCCTTACCAGACATGTGGTTTTATAAAAAAGCTTTTTAGCTGAAATCTCACTTTTTTTTTTTTTCAGCATGAAAAAAAACAAAAGATTTTTTTCAAGTTTACAAAAGCTGTGATTTAATATTTGTGGTTCGTGAGCTTAAAAAGGATATTTCATCTGATGAGACCATTTTCATTTCTTTAAATCCAAAGTATGTGACAAATGAATATTCTGGCATATCAAAGATATTTTTAATTATTAATTTAATGTAATTAAACATATTTTCACTGAAATGCAAATGCAGCATATAGAGTTAGCACTGTATGGCAAGGATTATTAGTAAAATTTGTTTGCAGTAAAACTAGATCTAAAGTCCATTGGGGAATAAAACAATCAGGTGCAGTCATTTATTTTAATCCTGTAGTATGAGAGGAAAACATGGAAATCACATAGAAAAGCAGGAAAGTTAGAATACATACTTGGAAATGTAAAATCCAAACGATAAATTCCACCGTTACTTAAAAATTGTTAAATGTACATTGACTGTACAAGAAATTCTTAGAAGCCTTAGTGTGCTCCTGTTTTCTTTCTCTTCTCTTTCAAATTTGTATTTGATATATTTCAGTTTACAGGGGCATTGTAATTATCACCTCTGGTGACAGCCTGAGGCTGGATCTTTTCAGTTATGGTATTGCTTTCTGTATGTTAGTATTCGAGTGTTACCTTAACATGAGTGTACATGTATGCAATTCCTTTGCTATCCACTGATTTGCATGCCATTATTTTACTGGCAAGTAATCAATCAAAATTAGGAAGCTCAAAGACAGATTAAATCTTTTTTTACTTTTTCCTACCTGTGCTGGAAGTAAGCAGTTTAGAAAAATTGAAAACCTATAAAAGCACTTTTATAACTTTATTCAGTAATATGATTGAGTGGACCTTACAAATGTAGACTTGCATCAAATCTAGTCAGTAACATTTTTATCCTTTTTTTCTTTTTTTCCCAGAAAAAAATATTCTAAACATACCACTCTGCCTTCTGTAAAGTTTACATACTTTTCTTCTTGCTAGTATTTAATATTAGAAGACTCAGAGGTGTTTTTATTAATGTTTATAAATTAAATAAATAAATCTTAAGTATGGGAGCCAAAGGGACATGGCCAATCTCTTTTCGGTGGTCTGTGAGGACAGGACAAGGGGAAATGGCCAGATGTCCCTGTTCATTGCAAGAGATTTGGACTAGATGACCTCTGAGGGTCCCTTCCAACTCAAATGATTCTGTGAAACTTCACCATAGTACGTTCTGCACCAATAGGCAAAGGGTCTTTTTCACAGTGAGGGTCTGGGAGCACTGGAACAGGCTTCCCAGGGAGGTTGTGGAGTCTCCTTCTCTGGAGAAGATCAAGACCAACCCAATCTGGACGCCTACGTGTGCAGACTGCTGTAGGGAACCTGCTTTGCAAGGGGGTTGGACTTGATCATCTATGGAGGTCCGCTCCAGCCACTGCAAGTCTGTGATTTTAAAATGCCGCGTAACTTACTGCTGTTGAAGCATATTCCTGTGTGCATCACATCTCATACATTGAGTGCTCTGGAAAAACTTGTTAACAAAAATTTCTGTCTACTAAATAATAGATGCTTTATTACAATATTTGAGATGTTTCCTTACAAAGATTTATTACATCTTAATTCTTGAGCACACGATTTCAGGTAGTTCTTGCCTTGTAATTTTCTCCTCGTGTAGGCAATTACTAATATTTTCTACAGGGGTACCTTTGTCTTATGGCCATGGAGGAATGAGGAACATAAATTTTGGCAGTTCTACAGGCAAAGGAACTACTGAAGTTTATAACTAACCTGGATTTCTTTGGTATGCAATTTGATAAATTTTATGTGGCTGGAATATACCTTTTGAGAAATTAAAATTTACCAAAGTGTACCATGTTTTTTTTTGTTTGTTTGTTTGTTTTTGCTTCAATTGGCATAATTGTGTCATGTAACTACTTTTCTTCCTATAAGCTTCTTGTTCATTTCTTAATAAGGATCTTGGGAACAGTAGTAACAACGTTAATTTGATTATAATCTGTCAAATATTTATTTTTAGTCATCAAGGGAGGATTCAGTGTTGTATTTCAGTCTATAAAGTGGTGGTAATTAAGTGACAAGGATACAGGAGAAAGTTTATGTTTGTATCTTTGCTTTCTGTGTATAGCAGATATACCACCTAGTTACATAGAGTTGAAAAAAAAAATCTAATTTTTCTGTACTCCAAATAGGAATGCACTGAAATATCAATAACTCATTTTATATAGGTGAAGTTTCAATCACAGTTTACAGAACATTAAAATAGAACATTTCTTTGTGCTGTTTCTCAGTCAAATTCTAGAATTCTACTTTGTTGATTAATTGACTGGGATTCAGTTTTACAACTCCAAATATATATTTTCAATAAAAAGAGATCCAATGTGTTTTTATTTTTTGGAAGAAGAAAAGAAAACCAGCCACAAACGCAAAACAAAACAATGACAAAATAAATATATTCTTTTTAACAAGATCTGAGGGGAAGGGTTTGTCTGACTCAAGAGGATACTGCTCAGACACTTATTCTGTGCAACTTGCTTTGTTCCAGTCACCTTTCTTTATGCATTTTTCTTTTTTATTCACAAAAAGGTCCTCCCCTCTTCCCCCTCCCCTGCCCCGCCCCAGCTGGGTAGTCATTAATCTGTGCAGGGCAAGTACACTGCTTTGCATTGCCATCTCCCCTGAAAGACCGACCGATCATTTTGTAAATGTGTTTTGTAACGTTTTGTTACCTAAGTGGGCAATATCTAATACTGGGGGGAGGATTTGCACTAGATCAGATCCTTCGTATGATAAAGTGTAAACCAAGAAAAATGTCTTTTCAACATGAATCCTTTACGTTGCATGTTTGTAGGTTTAATACAAGGCATAAACAATTTTGCACTTATCGCTTCTGCCCTACCTTGAATTTGAAATCATAACCTAGAAATAAAGAACTGCTCAATGACTTGGTGTGAAATTTAGTATGAATATGGTGCATATAAAACATTTATGTAGCACTTCGCATCTTTTCACACATGCCCTGAGGAGTGTAAGAATAATCAACGGATAATTACTTTTGCCTTAAACTACCAATAATAACAAAAACACAGTTATAATAGAAATTTTAATAATAACTTAAACCATGATACTTAAAACTAAAATGACCAAAATCTCACTATAAAAAATATATTAAATTCAGAATACTTTTTAATGTCTACTGCAATGCCAAGTGGTTAAAAAGAATATACTATAGAATGTTCTCTCTTTTGCTACTTCTTAATGCCAAGGGTTGTGTATAAGAAAACCACGCAAATGCAATCCTGTATCACATCTGCACCTGCGCGTATCCTATTGTATGCTACTTTACTGACATTGGTTTAAGTACAGGAATTTGGCTTCATTCTTAGTTTGACACTAAGATGTGTCATGTTGAGGAAGTGAGAAATATTTGGATGAGATTAATGAATTTGTCACTATTGTGAAACAGATTAAGATGAAATGGGAACATACTATAATGAGAATGGTGTCACTAGCTTCATTTGATCTCAGGCAGTTAAATCACAACATGCCTTTCTTTATGAGACAGTTTTACCAAGACAAATACTGTCAGTTTAGAATGAATTGCGCAGAAATTTAAATACATCCATCTTTATTTTGAAATGAAATTACTGCTGTTGGTAACAACAAAATAAGGTATGTCATGCTTTCTTGTTAAAAACAAAGTAGAGAGTAGGAGAACAATGCTAAAGGAAATTAATCATGTCTGGTGAGTAACTTTCCTTTGGAAAATGCCAATTTTATAAAATAGAAATTTTTCGTAAATATTTCTGTTGCAGTGCAATCAAAATTGTCAATGAAAATCACACAGTTAATAACAGGAAAAGAGAAATTAAATTTTGCAAAAATTATGGATATCTGGGCATCTAATTCCATTCTACATCAATACATACTGATAGTATTCATATATTTTCGTGAATAAATAGCACAGTATTTGAGAGACGGGTTTGTATCTTTTCAGCACTTGATGTGGGGCCAGAAACAGTCTGACATATACTTAATTTGTGTTTAGTTAAAGACTCTTGGCTCATTTCAGTTGAAGAAAGTCAGGCTTACTCAACATGCTTTTCCATCTTTTTCTATGATTTTGGAGAATTCGATTTGTATATATATATATATATATATATAAACATTATTAGAGGACAATGTATATATTGTCCTCTAGAACTGAATATGTATGGTAAAAAACATTTAGGTTGATTGTCATGTTGTGATGATTACCAAAATGATCATATTCATTTCCCTGATACACTGCTTCTTGGTCTCGCCGTCGCCTATGCCAAGATTCAACATTTTCTCTCTTCTGTATAAAGGACTGCAGGAATGCACTGAAATTTCAGTCTCTAGCTTGATATTCTGATCTAGTTCTTATTTAAAAAAAAATAATAATTTCAGAAAAAGTTTTCTCTCTTACGCTTTTCTTATCCAAGGCAAAATTTTACTTTTTACACATGCACACTATAATAGCCACTACTCTGTCATAAGGAAAAATGTTCCCTCATATCTGACCCAAGGAAGAATTTCCAAGTAAAAGCACTTTTTATATTTTTTCCATTCTTCTTGAAAATCTCATCACATAAATATGATAACTTTTCTGAAAATTTCCTGGTTCTATCTGTTATTAACAAGTTTTGTTACCAGAAACCGTATCACAGAATCACAGAACTGTAGGGGTTGGAAGGGACCACTAGAGATCATTGAGACCAACCCACTTGCCAAATGATTCAGTAATTATCACTATCCGTGTTGTCACTATGAGAATTACTGCTGTCTGGCTCTGTTCCAATTTATAAAATTTTTCTGTATAGGAAATAAAATTGTTAGAGGTAGATGTCATAAATTTTGCTGGATAATGGGTTACATTGTATAAACCAAACTATGATTGTTTTTTGGTAGTTGTTAAGATGTTCTATAAGCTTGTCCCTAGTATAAAACTTAAAATAATACTGAAATTGGCCATTCTTAATTAAAAAAAAAAAATTTTTTTTTTTCTTTTTTGATAGAGTACTGGAATTTTGGTGAACATACTCTAAAAATAGTAACAGTATATGATAATATGAACTTATTTTAATGTTAATAATGTGGGATACTTTTCTGAAAGCATAGCTATGCTGAAAAGTTTGTTCATTTTAAGTGCCACAGAAAGGCTTTTCTTCTAAGAGTTTAGAATAAGCATTTTCTTATTCTAAGGAATGGTTATGGGAAATCTGTTTAATATCATTTCTTTTAAAGTGTTCATATTATCCATATTTATTGCTATATTTCTTCTTGGCATGTTTTGTTAGTTTCTCAGAAGGAATGTATTTCCTCTTTTGTCAGATGATACTTGGAGGTCTTTGAGTAACAGTCATCAAATAATGCATTATCTCTAGATTTTTTTCATCTATATCTTAAATTTCTTTTAAAGCTATTCATGGGGGTTTTTTTTGTCCTATTTTATAGCACTGTGATCTTAGTAGGTGAATAGTGTGAATGTATTATATATAAGAGTACTAGAGGGGAGTAGCTGAAACTTAAGGCTCCTTCTGGCTTCTAGTGATGGGTATTAGATGAGTTAATGGGGTGAGAGTATGAATGCATATATAAAACATGTTCAGGTGTGGTCAGTTTTTGTCATAGAAACATTCATAGAAACCATATGAGTGGCAACATATGGAGCATGATGAGCTGCCAAAAACTTTCTGTGAGACATTTAATGTAGTTGCCTTGTTTAGGTCTTCTCACTTCCGAGCACTGCCAAGGTAGTCTCTTCAGATACCCACTAATACGGTGATACCAAAGCAGTGCTGGTGGCATCTTGGTAGATGTTCTGTTTATTCTGCAGGTGATGGCAATGCAGACGTTCTGTAGATGATAGCTCACATTATACAAAACCAGCATTTTAAAATCAGTTACAGAATAGACACTCCCAGATAAACATGGCTTCTATGCAGGTTTGGAGAACTCTGCACAGGTTGTTTTTTTTACTTGTTAGGAATTTTTATGCATCATTAAAACTATGTAAAAAGATCCTTTTTAATAATGTGCAACTGAGACTGTCTCACTGATGTTTCAGGGACCTCGGCTTGGTTTCCCATCAGGACTTTCAGAACAAACTTCAGTTATACATTTTTATCTTTATGTTGCAATTACCTTGAGAATGACAGAAGCTGTGATAAGACTCACATTCTCAGTTGCAAGCACTAATTATGTGGTCTCAGACTCGAGTGGCACAATAATCATCATCAAGCCCAGTAACTAATGATAATAGATGAAAACCTGCTGATCTTCCAGCTGCCAGTGAGGATGAGAGAGATTATGAAGGCAGAGTAGCAATCTCTTTGTTTAGGAGTGCATTGGACTATGAATATTATCATAATAGTTTTCTTCAGCTTTCATTATGAATAATAATAAAAGCAGTCTTATCTGAATTTAATTTAGGTACCCCAAATGCATGCTTTAAATATACATTATGAAAGTTGTTTAACTAGAAACTCCATTACCTTGAGAAGTGTTCACATAGTGTAAAATCAGAAAGCATTTAGAAAATTGTACTATAATGTTTTGTGATTTTTCTATCTTTACTCAGTTTATATTTGACAACGTAAGCCCCCTTTTATTTGCTGTCATATTTAAGAAAAATGAGTTAGTTATTTAGTCATGTAAATTATGAAATTTGATGCTGAGACTCAATTAATTCCAGCAGAATTCAGTACCATTGTAGAATTTTAGCGACTTGTAAACTTGAAGTAGAAATTGGAGTTTATGTGAGCAGAACTGCAGATCCTTGCTCAGGAGAGTTTTAGTAACATTTCTAGTCCGCACTTCAGAATTTTGAAAGTGCGTATTTACTAATATGTCATCTCTTGAATTACAGTAAGAAATAGTACTGAAACTTAATGAAACCTTCTACTTTGGAATACTGACCTTGTGTCATTCTGAAATTGAATAGCGATATAAACAAATTTTTATCTCGAAATAAGCTGTTATTTTGAAAATTTACTGTTTTCCCATTCATAGTTGTACAATAGCAGAACCACCAATTTACTTAAACAGAAGCAGAAATTGCAGCATTACAAAGAGATGTGGAACTTTGAAAAATATATACATGTGAATACACCTCCACAGAGCTGAACTGTGAGTGCACTGATGAAGGTCCATCTAACCAACTACTAATTCTTGATGTTTGAAGTGTAGACTTTTTTTCTCCTCCCTTCTATAATGGAATTCCTCACTACACTGTCAATTTGAGCAACTGAAAGAACTGAGGCTGTTTAGCCTGGGGAAGAGGAGGCTGAGGGGGAGACCTTATTGCTCTCTTCCAATATCTGAAAGGTGCTTACAGTGAGAGCGGGATTGGTCTCTTGTCACTGGTGACAGGTGACAGAAAAGGGAAAATGGCCTCAAGTTGCACCAGGGTAAGTTTAGGTTGGATGTCAGGAAAAACTTCTTTACAGGAAGGGTGGTAAAACTCTGGAATAGGCTCCCCAGGGAAGTGGCTGAGTTAACATTCCTGAATGTTTTTAAAAACCATTTGGATGTGGTGTTCAGGGGGATGATTTAGTGGAGGGTTGTTTGAGTTAGGGTAGTATGGTTAAGTTGAGGTTGGACTTGATGATATTTAAGGTCTTAACCAGTCTGAGCAGTTCTATGATTCTGTGATTTTACTAGTTTCTATTCTGAGAGTTAAATTTTAATTATGCAATGAAAATTTTAGCATGAACGTATTTAAAAAACAAGCAAACAAAAAACAACAGTTTTCATTGAGTTAGTATAGTATTAGTTGTAAGGATAGTCATTTACAGCACAGAAGATGGACTGTAGTGCTGTGATCCAGGCTGAATATTTGGAGATTTGAAGAGTGGAGTGGAAGTATTGTAAATGCTTGACCTACATGTTTGCTATTTTGTATCTACTACTATTTTTCACTACTGAAAATAAGATTGCTAGGCTGGATGACCTTGTGGCTGGCTGATTTTCTGTTTTTATTTGAAGAAAACTAGGACAGCATATACCAGAATATGAGACTTTGAGGCTAGCTCTTTCTGTTTACTTTAAGGATGCAGTTTAGCCTATTTGTAAGACAAAACTAACACAGAGAACTATTTACTGTTCGGAATCTTTGTCTCAGCTGAAAAATTCTAATCGCTTTTGACTTAAATCATTAGCTGCATTCTGAAAATCATATCCCAATGTTTTCTGTCACATTTTCTTAATAAAAAAGCGAAAAAAATATCATGTATAACTTGTACCAAATGGCAAATATATATATACACATTTTAAATGGACAAGAGGAGAGAACAATAACGGCAACAAATCTACCTTCTCAGGGCTTTCCAGGATGCTTAATGTCTTCTGAACGTGTTTTGGTCGAAGAGACTCGGTGTGCCTACAGGATGAACTATAATACTGCAGGTCATTAAACACAGTTTTAATTAATAACTTACACTTGTGAAGAACTGTTTAAAACTGACAATCTCAAAACACATTACCAAGAGAATTTCTTCATTGCATGAAAACTTAGCTTTCTAGGCTCATTGTTAAATTACTGTTATACACTCACACACAAAGTGTTGTGCTGGGTTGACCAACCAGAGTACTCAGTTAAAAAAAAAAAAAGGACAGTAAGTAGAAGTGAGTAGTAGAATGGCTTGAGGCAGGGCCCCATCCAATCTGTCCCTGAATGCCTCCAGGGATGGAACATGCAGAGGTTCTCTGGGCATCTTCTTACAGTGTCTCACCACCCGAAGAATTTTGTTGTAACATCTAATCCAAATGTCCCCTCTTTTAGTTTATAATTGTTCCCCTTGTCCCATTAGCATCGGATGATGTAAAAAGTCATTCTGCCTCCTGTTCATAAGCTCCTTTTAAGGACTGGAAGGCCTCAGTGATGTCTCCCCAGGGCCATCTTTTCTATGAGCTGGAGAAGCCCAGTTCCCTTAACCTTTCCTTACAGGAGAGGTGCTCCAGCCCTCTGATCATCTTAGTGGCCCTCCTCTGGACCCGTTCCAGCATCTCTCCATGTTTTTTGTTCTAGGGGCCCTCACAGTACTTCATGTGGGATCTTATGAGGGAGTAAGTTTAAATATTCTTTTTAATTATTTTAGTGAATAAGGTAGGAGAAAAAACTGATGTGCTCAGGCTCCCCAGGGACTGGGAGCAGTGAGGGCTGCCATGGGCTTTCTCCAGGCATGGCCTGTAGCCCATCCTGTCCCTCCACCCCACCAGGAGCAGTACACTGAAGGCACCAGAACAGACCCAATCCTGGCACCAGAAATCTCTCTGTGGATGGGGGTGAGCTGAGGCCAGGCTGAGAGGTGGGCCTGTGGTGTGGCAGGGCTGTGAAGAGATGGAGCCTAGCCCTGCTGTTGCCTCGCTGGGGCTGGGACTGGAAGGCCCAGCAGACATGGGGACCTGAGCTGCAGGGAGCCCAGGAGTAGTGGCCAGGGACAGACAGAGCTAGCAGTGCCTCCAGGAATCAAGAGGAATATTTAGAGGATTAATTAATGAATTTAAAACTCTCATAAAGGCTCCTAAAATGTCTCTTAATTAATATCATAAGATTCTCTTCTTGAGATTCAAATAAGTATTTTTTCCTTTGCATTTGGTTGAACTTGCTACTAGTAATGCAGGAGTACATTATTTTTAATGCTGTCCAGATGATTATTTTGGAGAGCAGTCTTTGAAGGAGAGCCTGATTTGACTTCGTGGAACTACTCTTAAAATGAGTGGAAAAGCTGTTGTAGCTGCCAAATTCCTCACTCATTTTCAGAAAATGTTGGCTTGGCATTACTTGAATAATTGGAGTTAAGAGTAGGAGATGGTATTTAGTAGGCACACATCAATCATTTTCACGTTTTAATAGACTCCATATTCATACTACTGTTCTCATGCAAAACATGAAGAAAATTAGCATTTGGTCATGAGCCTCTATCAGTTCAATGCTTAACAGTTGGCATTGAATTATGTGCCAGATGGGTGGTTTTAACTTTTAGCAAAGGAATGGCTATCTGGATAAACTGCCCTGCATTTCATAAATGTACCACTGAAACATCAAAGGACCTTTTCTGAGGAAGGGTTGAAATAGAACAGGATAATAATACATTGAAAAATTGAAAACCACCAAACCTTAGCTGAATGTTTGAGACTTTTTTACATGTGAAGACCATCCCTACAGCAGCGGTAGATTCTTCTAATTCCAAAGGTCTTTATAAAAGGAGAGATCATAATTTTCTTTCAAATGGAAATTCAGAATGACTAATCTTTTAAGATAGGTATTTTTTCTTTTTTTCTCCATATTTATATCTTTTGATCTTAGAGGTGTCTAAGCCATGTTGAAACAAATGGCAAAATGCCTTTTGGGCTTAGTAAAACAGTGGTTTTGCTTACTCACACAGAGCTTTTAGATCATAATGAATACACCTACAAGGTAGAGTCTAAAGTAAAGTACTATAAAACCTTGATCTGAAGGCACAGCTGTTTATCTTGGAAAAATTTATGTATAGCCATCTTATTTTTATCTATTACTGCATGGCATAGAGGTTGCTTTATGTTGATTTTCAAATTTTATTATCTAGATATTTGTTATTAATGTAAGAGCAAATGAAATTATAATTATAAACTCTTCATTCAATACAGTTGGAAGAGGGTTTTTTTGTGTGTGCACAATTGCTCAAATATTGAAAATCCACAAAGGAGAAATAGAATATGAAGGTTGCTCTGAAAGTAATGCTTCCTATTTATTTCCACAGAAACTACAACAGATACAAAGGGCACAATAACAATATTTGATAGAGCAAATGCTTGACTACAAAACTCTATTTTTCAGCAAAGTCACCAATATTAACTATGCATTGTTGCCAGTGATGAACAAGCATGTAAAAATGATGAGCACGTAAAAATTTGCGCTGCCTCACTGTGCTAACATCTACTGTTTAGTCTTCCTAAAATTCAGCAAGCATCAATGAATGTCAGTGGGTGCCATTTTTTTCTGTAGGAATCCTGTGACACCCCTTTGCTTCATACGCACTTCCATGTCAGATGCCATTTTGTCAGACTGCCCCTCTGCTTCCATGTGTCACACAGCAACAACATGTAACCGAATATTGGTGGGAAGGTTCATCCTGTACTACCACCAATAACCACTTCTGATATCATGCATCAACTTAATAAAATAGGAAGCACTGTTTTCGGAGCAGTCCTCATACTATCTCACAAATAATTACAGGGAGGATTTTTAAAAACAGTGACATGTAGAAAGCAGAGTTGTGTAGGCAAAGAAGAGAAGCTGTTTCATGATTAAACCTGAAGAACAAGTGGAAAAGCTGGTGTGATAGGATAGGTGCAGTTCTAAGATGAAAGATTGAATCATTAGATGTGCAGCTACAGGTGGTGAATTTATTGATACTCCTTAGAGGTAACTAGACAAAATATGAATCAGTGTTAATTGTGGTATTTTACTTTAATCATATTTAAATAATAATCTTTTTTTTTTTTTTTTTTTTTTTTTTTTTTTTTTTTGCTGGTTTAACTGCAGAGAATTTGAAAAAATATTTGTCATTTTTATGTGATGAATCTTTTGGCAGTTTTGCACTTTTTAAAGTGTAGGAGGATTATTCACAGCTGGAGATGGGATTCTGTTCAAGGGAGCCACAGGGGTTCTCTGAAACCTCGTGAGGAAGTGTTGTTTGTTTGGTGTGTCTTGCTTAGGCACTTAAATACATGACTAAGATAAAGAAGGAATTTTAATCCATATTACCTTAGAATAGATTGAAGAAATTTTCTGTTCTTTGTTTCATAGTTTAGTTCTTATCATTGAATCACTCAGATTTCTCTGTCTAATAAGTTCTCTTCCAATGCACGTGTAGAACATATATTTTTTTCCATTATTTATTGGCACTGTTTTTCACAGAATCACCAAGGTTGGAAAAGACCTTCAAGATCATGCAGTCCAACCATCCACCTACCACCAATAATACTAAACCGTTTTCCTAGTATGTCCTTCTGGATAAATAAATATTAAATGGTATTCTGTTATGGAGAAGGGTTGGATTTAATAATCAGGTAGTGCCAAATAGCAGAACTGAACTCAGTAGGGAATCTTAAATCTCTTGAAACAATTTAGTTAGCCTAATCTAAGTGACACTGAATATATTGAAGTACTTCACCAATTTTGTTGATACATTTTTCAGTAGAGTGTTAACCACGCCTGAAGGAGTCTGGTAAAATATATTGAAATTACACAGCATAATCACATCTGTGAAATTCTTGACAAAATAAAACTTTCCAGAGAGCAGTTGTCAGCCATTTGCTATCCTCTGGCATATTTTGAAAAAGGCTTCAACCCGATAAATAATATTCACAGTACGAGTTGTACTTCTCTGCAGCTTGTGAGCTTGTCATATTTGATTCTCATAAAAATGTGTTGGTTCCCCACTGAAAATATTCTCACCGTCTTTTTCTGGTCACTGGTCACATAACAGTCCGTAGTTTAAATTCCCTGGAGATGATGGCACTCATAAGTGTAAAGCTCCTGGGAAAACTCTTCTGATTATTTTTTGTCATATCTAGTATTTCCACCCATCAACTTTTAAATTTTTTTTTCAGTAAATGTGTTTTAGTAATGTGATCAATCGTCTCCATTCAGAAACTGTAACAGCATAACCTGTGGCAGTGTAAATTTTTTTCTTCCCCTGTTACTTGAAGATCAAACAATAGGGTTTTTATTGTGATCCAACTAATTCTTCTCTTCTTGTAGATAGTATGTATACTAGCTGTTAACAGAATTCTGAACAGAGCGGGAATACAGGGAGGAATTAGTGTATTGCTGGAATGTATTTTTTATTAGGACATTATCCAAGTTATTAGTAAACTGGATCTATATTTAAAATGCTTCTTGTATGTATTGCATCCAGTATATTGTTGATATCTGAAGTATATGAGCCATATATAGATTACATGATCCATTATAATAAGTGTGTAGAAGAGGATAATTTTACATGCTAAATTTTTCAAATAAATAGTTATTTTTCCTTGAAATACTCAATAACCTGTGCTAAAGTATCCTGAAATAGTTATTCTTATGAAGGAGATAAGCAAATATAAATGAGCAATAGAAAAACTCAGCAACACAAGGAAGAGCTGTATAACTTCCCTGCTTCCTTCTTAGCCCCCACAGGCCTCCAAATCACAGTCAAGTAATCAGAGATTGAGAAATTTATATAACATGTATTTGTATAATAGATAAAATTATGTATACTATATTTTCAACATTTTCTATAATTTTCTAAAAATACTATAGCTTATAGGGAAAACTATTAAATATGTCAAAATAAAATCATAGAAGAATCTACATATACAAAGCAAATCTGGAAAAAATATGCCACCCACCAAAAAAGTATGCTTTTTTGCTGCATTTAAGCAATTTCATGAAATATTTTGAACTTTCTTTAGAGAAGCCTACTTACTTTCTTGAATGTAATTTGTGTCATATTGACTGATAGAATGGAAAATAGAATCACAGAATCACAGAATCGTAGGAGTTGGAAAGGACCTCCAGAGATCATCGAGTCCAAACCCCCTGCCAAAGCAGGTTCCCTGCGCAAGTAGGTGTCCAGGCAGGTCTTGAACATCTCCAGAGATGGAGACTCCACCACCTCCCTGGGCAGCCTGTTCCAGTGCTCCGTCACCTCACCATAAAGAAGTTCTTGCGCACATTTGTGCAGAACTTCCTATATAGAATAGGTAATTCAGAATAGAATGTCTATAACGTGAATTTGGACATAAATCCTCTCAGTGCAGCTGTTTGAATTTACTTGTGTTGATAATGCCATTAATTTCATTCACTTACTTCTTGATTAAACATATAGTCATCCAATGACAGTATTTCTACCACATGCAGCACTTTGTTATTGTTTGGTGCTTTTGAAAAGATGACTGATGAAAAGTAAGACTAAATGAATGGCCAATTATCATAAATAGGCGACAAGTATAATTCATAAATTCATAAATTCTGTTACATTCTTTGAACAATTAGCAGAAATAAATAGGGTATGACTTTTTATGGCAATGGAAAGAATATGGGCAAAATGCAAACTGCAATTGTAGAGATTTGGGGTTTTGTTCAAAAAAGTATACGTAAAAGTAAATTCAGTAAAAACAATTAATTTGTTATAAAATGGAAACCCACTATGGGGCAAGCAGTTTTTCAGATTAATGAAGTCATTGATACTGTATCACAAAATGTTCTTTGTTCATCATTTTGACAAGTTCGTTTAGTTTTAATTATATTTACTTAACTGAATCACTGTAAATGCTCTCTTGGGTATCTTGAAGATACTGTACAGATTATTTAAGTCTACTGATTTCCATGCTGGAATCTTTAAGAGCAGGAATTGTTCCTAGTATTCTGATCGCACATAGAATTTCTACGTACTGCTTTACAAATATTACTGTGTTTATTGCTGAAAAATGTGATGACTCCCCAGGCTGGCTAAAAGATGATTAAAATGGATTTACCTTCATCTCTTTCTGCAGTGAAGTGTCTGAAGAAGAAAATTTTTCAAACCCAATAACCCTCACCCATTTACCACTTGCTCAACACTCCAGGTTTATATTAGGTTATAATTCAGATTATATTTTAAATTTAAGATTAGGGAAAAAAGGAATAGAAATAAAAGCAGTTTTTAAACGTCTGTGCTCTTTTCACCCTGTATCCTTCTAGATGGATTCTTGTTTTTGTTAGCTGTTAGCCAACTTAGTTGTTTTCTGAGTGGCAAGAGAGTTTTACTCCATCACCTCCAAAGCCTGGTGAATCCTTTTCTTTTTAGCAGTCTGTTTCCTTGATCCTTCTTGTGTTTCTCTTAATTTTTCTTGTCCTTGACACATTTTAGATTGCACTCTCTTTAAACTTTCCTTGTTGAGCATATACCTAGCTCCTCTCAAAGCAGGAGCACTCTTCCTCCGTGTTTAATGGGGCTGACCAATCCCAGCCTAAACTGAACTAAGTAGATACTTGAATGGATTAGTCTGTCATCTTGAGCTGTAGCACACATCGTTTCTGTAAGATGTGTTTGAGAAGTTTTGCTAACCTTCTGCTTAGCTGTACAATTGCTTCTGAAGCCATTTTGTGAGTAGTATTAGCAGTATGATTGAAGTTTGTCATAATGCATGTTTTAATCTGGACCATATCAGAAATTCTGTCACAGTGGAGGTGCTGAGCAAACTGCCCAGCTATGACTGGGTGGCTACGTGCATGAGTTATAGAATGTCTGCTAAAAATGGTGATATACCCAAGACATAGAGACTGTTTAAAATAGTGGGCTTGGAAGACACTCAGCTGACTAAAAAAGCTTTAGACCCTAAACAGTTAATTTACTAGAAGAGCCTGAACAGAGAAGTACTTACTAGCCAACACCTTCAACCACTAGGCAGAGCTGCAAGAGCCGACTGATTTTCCTGCCTGCAGATTAGCTTATAACAGATTTAAGCAGGAACATCTCCCATCAGCACCACGTGCTGTTTTGCAGGTTGTATGTGTAGAGAAATACATTCTACTTCACTCTCGCTGCCTTGCCTGATTCAGTGAATATCTCTGTCTGCTGATCTTGGTTTCTTCCTCAGTGAGTTCAGACTCATTTCTTTATTGAGTTGTTTAACCTCTGAAGATGTTATTTCTGTAGTGTGAAATCCCACATGAGATCACAATTTCCTGAACTACTTCTCCTGTACTAACTCTCCTATCATATAATGACTGCTTGTGTCTTCTGACCCCACCACACACATGGGTTAGAAAATAATCAGCATACAGGCACGTTCCAGTAGAACATGAATTATTCCTGGCTATTGTTAATAAGATCTCCAGCATTTTTAATCCATTTATGACAAACATTTATTTATTTTTCAGTTCACCCTGAGCTGATCTGCATATGTTGTAAAACAGAATTTATGGTAAACAGAGTGTTCTTTTGGGGAAAAATGCTGCAGGAATCATACTGTTTTCTCAAAGTTGCATTTACAGAATATCTTTCATTTTATGGTTTGACTTTTGGGTGGCCCTGGATGGAACCAGGAGTTGGACTCACTGATCCTTATGGGTCCCTTCCAACTCAGGATATTCTGTGATTTTCTGTTTTTACTTTCTGCATCTTTGGAGGAAATAATGTTAATTGAAAACTCACTTTGCTCAACCTCTCAACCACCTTTCCAAATAAGACCTTTCCTAGGCTTAATCTCTGTAGTAGCTGAAGGAAACTTCTTCCTATTTCATGATGGACTGCCAAAGTGTGAAGGATGTACTCATATGTTCTGTGTTATTCTGGACACAATTTGTGTAGTAAGGATAGTAAGGATCATAGACCAATCAGAAATAGCTGCTTAAAATAATTTGGCCTTTACTGTTTTTTTTTTTCTTTTTTTTTTCTTTTTTTGTGAATTAGAGTGCTTACTTTTCTGTCTCTACAGACACACTTATGTTTGCACAAATCTGTCCTCACCTGACAAACACTTATGCTTCAGCACAGCTCTACTGCCCCACAGTTTCTAAATCTAGTGTCACATTGTCACTGATGTCTAAAATTAGGACACTTTTTAAACAGAGGAACATCATTATTTTGCAAGTTCCTTATTGGCCCTTTTCCTTTAAATAGAGGCTGAGGAGGTTTTGTATCAATGAAGTTTTATAGTTGTAGAGCTATTTTAAATCTCTTGAAGTCTGAGTATTAGGGACCTCAGGCAAGAACAATTCTCACTGGTTAAGTAGGAGATTAGAGCTGAGGTCTAAGATTTGCATAATGTAAAAGTGTATACCTTTGTAAGTATCATTAATATTTTTGAGTCCTTAGGCAAATTATAAAAGGACAACTTTACATTTAGCCTTTGGGTAATATTTTTAACATAGCAATATATCAAAATATTATTTGCTTAATTATATTTGACTTATATTCCCTAATTGCATTAGTTTTTTTTTCTGTTTCTTGAATGAAATTATCTTAACATCTAAATAGATTTTAGTGGCAAGGTTGATGCTTCCATAAAGGACTTATTACAGTCCTAATACTTTTAATCTTCGATATCAAGAGTCACGTAATACTGTAAATCTTTATTGTTCTCTTGTGAAGTATATCATATCTAAAGCAACAGATTATTTCTAGCACTTGGCTGTGACCCTCAGTGTGACGTTTAGTGTGACTCTTGGTGATAGGAATCTCTTATCTTTTTACATCTCAAGGAGCTCCAAATGGTGATTGCTTTGTGTCTTGCAGACCACAATCCCCTACTTGTATTCAATGCTGTTTTAAATATAAAGAAACCTCGAGCTTCTTTATGCAAATAATGGATCAGTGGCTGTGACATCACAAAAGACATGTAAATCTGTGCAAGTATTTGCCCAGGAAAATGTGAATTAATTTCTTTGTTTTTTGTTTTTTTTTTTAGGGAAGGTAAGAGTGAAGTGGGATAACAGGGATGGAGCTGAGGGGTTAGTGAAGTGTTATTTCATCTACATCAGTTACTATAAGTCTCATGGTCTGCTGAGTCACTTTCATGCATAAACTGGAGTCTTTTTCAGGAGCATGATTGAAATCTTAAAGCATTATCATTGTCAAATTAAACACTTAGATTTCTGAAGCATTCCTGCACTGCATAGATGCAGTGTGAAATAATCTAATGTGTGTGGAATATGACATATTAAAGTCATAATATTTCATGCTGGTGCTAAGGAAATACAGTATTATGGAAAACAAGCCCAATAATTTAAGGAACACTTCTGTACGTCCTAGAAATGAGAAGCTGAACATCTTCATTGCTATTCCATGTCTTGAGCAAAGATTGGACTAAACTTCTGACGCACTGGAAAGAGGGAGGGATTTACTTAACTGTAATGTACATATATTATTGTTTTTAATTACGTAGCTGTGTCTTTATTTATATAGTTGCCTTCAATCAACATCACCTTTTGATTCAAACTATTGTCACTAACCTTTAGAGCAGACATAAAATGGGTGACCTGAAAATTATTATTTTTTAATGCTATTTTTTAGAATATGTTGCATTTATTCTGCTCGGTCATGCCATTATGCCACAGGTATCCTGAAGTTCTCTGTGATTCTAGCTGGATTAGTTTATATCCTTTTTGTCCTGAACTGCCAAGTCTCTTACACTGCTTGCTCAGACTGTGGCCTAAGTGTTACAGTATTATGATGGTATAAAGAAGTGCTTTATATATACGTATGTTTATATACATCTTTAGCTATCCAGGTGAATCTCCCTGTGAGAATATACAGACATATATGTATGTCTCTTATCAGTTTATGTCCCAGAATTGTGGTCTTTGAGTCCAAAAGCAGCTCCTCTCAGACAGCTCTTTGGCCTTTTTCTTCTGTGCGATCTACTCTAAATTCATGGAGATGAGCAGTTCTACAGTGTTTTCAGTATGTCAATAGCCATCTGTCTGTTAATGCATATGTATGTGTTACTAATAGGCACTGTTGAGGGTCCTGTTGTGATACATACACAGCAGCCTAGAAAAATATACGTAAGACATTTTCCAACAGAATGTTTTTGAATGGGAGAATAAAGGGTGTAGTTAAGTTTTAAAACCTGGGATGAGCTCATTTGTATGCCACCAGTGTTCTTTCAGATGTTACTTTCTCAGCTATCTTCAACTCTGCATAACTTGTGAGGAACTATATCAACCAAGTTGTAGCTCCTTGAAACTATACTGAGCTCACAAACAAGAGGATTCTGCCATTCTAGAGAATGAGTGAAAAAGCGTGGATTCCTAATAAAATTGTGTCCACAAGTATGGACAGTTGGGGCAGTTTCACCAGAATGTACCTCAGCTAAGTCCAGGCTCTTTCAGACTAATTTATTTTGCTTCCAGGTCCATCAGTAAGAACTTGCACTGTAAATAAAACTATGATGTACGGTAAGAAACTTCTACTGTTTTCTAGGAACAAAGAGAGCTGCAGCTACAGAAAGCCCTTGAGATCATTTTCTCTTACAGTGTTAAATTGCTATGTGTTAATATAATTATGCACACGGGAAGCAAATTGAGGGTAGATGTTGTCTCATGCTGCTGAATCACACTGAGTGCAAATGTCAAGGGATTATGCCAGGAACATGGAAATTTTTACATGTACAAAGGTATATTTATATGTTGCTCTTGCACAAAATATACAACTATTTTCATACCAAAAAGCAGTTAAAAACATTGGGGCAGAAAGATAGGTGATTCTAAATGATTCAAGAAGTAGGGAATAAGGGTATGGATGCATATAATCTGTTTGTTTTTTTATATGGGGCACTGTGTGGGAACTGCTGAGTCATGGCCTGAGCCACTGATTGAGCCTCCTGGAAGAAGAGACCTGGTCAGCCCTGGGAGGCAGCTGGAGGCAATTCAACTCTTGATCTTAGATCTCACTTAAGGGTTGCCTGCCACTGAGGAAGGATCTCTTGCTGGAGATTCTCTCTTTGTGGAGTCTTTCTGTGAGCCTAGATCTTTAGAGATGGGTGAGCATTCTTTTTTTTGTAACAATTTCCCATTGCAATTGTCCTGCTGCTGTTACAGGCAAAAATATTGCAATGATTTCTAATATAGGGAGTCAAGTTACGAAAGTATCTTAGGTGCAGAATTAATTCTTCTTTCTTTATTTTGATACCAACCACATGTTTTCCTTGTAACTTAATGTTGCCTGCAATCTGTAATCAGACTCTAGTTTATATCTTCAATTTGAGAATATTGCACATCATAGAATATTTAAAAATACAGCATTTTTATTTCTGTGTTAGTCTTTTTTATTTATTTGATTTAGCTATAGAAAAGAAAAAAGAAAAAAACCTTCAAACACGCATACAGAAAACACTAGTTTCTGTCCTATTTCTTCTGTCTGTGAGTAATGGACAATATATGTAAGTCTAAAGAGGTTAGACAAACAGTAGTGTAACTACTGTTAAAGTTGTTCACATGTGTATTTTAGCTTCAGCTGGGACAGAATCCTCTTCTTAAAAGGATCTGGTATAATGCTATGTTTTGGTTCTAGGAGAAAAACAATGTTGGTAACACACCGATGCTTATAGTTTCCGGTAAGCAGGGTTGTAGAGAGCAGAGGCCGTTCTCTAGGGCCCAAGAGGCTGGGAGGGAACATGATTAGGATAGCTGACTTATACTGGCTAAAGGGATATTGCATACCATATGACATCGTGCAGAAGGCATTTTGAAGGGAGTTGGAGTTCATCTCTCCCTCTTTCACTGCTTGGGGGGCTAGCTGGCCATGAGTCAGGGAAGGTAAGCAAGTGCTTCTGCATCACTTCTTTTTATTTATGTATATATCATGATTATTATTCTTTTCTTTTTTTTCTATCTTAGTAAATAGTTTTATTTCAGTGCACAAGTTCTACTTTTTTTTTTTTTTCTTTTCCCTGATTCTCTCCCCCATCTCAATGGGAAGTGGGGGACTGTGAGCAAAACACTGTGTGACTTTGTGTTGCTCAGCCACCTGCTGGGTTAAACCACGACAGTCTGTTTGCTGCCCAAAGTGGGACTCAAATGGTTGAGGTAAATAACAGCAGATGTGACCAGACTCTGTTAACACAGGGTATTGTGGTAGCTTAATTGCTGGTCACAATGTTAATTTTTTTTTTTGCCAATATATGGACCTCTTTGAGAGTTTTCTCATGGAACTATGTTATGTAGCAACTTGCTTCCTACTTATTTTCATTTCTGTGTTGTTTGTCATCTCTGTGGGTTGGATTAAGGTTTTTGTTTTGCTATGCTTTGTGACCTTGATTTATTAATATAAAAATAAAAATTGGCAGCAGAGAAACTGTTGTTTTGTGTGTATTCAGCATTACAGTTATCTTTAGGCCATGAAAACCATATTGTTGAAAGTATTAGTAATTTCGCCCTTTGCTCTGTATCTTTGGGAAAATGGGGGGGATGCTTTCCAGCAATCCCTCAGCCTCCCTTTCACTTTTCCTTCTTTTTGTGGAGCTCAAGAGCTAATTACAGTAGCTCAAGAATTTTGAATATTCATGGAACGTTCAAACCATCATGCTGAGTGGCAGGGAGTGTGCGATGCTATGGGCAGGTGCCTAGACAAGTGGGCACCCCCAGTGATTTGGAACTTCACATCTGAACAGCTGCAGAATCCTGAAAAACTGGTAGAATACTTGGAGAAGGTCTGCTGTCACCCTGGCAGTCCTCAGGAGGCATAAATCAGTGCAGCAGTGCTCGGGCCTGCCCTATGCCTACCGAGCCCTGTTCAGCATCCTCAAAGGGAGGAGAATACTTCTGGATCTGATGACAACACAATGATCCCTCTCACTATGGGTCCTGTTGTTGCTCCAACTCCTGTGACTTAATCACAACAGTTTAATTGAGAGATATGGACTGATGCAACTCTAGTTCTGTGCTAGGAATTGACAAGTGTTCCTATCAAACATTTTTCTGAATGTTACAAAGCTGTAACTCTAGTTAAAGGATATGCACATCCTAAGCACCATTATTTGGTTTAATGACTGAGCAGTCTTTTGATGATGACAGTGAAAGATTCCTCTGATGTGACCAAGCAAACAGAGCTGCCATGTCTAGAAGCTAAGCCAGATAGACCAAAGTGCTGTCTGCTCGTGAACTTAAGAGTGGTTTCTTGGTAGATTACATGAGTAAGTGAAAGCAAAGAGCAAGCTGAGTATCATATCAGTAAGAAACTTAGTTGAGTGTCCTGGCTGAGCTACTGTAGTAGCTTGTTTTGTCCATCTATGAGCTAGCCAGTACTTTTCATGCTATTTTCCTGCTGCTTTTCCTGCTCCTAGTCATGTGCTCACCTCTTGAGCAGGTGGAGCTCTTCTGTGACTTGGTGCAACACACTAATCCAGTGAAAATAGTTTGCATCAGGTTTGGTTTTGCCTGATTCCTTCATTAGGTGGCCAAAGAGGACTGTAACAGTGCAAAGGAAGTAGGGATGTTTGTTGTTAAGTGTTTTTCCCGCAGTGAGATTGGGCTGATTGCTCACAAGAACAGGACTATGTTTCATGAGGTTTTTGTTTGTTAGTGTTACCAAAGTGAGTTGCGACACTTCGGTCATATTGAGAGATCATAAGAACGGTAACTGATGTCAGTCGGGAAGTTAGAAAAGCACAGATGTGCAGCACTGACTAAAGAGAAGTTAAAACCGACACTTTTATTGAGGTGTGCATCTATTAAATATTTTTCTGTAGTAAGTGCCAGCATTAGGGGGAATTACAAAACGTCCTTGGACTTGCTAAGAGGGATATGTAATATTGAAAAAAGTTACAGATGCTTTTATTGCTCGTGTATTGTAACAGGTGCCCTTAGATTGCTTCTAAATATGTAATGTTTCTTTTAAAAGAACTCCACACGCATACAGGATATGGAAAAAAAAAAATATTCTTAGTTGTATTTTATCCTCTGCTAATTGTACCACCTTAATGGATCTGTTTAGCCTTGCCTCATAGCTTTGCATTAGGATTGCTGATGTTCATTGAGACCTTCAAATTCCCTCCAGAACCACTGTTAGATTGGGTTGAACTGAAGCGTGTTTAATCTGTGAGCCTTGACTGCCATGCAGTTGTGCTTATTCTATTAGGGTACCTTGCCTCTTGTAGTTAACCATTCTTTTCACCTTTATGTCACATGGGCATGTCATATGATGAGAGTGGGTATTTATTAACATACTGTTGATTAAAAGTAGCAAGGCATCAGTCCTAGTACAAGTGACTGTGGAAAGATTCTTTTTTTCTTTTTTTTTTTTTTGATGCTGTGACTTAATTAGATAAATGGAGGCTTTGGTGGCATTTTTAAGTCGTAGGAATGTGCCTTTTCACCTTCTGTCTCACATTCCCAGTTTTGTCCTGCAGCTGCATGCCTTCCAGTAAGGTTTATCTGACTGTCATTGAATCGGAGAAGGAACTGTGCAAGGGTTTAAAAACAAGATAAAGGTGTTGTTTCTGATTAGATCTCTCATTGTGATCCAAGGGCAGCTCTACAGGATGTGCTGGAACAACTGCTGGAATGATGCACTGAAACATGCAAAGGAAGGAGGGGCAGCTCCTTAAGTTGGCATTGTTGGCAAAGGTGTTACTTTTCTCAGTCAAACTGTTCATTCCATGCTAAAAAAGAAATGTTTTGTTTAGCAAAACCTACTTTTCAATACAGTGTTGTTGACCTACATGAATAGTATGTCTGTTTTTAAGTCTTTAAATTAAACTACATTCTTTGTGATTGTTTGAATTTCTTTTTCTCTGGATTGATAACCGGTGACTTGTCTTATAATGGAGTAAGCAGATTATCTTGTGAGCTCATTTTCAGCATCACAGAATCTAAAGCTATTTTTCTCATGGTTTTGCACAAATTAGCATAAGGAAGTCAGAGATTTTTACTGTCTGTTTCATTAGAATCCTTGAAAATAGATTGTCCAAGGCTTTTGATATTTTAAACTGTTACAGATGTTTCAGCATCCTCCTTAGATGTTAATATGATGCAAATTGCTTCCTCATCCTTATATGGTATAGTAACTTCTTCATTCTTCTCCATTTCAAATAGAGAAAAACGTGCATTTTTTTGCATTAAGATTTTCTTTTTCTGTCTTTGTAAGTGAGCTTATGCCACTTATTGAATTTCTTTAACGTTCCAAAATACTTGTAGAAGCCCTACCTATGGAATAAATGTCATTTTTATACATTTGGCATCATGTGCATGAATTATTTCATCAAATTCCATGACTTGTTTTATTATGGGCTAGAAAACACACAAACAGAAATTGTTTCCTCATTTCTTCCGTCCTCTTTTTGATTACCTCAGATTTAGATTCTACTCCTGATGTATTTACCAATCCAATTTTTAATAAGACTTTATTAAAGAGAAATACATTCTGATCTAGTATCTTCATGTTGTATTCAGTTTTTTTCTAGTCTGGTTGTAAATAAAAGCAATAATATATTAAAATTAAAAATACAGTACATCACCCGTGTATTCCTGTAACAGCTGAGATATTCCTGTTAATTACACCAGGAATTGAGAATTTCTCTGTTACTGTTGTAAATTTACTTGGTGTTTCTTCAGTGGTCATTTGAATATTTGATGTCTGCTTTACATTGATCATTTGAAAAGGTCTAGAGTATAGCCTATACCTCTATATACAATTATACGAAAAAGATAAATATTTCATCTATTAATCCTATTAACTTGCATTGCCAGTGCTGCAGTGATATTTGATAGATGGAAAGTTGCCATGACTTTCCAAAGTAGTGATTTTATAACACAATGCCTATGGACTTTCTAGGTTTACATTTAGTTGTTGCTTTTTGTCTCATCTACTCATTTTCTCATTTGGACTATGGCTCCTGAGAAGCCCTTCCTTGAATATTACTCTGACTTTGTCCCTTTTTCTTCCTCTTTTATATCAAATTATTTCTGAAAGCTGCTAATGCAATATTTGGATTGATGAAGATTTTTTTTTTTTACTTCTGAAAGAAATAGCCACATCTTGAGCTAATAGCCCAGTATTACATTTTTAAATATAAAAAATAATACAGTTCTACTGAATTTGTTCTGAAAATAGGAGACAATAACTCTTGTCAAATGGGGTATGGGGGGGGGAAGAAATAAATATGACTAACTGCAAGAGTATAAATCAAGGTATGGAAAAATCAGATAAGTTCCCTTATATTGAAGTGCCTTGATTCTAGTTTTAAATATTTCCAGCATTGAACAAGTAATAGGAAAAAAAGCTTGTATAGAAGAGGACTGGAACAGAAGGAAAGAGTGCTCACATACTTGAGTGAAACAGACCCAAAGTTCATGTCCGCAAATTGGATAATGCTATCAAGATGGTGATCAGAAGGTACTGAGCAATATCTGTGCATATGGATAGTGTACATATGCTGGCTAAATCTGATCTGCTGCTTTGCCTTGATTCACTTTCCTGTATGGCGTAGAATCAGGACGCCCTAGGAAGTACTCAGGTTTTGTTCTGAGACCACTTCAGACTCAGGAGGTGCATGTGTGTAAGAAAGAACAACAAAGTCAGCTGATGTTAGCATAAAAACAAGTGTAATTTATGGTGCTGTGCATCTGTGCAGTGACTGATATTGCCCTTAGGTTGCCTTAGGATGTGTACATAGGCACACAGAATGCAGCAGTTTACCCCTGGGCTAAAGACACGTGTCCTCAACACAAGAATGTGGGCATGATTGTGTTTGGGCTAAAAGAAGGACTTGTGCTCAGGTATGGCATTCAGAGCAGTCTCTTACAGCTTCTGTGAGTGAAAGAATTAAAGCTGATGTTCCTACAGCAGAAATTCATAGTATTCTGTATGCTCTTTCCTATATCCCTTCTCCTTGCAGTTCCCTTCTCCACTGCACGTGACATTTGCATAAATCCCTTAAGCATAAAGCAGTGTCTAGTAGCTGAAGTGTTTATCAGACTTGGTTCTGCATTTTCTGAACTGCATATATTATGCCTGAGAACAAAGACTGATTGTTACTGTTTAAAATCCGCAAGCCTAACGTGCTTTAATCTTCTGTCTTGTTTGTTTACTATTCATTAACTGATTGTGGATTATCCCACAAGATGTCATCTCAGCTGTGGGGAAAGTCACAGGGAGCATTGCAAAATGCACTTATATATTGTATGACATGAAAAATATGTAAGAGCATCATATTGTGGAACGTGACAAAATTAAAGAACTAACAAACACTTGACATAACGAATTAACACATCCAGGTGTTAGAACACAAAGTGCAGTCAGTGAGAAAAACATAGCAGAGCCTCCTGTTTTTTCTCCAGCTACTGTGGAAGATATATTATGGATATATAGTCATGAAGGTAGCATCAGTGGGTTGTGAAACCAAAATTTGTAGAAAATCAGCCTTGGTTCATTCTTCTCTCCATGTTTTCCTTGTTGTATTTAGTGTATTGGAGAGAGAAGAAAAGGTTGAGTGGTTCTTCCATAACTAAAGCTCTTAAAAACATTTTGGACTCCAAAATAATAATTGACATATTAAGTGTTTAAGATATAGTTCACAACCATATACTGTTCTTCTAATATTAATAAAGGTTCACATAATAGATTGTGTTTAGCCCACTGAGTGTTGTCTCATGTTTACTCTGAATATATTGGGTATGACCCTCTTTGCTGCTCATAAATGTGATGTACATCCTTTTCAATTTACGTGTGAGCAGCAAAAGACAGTTTTTTCTTATATCTGACGAAGTATTTAAAATGATCTTTTCTTCTTTTCCTCAAGTCTTTTCAATATCCTGAGTAAAACAGATATGCTTGCAATTATCGCTGTTTCCATTGGTTTCCAATGCAGACAGGAAACTCCATCAGAGTGCTTCCCTTGAATAACCTATTTCTTGCTCTTTCACAGAAGAACTAAAAACACTCTAGCCTTTGTTCTCAGTAAGGGACAGACAAGTACTACAGAAGGAAAAAGCAAAATTTCTGTCAAGCTGCGTTTGTCTTGAAGTAAAATAGGAACAGAACAGTGTGCTATAACCTGGAAAGAATGTGTTAATTATGTTGTTGATGTTGTTATGGTTGATTTATGAAATAGTCTTTAATAACACAGCCACGCTGATGTCTTCTGCAAAATAGTGGTGATGGTGGCAGAGAGTTTGGGGATGGGAGATGTTTATGGTGGCTTTTCAGCCTTTTTATCAACTTGCTACACAATAGTTTTATTTCCAGAACTTGTTTATTTCATAGTATTTAAGTCTCAAGGTAAACATACAGAAAATTTGGAATGACCAGGTAAGGAACACCTCTAAAAAAAATTAAGCAACCAGCTTAGCATAGCGCATATCTTTTTAAGGCAGCATTCTTTTTTAAGGCAGCATTCATTTGTCTTCCTGTTATGAGTGCTTAGGGAGTTCAAACCTAGTAGCTACGCTTTTAATTTGAGAAAGCTTTGTATGTCCTTGGTCCAGCCTCCTGTTAAAAATTTTTTCCTGTTTTCGTCAGGGTTAAATGGAACATGTATAGCTTAAGTGATTAAATTTGACATAGTTAAGTATGTTCTACAAAGAAAAAATGATCGTTTTCTTCCTATATATTACAAACACCTCACCTAAGAAAAAGTCTTTATCAAATTTGCTGAGCTATCCAGTAGGCATCCTGTCAGATATGTATGAAAAGTGTTTTAAAAACATGAGGGATAAATATAGATGATAGCATAACAGGAAAGAGTGATCGCATGGGGCTGTTTTTGAGAGATAACTGTTCTACTTCCCTGTCTGCTGCTGACCCTCTAACCTCCCTTACCCCTACTTTAACCTACATACGCCTTGTGCAAAGCAGCTAAAAACTATGAAATATAAAATTTCTTATGAAAAATGTACAGCCTGTATAATCTCTTATACCTGGCATGTGCTTGCTTTTTCTGTTAACAGTGAATACTCATTTCTTCATCACTTTCTTTGTGCTTTTTGTTACTGCCTGTCTCTCTCTTCCTGTAATCCTTTGCCCTAGAACCAACCCCAAGAAACCATCATCCTTTCTCCATTGTTCTCCTGGCAAACACAAGTCTGCTGCCTTTGTGCTCAATAGGGCCAAATCAAAATATTCTTCTGTAGTGAGAAGTGTGGAGTTCTGAAATCTTCTCTCTACCCTGGAGAGGGCACACATTCATATACCAGCTTGCTCTTTAGGAGCTCCATTGCTGTGTGTTGTCATCAGTGTACTGTGATTTTTGTGTTCCATGAGAAGGGCAGAAAAGTTTGGCAGGAAACAAACCCTTGTTTCATTCCAACTTGTCCTCCGATACCAGAGGGATTGGGGGTAGCTGAGTGATGCACAATTCAACACTAGAAGTCCAGTTGCATTCAATATGTGAATATTGTGATCATGGATTCACAAATAGTGCACTGTCCAGTTCATCTCTCATGACTACTCTTAACAAATTTAGCTATGCCCATTGAGAACTCTAATGGCTAGACTAGTTAATAGTGCAGCTAGATAGAGCAACAGATTAAAGATTCTTTTGGATTACTGCTGATAGATGATGCACTGTCTGTAAAACGTGAGGTCAACCAAGAATGTGAAAAAGATGGCTAATGATACATGCATTAAATTATGGAGTAACTTTATAGAGATTTAAGTGTTTCCTAGGGAAGCACTCAGTATAGCCAACTGTGTGAATCTTATCCAATAGGTGTTCCTGGGGGAGGGGGGGAGGAAAGAGGCTCAGCTTGTTGACTGATCCCTGCTTTTCTGTGATGGCATCCTTCCACCTCAGAATTCCTTCTCTCTTAAGCCATTTTTATACCATTTTCTTACTTTCAAGTGGAACTTGAGTGACTCTAGTCACATATACATTTGTCTTCCAAAGTTTCCCCAAAGACATGTTTTTGGCAAGAAGGTGGAGATTCCTAAAGTATAATCAAATCTCCATCCTGCTGGATGATCACAGGGCTAGACCACAGGACTTCCACCCTGCTCCACAATCTGTGTTTTTTTTCTTCTTAGAGTCAGCATACCAGGCTCCCTTGGTGTTTGTTCCAGCTAAGGTCACAGATCACACTGCTTAAGGAACTGGAATTAATTGTCCATTCCATCCTGGAGTTTTGCCTTCTCTCAGAAGGTGGACTTTTCAAGAAGTAACTTCCAGTAAATTTTCCATATTTTTGAATGGCATTTATTTGTACAAATTAAAGATATTGTGCAGAAATTTTGAGACCCTGGTTGGTGTCCAGGTTTATCATGAGAGAGCATATGGTGTTTGCACAGAGCGTTTTCTTCCCTACAGTCTTAGATGAAATATGAAATGAGCTTTCAGACAGAATAGTGATCAACCCATTTCCCAAAAGAAGTCAGGTGAGTCTTGCAGGCGAAACAATCTGGATTCAGAGAATTTTTACTGAGTTCAGTTTATTAGTTAATATTTAATTATTTTTAAAAATTAATATTTATTGGTCATGTATATAATAATTTTTGCGTGACTTGCTGTTTGCTTGCTGCTTTTCCTTTGCCTCTTAATCACTCTTGGTGTCCTTGCCCTGGCAAGGGTTGTCTGTGGTTGGCAATTCTCAGAGATGTCGTTGGCCTGGCATGAGGTGCCTCTGGGCTGCAGAACCTCAGGAGTCTCTCTGCCCTGGCTTGGCTCAGAGTGGGCTGTAGTCCTTTATGCTATGAATAGCCTATCTTAGCATGCATGATTTTACATTGAAGAGTGCCTTTGGCCATGTTTTCACAAGAGCACCTTCAGCAGTGCAACTCCAGCTATCTCCTCAGTCATGTATCTCTAGCCATCTGTCTCCAGGAGCATCTTCCCCACACCAGTGACTGCAAGCTTTTGGTAAGTATGTTGGAGCCATATTTGCTCTGAAGCTGCTGGAGTAATGCAGCCAGTTTTGCCTGGCTGCAGTTCTGACATGCCATATGTTTCTGTCATCTGATCCATGGCTGGCTGGGTCCAGCTGTGACTGACACAGGAGAGCTTGTGGCTGCTTCTTGGATGGTTCCCCACCAGAGGTTCCACTGTGGAAACTCTGCCAGGCATCCCTTACAAAAGAGAGGCTAAAAGCCCAAGCCATGTGTTCTGTTGATGTTTTGATAATGTGTATTGTCTTTCAAGGCTGACAGATGTATCAGAAAGGTATGTAGAAAGAAGTCCCTTGTTAAATCTTCATTTTCTCTTCTAATAAATATTTGGCAATGAAAAAAGAGATGTTAACATGGTCACGTGAACATGGTCACATGCTTTCCTCCTTTTTAGCTATCATGTACAGAGGATTCATTACATATCTGCCTGTTATTTGGAGCACTGCAGGGTCATAATACATCCTTCAGATTTGCTTATTTCCCAGCTGATGGAGATGCAGCCACATTCAAGTGTAAAATAATATTCATGTACCTTCTGTCAAGAAAGGAAAAAAAGAACAACAAAGGAGAGAGGGAAGCTTTTCTGATAAGATTGAAATCAGAACGAGATTGCTTCCGATAAAAGATTGATGAAGAGGCTTTCACTGCTTACATGAGAAAACATTTGTGAAAACAATTGATATTGAAAGGGTTTGATAAGACGTGTGGAAAAAAATCATTAATATTTATTACTTGTTGCAAAATTGATAGACAGCTTCTGGGTGATGAGGTCATGAAATATGAGATTGGTTCAGGCAAATTCTTTACTTCTGTATTCTTTCTGTTTTGATATTAGTCTGCCTCTCTCAAACTTAATATAATGTGTAAGAAGTGACAAAAAAATTAGAATACTTGGGATCCCATCTGGTATGAAAGTAGGCACTAAAAAAACTCAGAGTGAAGAGGGCATAAGTTAACACACAGAGTCAGTATTTGTAAACAACGTTGGAGATAAGCTCACTAAGATCAATCCTCTTCTATGGATTTGTGTTAAATTACATTGATTGGTGCTGGGGCAATCTGTCCTATTTGAGTGTTATTTTAATCCATGAAATAGACCCCCAAAGGTTCAAATCAATAAAAGAAATTACTTATGTAGGTGTTTCTGCAATATTCTTGTAGAATTCTTGTGTCGTGGGATTTTATTATGTATCTAATTTAAAGAAGTGGGAAAATAAATACAAAATGCAAGTGTAGGGGAAGAAGTGGATGCTATGAAGCAGAGTTACATCCTTTAATGTTACAACACATTGTGTATGCTTTCACACCTCTTTGCTGCTTTTTTGACTTTTCCTGATATTTTCTATGGGTATTACAATAACGAGGTGCTTGAGGTCAGACTGGAGTATTGTCTGTAGTGGGAACTGATAGCCAAAAATGATCATTGGTGCCAGAGAAAGCTTTTCTGTAAGAGAAAAGACTTGAAGACTGTTTCTCTCTGTAAGAGAGAACATCAGGAAAGGGGCATGATAAACATATGTGGAAAAATAGCTGTGAAGTAAATGTGTATAAGAAATTTTCATTCAGCTGTTCTGTGTGCATGATGTGGTGGGATTTCATAGCGTGAGGGTTGCAGTTTGAGGACAATTATAGCTACAGCTACCATACTGACAGGCCCAGGGCAGTAGGATTCCTGGAGGCTTCCATTTGTATTATAAAAGTATGCATCTGTTTAAGAAGAGTGAAAATACCTTGGAAATAGTGGGTAATGAAATATCCATCAGTAATACTACAAGGGTAAGGGGGAAAAGGTCTTTCTTGGCCAAATTTTGCTGTAACTGCAGTAAGCAGACTTTATTTTCCCTTGAAATCTTTGACAGTGAGCTAGATAAACTTCTACGGGTCATCCATGGTGGCTGCACATCTCCTCATCACGTTACTATTGCAGAACACACCAGTGCTTTTTTTGACTTTTGCACCGTAATCCTCCAATTCCTTACTGATCCAAAATTATTCCAGCCAGAGTATAATATTTTAGTCTTCTTCTTTAATTACAAAAACTACAATAAGCTGTAAGATAAAAACTAGAACTGACTTTTTCTTACAGTTAAAAGCATTGTACAGTGAAAATTGTTGCAGTTCGTTTGGTAGGAAAAGTGTTGGAATACTATGTTTTGCAGCTCTGAGGAAAAAGACATCTTGTAGGATGTTCGGCATTTATGAAAGTAATTAACAATGTTTCACTGAATACTAGATTAAATATTAGGGTGGAAAGCTATGTAAATGTCCTGAGTTCAAGGAAGGACTGCTCCTGGGCTTCCATCATTTGCATGTGTTCATTTAGAGAAACCTTCTAATGTGACTTAAATATGCGTAACTTTGTTTATATCTCTATCACCATAGATTTGTGTAATCTGTAGAGCATGGATTGAAATTAGCTTTGTTCTTTTTTAGTCTTGTGAGTCAGTTTTTAATACTGAATGACATTCTTTTGTCTTTGTGAGTATAGCAACACTTTTTGTGTAGCTGGTACATCAGTGTTTGTACTGAGCCAAGCTACGCTGAGTCTATTTGATATGTATTTTAGTTCTGCATATATCCTGGGTGAGAGTGGATTCCTAATCCCAGTGTGTCTCTGTTGTGCCACAGTTCTTGAAGTGTTGATAGATTAAGACTAACACAAACATTGAACAGCAATTTTTTTTATGGATTTAGAACATAATTTGCAAAAAAAACCAAAACAAAACAAACAAACAAAAAAACAGCTTTGTTCATTTATCCTTTACTTTCCGATCTTCTGGAATCTCTCTATTTTTAACCATATCCTCTTGTTTGTTTCTTTTTTTTCTTGGTTACAGTGCAGGAATTGTCACTGGTCATTGCCATCAGAAAATGACAGCAGAGTTTTACAAATGTAATCGTCTCATCTTTAGTAATATTGATGCCCAGGAATGGAATTTGTACGATCTTTCAGGATTGATGGCAAATTTTTTAAATACAAAGATTTATGGAGCAAAATTGTGCAATTTTTATGAGTGCCCTCTGGCTGTATCCTTAAATGTGAACAATAACAACAGTTTTGTATTGAGGAAAGTCCCAACAGGAACATAAACAATTACTAATTAATAAAGAAAAGAAAGTGATGTACACTTTCTTTTGAAAGTGTGGTTGAACCTAATTAATACCTAGAATTTGCCACATAAGTTGTCATAATTTTGCAGTAATTTTTACAGAGCGTGGTAGTAATGTAAATGTATTGCATGTATGCTCAGATAATCAGAGATGTTGAATTTCCAAGGTCATAATGACAATTAGGTTGTGTTCACATCCCTTGTGAACACATTTTTGCTAACTGGCACTTGCCAGCTTCACTCTCTGTGATAATTTATGGCAGAGATGTCCCAGCTCTCAACTGAGTGCGTAGTTTTGTGTGGAGGGAAGCACATGCTGGCAGACTTGCTGCCTTCTGATCAGGTGCACAGTTGTGATCAAGTTGCAGTGAAAGGACTGCTGATAACACGAGAGGATCAGCAGCTTCTGTTCCTGAACTCCAGAATATGACTTGGCAAGGCAAGCAAGTGGAAGTGCATCTAGTATGGTGAAAAAGGACTCATCTGGTGGCTTCCTTGCCCCCAGAATAATTCAGGCTTTCTACTGACAATTGAGAGGCACTTGAAAAAAGAAGGGCAATGAGTCTGAATTTACCCTGCAGATACCCTGGAGATTTGGCAGCTCCACCAATTGCAATCATAACCTATTACTGCTGAGGTTCTTTCTGCCAGAATTAAGGGAAATCATAATAATGGTTTCTCTAGCTGTTTTAAGCTTGCAAAATCAATTTGTTGTTGTATAGTGCAAAAGTAGTTATTCCATTTCTAATAGTAAGCTACCTTATTTTGTCTCTGAAAATGAATGTTGGGTTTTGTTCACCACAAGACAGCGAAGCCTTTTATATTTCTTAAAGTTAAAAGAATTGGTATTCATGCTTATTCCCATTAGGTTGCTAATATGGTTCGAACTTCATTTCCATTGTTCATATCTGGGAATGACCGTGGTTTACCTTACGTCAATTAAATGCAGTTCTCTGTATTAAGAAAACTTAAACAAAAACAGTTAAGACTTTGGTTTGAAACTTTATATCATATCTGTCTTTATATCATATGTTATTACATAATAGCAATCTGACTACATGCTGTACTGTTTTGCTCATTTTTACAGAGAAGCAATTCAGTATTCCTTCTGAGGGAACTCAAGAATTATGCCAGAATCATAGGCCTTGTCCTGTCTCCACAAACTGCTGAAAACAGTCTGGCCTCACCATTCTGCCCCCCACTCTTTAGATATTTATAGACCTGGATCAGGTCCCCTCTCAGTCTTCTTTTCTCAAGGCTGAACAGACCCAGTTCATTCAGCCTTTTTCTTTATAGGGGAGATGCTTCAGGCCCTTCCCCATCTTTGTGGCCCTCTGTTGGACTCTTTCCAAGAGGTCCCTGTCTTTCTTGTACTGGGGAGTCCAGAACTGGACGCAGTACTCCAGATGAGGCCTCACCAGGACAGAGTAGAGGGGGAGGATCACCGCCCTCAACCTGCTGGCTATGCTCTTTTTAATGCACCCCAGGATGCCATTGGCCTTTTTGGCCACAATGGCACACTGCTGGCTCATGGCCAACCTGTCGTCCACCAGGATGTCCAGGTCCCTCTCTGCAGAGCTCCCCTCCAGCAGGTCATCCCCAACCTGTACTGGCGCATGAAATTATTCCTCCCCAGATGCAGGACTCTACACTTGCTTTTGTTAAACCTCATCTGGTTTCTTACTGCCCAGCTCTCCAGCCTATCCGGGTCTCACTGAATGGCAGCACAGCTTTCAGGTGTCTTATTTGTCTTAATAATCTGAGTATTACACTTCCCTATGATAGTGGATGCTATTTCACTGAAGATTTCTATCTTAAAATTGAGTGGCTTCAAGGGGAAATAGAAGATTTTGTCAAGGTAAGGATAAAAGCACTCGCTTAAGGCAGGTTTCCTTTATCTTTTTCATGGGTCATTATTCTCTTGTTCTGATGTTCAAAAACGTCTTTCATCTATGACTCAACAAGGCTTTCCTAGCTCTGGTTATTTAGGAGAATGAGTCTGTATTCGTATGCGTTTCATATTTTCCATTTATGCTAGCCATTTCTTTGAAAAACTGAACCTTACTTAAAAGATATCTCTTTTGTTGCAATTTTTATTTCTTTTTATCTTATTAGTATTAATCTATTTTCCCTGTTGTTGTTTTGTCAGTGCTTTCTTTTTTTGATGTAGGTCATTCCATATGTGAGTGGAGAAAGAGTGGTCAGACTATGCCTGTGTGCTCTGGGTAGAGGGATCTTCTTGTTATATACAAGTGTTCTCCGATACGGCATGTTTCGTACAGCTGGGGATTGTGAAGACTCCATAAGATTACAATTTTTTAACATTAGATATCTAATTACACCTCTATTCCCAGCCTCTTCTACGCTAGAGTAAAATCCATTTAGCTATCTGGCTGTGCTGCTGGACTTTTTGTGCTCCGTAGCTTGTCCAGCAGTGCCCAGCAAGTTTGTTTATGTAGGCAGAGTATCTGCCAGAAATAAACTCTAGGACCGTTTTCACATGTGCTAGTAAGGCTAAAAATAAGCCTTCAGGAAAAAAACAGGGAACGCTCAAGAAAATATTTGCTTCTTTTGTGCATGGTTTGACTAGCAGGTTACCAGATTACAAAGTAAATTTATGCAGGCTGTCCACTGGACTGCTCCCATCCCTACTGCTCAAATATGCATACACTGGGGTCAGTAGAAGACTGAAGCACTTTTTAGTTAGGATGCATATCAGATACCGATCATAAAATGTGACAAAAATGATTGTGAGTGAATAGTTGAAGTAGCTGAAATACATTCGTTTTAGCTTTTAAACTTTGAATGGACTAGCCTTTAGGCTAGGCTTTAACGACAGTTTATGTTCCACAGTACAGTCTTAACTATGTACGTGAACACTTCCAGCACTCTGTGGAGAAGGAATTTCCCAAATTCTTCTCTGTAGCCAGATAGCTGCTACCATAGTCCTCCCAGTTCAGCATAAGGGATAACTGAGCTTTGTGGGATATTTTCAGAGTTCTTCCTAAATGACTCCCTTTTTCAGAGACAGTTTATGCATCATTTTTGTTCTAGATAATTTGGCCTCCCTCGATTAGGTTTTAGTGTGAGGCCACTTTGATGTCCCACGTGTGCTGGTCAATACTTTCCTTGTTCATGAGCCAAATGGATACAGGGAGGCATAGCTAGATTGGCAACTACTGCCTTGAGAAAAATTCAGGGTTTTTCAAGGGAACAGGACAGAATTAAAAGAAAGAATTAAATTTTATATTATTCAAACAGCATATATAGTTCATGGTCCTGAGTCCATTCAGTATGCTGCAATTCACTACTGAAGACAGTGTCTAATAGTACATAACAAGGTGCAATTAAGGGCATTTATGAGGAAAGCAAAGTCACAAAAATTAAGGGTATTCATTTTTAATTTAGTATCAAACTTGTCATTGGTGAGTTACCTTCTATATAGATACTAGAACAAAATTCATTTTTAGATAATCATTCTGTGAGGAGAAAAATTTTAGTTGAGTTTTGTTTATTTTCATAGAATCATTGAAGTTGGAAGGGACCTTTAAAGGTCATCTGGTCTACCTCCTCTGCTACTGTGTATGGAGTCACGTACTGCTCCATCAGGTTGCTCAGAGCAGGACTCTGTCAGAGTGTTTCTTCAAGAAAGCCATTTATGAGTGCTCTTGTAGAGGCCACAGCTCCCACAGCAAATGGACACTCTTGGGGAGTCTGAATAGTCAGTGCCCCACTGGCAATGGGAGTCTCTTCAAGTGTCTGTGCAGTCTGCGTGGAATGCCGTTTCCCCAGATGGGATTTTATGCTGGAGAAAGTGTGCCAGAGAAATTCCAGCTTCCTACAGAGTAATGTCTTCTCCATGTCCAGCATGCTCAGCTCTGTGGCAAGTATGGCATCAGTCCTCTTGTAGCCACCACAGGCTGAATTCCTGCGCGTGGGCCTGGAAATCTGTCCTGTGCTGGCTTACACAGGAGGGTGGTGAGGAGGTGTGTGACAAATGTCTTTGAGGCATGTGTGGCAAAGCTGGTACCTTCCAGATTACAGATGTGGAGCTGCAGATGTTTGATGTGGAAACTCTTGTGCCAGATATGCTTCAAAGGACTGCGTCTCTGCTACAGCGTATCTCCATGGCCACCTCGTGCTGTTCCTAACAACAGGAGGGGAATCAACTCCTTGAAAGGGTAGATAATGGCAGGACAAGGGAAATGGTTTTAAGTTGAGGGAGGGGAGATTTAGGTTGCATGTCAGAGGGAAGTTCTTTACTGAGAGTGGTGAGGTGCTGGAACAGGCTGCCCAGAGAGGTTGTGGATGCCCCATCCATGGAGGTGTTCAAGGCCAGATTGGATGGGGCTCTGGGCAGCCTGGTCTAGTATTAAATGGGGAGGTTGGTGGCCCTGCATGTGGCAGGGAGGTTGGAGATTCATGATCCTTGAGGTCCCTTCCAACCTGGGCCATTCTATGATTCTGAGAGGCCTGACCAGTGCACAGCTGAAGTGCAGGGTCACCTCCCTCACCCTACTGGCCATGCTTCTTTTGATGTGGCCTGCTGGGCTACAAGAGCACTGCATTTGTTTTCTATTTTGTATCTGTGTTAAATATAACATTGCTGTTGAGATACTCATAGCTTTCTAAACATAACATCAACATCTTTTGCAGGTGATTATGGGGAATTTTAAATCAAGTAAAATTTGTAATGTTGCAAGTCATCTGAGTTGTTTCCCATAAAAAACTTAGTGTAAGGGTTCTTTTTTCTGTGCTATAAAGTCTGTGCTTGGGAAAAGTTAGAGTATTAATAAGGCCGTGGTATTTGTAATGCCCATTGGAAACGTCTACAGCATGGATAAGGTTTGTTGTTGTATACAAATTATAGTAATCCTGTAAAGTTGCTAAGAGTTATGTCTGTTGTTTCCTTTGAGCTACAAAATGAACAGTGATGTTCTTTGAGAAAAATATAAATGAATTGTAAACTGATTCTTATGTCAAAGGAGAGAGGGAGTTTGGCTTTAGTCTAAATTTATTTTGAGGGAATTTAAAACCTATTAATTGAATATTTCTGGCAGGTGATAAGCTCGTTAAGGAACTAGTCAGTATAAAGTTATAAGTCCTGCACTTCATTCAGAGCAGAACCTTTGGAATATGTGACCTACTGCGTTATGCAGTCAAACAGACAATTGTATTTATCATGAAATCTAATTAAGAGGGTCAGTTATCTGGAGGAGGCCTGTTCAGTCAAACAACATATTCCTTTCTATTCCCTGGTCTCCAACTTCCGTTGTTGTGTTTGCTGAAGAATAATGGTACTTATTTTGAACATGTGTGGGTTAACAATTTTTGTATAGCATTAGGTAGAAAAGTACCTGAGAGAAGCTAAGGAGCAGGCATTTCTAGAAGAGGGTATGTCTTTTATGATATCAGAATTCAAAACACTGTGAGTTATGATTATAGCTTATTGTCTCAGGACATAGCAACAACCTCTCTCATAAAGTCTATGTGGAGTTCATTCTGTTCACCTGGCACTTTCACATGTGAGAAACAATGTCTTTACTGTGGTCTTTACGAAGTTCAGTCTCAAAGGAAGATAAAACTTGTACCAATATGTAGCAGTATTGTTCTTAATCATGATTACTTAACATCAATTCTGAATTTCCATTTGGCAAGCACAATTAGGACTGTGAAAACTTTTCAGGAAGTGGATTTTTATTTAGGAGTGTTTATAGAATTACCATGATTTCTTATATAGGAGCGTTTTCCTGAATTTTACTAAACTTCATTTGGCTTTGTAAAAATAATTATTTTTCCTTCATCATGTATTTCCTTTCCTCTTAAGGAAAGCCATTTAATATATTCTGTATCATCTTTATATTCCAGTTGCCTGCCTCCAATCTACTGGTGTTTCCTTCTGTATGCATTTAAAAATGCAATGATTCTTTCATTTTCACCTTCCAGTGTCACTGTTAGCCTCTCAACTTAAAACACTCAGTGCCCCTCTTCCTTAATTTGTGGTGATAGCCTGTTTTTGGATCTCTACTACTAGTCCTTAGAGTGGTACCAGGTTTTGGATTTAGAAAGCATTACATCCTTTTTCAGAGCATTGTTTTCTATATGATATCTTTTATTGTTTTTCTTTGCTTTGTCAGTATTTAAATTAATCCAAGAATTGTATAGGAGGAGCTTATAAAAAATTAGGGTAAAAATGTTCTGCCAAGTGAAGAGTTTTCTGCCCTTTCTTATTTCATTATGTATTGCTTTCAGTACTTGGAGTCAACAGTCTTTTTAATACTAAACAAGTAAAGTGTAACTCAAAACATTTCAAATATGAACTCAAGTCACTGAGTCAGAAACTCAATAGATTCATTCAGTAGCATCATAAAATAGCAAGTAGTCTGAGTGCTGGAATTTGAATGCTAAGTGTTCCGTGTGATTTAGATCCTCGGTGTGCTAACTTTTTCACTTGCCAATGTGGTGCAAAACTTTGTTAATGCCACTTAGTAGAAAGACTTCACACAAATGGATGGTAATATCAGATTAGGGTGCTGATACGTTTCATTATTTTTATGAAGCGATTATTTTTCTCTTTCTATTTCCCCTTGCCATTATCTGCTGAGGAATCTGAAGACAAAAAGCTTATTTGATTATTTTTTTTCCCTTCAAATAGTTAACTATGCCAAATCTTTTTTGAAAACCTTGCTTCCTTTTTCATGAATACTACGTCTATATTTTTTTATTTACTCTTTATTTTGAAGTTAATGAACTTTTCATCTTTTCTTCCCGTGTAATAAGGGTGCATTTTTATTTTCTGTTGCTTTCTTCTTATTTGAGTCTTGAGATTTGAGACTGAAGAATGAAAATAACACTGTTGTTCTTCCAATTGGTTTACTTTCTGCATCTGCTGCTTTGAAGACTTGGTCTCTGTCCTGGGTAGTGAGAGTTTTACAACTATACAACAGTAATGTTTGTTTGGGGTACTACTTCTGGGAATTTCATATGCATTTTTTCGTGTGTTTGTCTGGAAGGAAATCTTAAATGTCTCCTTACACTATCCATGGCAAAAGATTTTCCTATGAAGTTGGTTCATGCACTTTTACAGTAATCTACCGCTTTGAAGAGGTATGTTGTGCTATTGGCATTCTGCAGATCTTTTTCTATTATTATTTTATTAATTCTGCAGAAGACTGAGCATTTTATTCTTACCTGACTCTTACTCATTCTGAGGGTGCTAATTAAACTTTGTGAAATTCAACTTGAGAAGTCAGAATATGAAAGCAAAATGGTTTAGATGAAAAAAGTTTGTTTCATCTGTTGTGAATTCATTTCTCCAAGTTTGACAAAGACTGTGTTCTGTAAGGAAATACTCCTCAGTACTGGGTTTCATCACTCTTGGATTTTCTCAGCTCCTCTTGCTCTCACGAATGTAGAAGCTTCATAATCAGCTATATATATGCTCACAGTATTTCCCTTTGGAATATGGGTTGTAGGCATTAATTTGGATCAACAGATAAGGCAATATGTGTGTAATCATTAATAATAGGTGTTCTCAGAAGAAATGTTTCCTGAGGCATAAAACTAATAAGTGAAGAAAATGAAAGTGACGTTGACATAAACAATTTTATCTTACATTTTTGTTGCATTAGTAACTGAGAACAGAATCTAAAAATATAGAGAAATACTTGAATTCTACTGTTATGTTTTTTTGTTTCCGCCCCTAGTGCTGTGGACCTAGTCCATCTGATGTCCATGCAATATAGTCTGCTATAAAGCATGAATAATCCTAAATGTGCAAACTGGTGATTTTCTTATCCAGGTTGCTTCAAAATTAAGATATCATCTCTTTTCTTGTAGTGTCTTCTTACTTGCAAAGGTTGAGAAATGTTTTCTTCCTGTAAACTCTAGCCAAATCAATTCAAATATAGTCAAAAACAACTTTACAAAACTGATGATTTGGGATTTCTGTGTTTGTTACTGCTTGGTTGCTTTCATATTAAGCATACTCGCTGTGCAAATCAAAGGATGTTGTTTGTCATTTCTAGCTGCTACCTTTGAAAACTTATCCTGGGATCTGCTAATTAAGCCTTCCTCTGTCTATAGCCTATGCTATTATCACAGTAGGAATGCTCAGTGTTCCAAAGTTTGCTCTTATTTTTTTCCAAAGAGCTGCCAGAATGTTGAAGTGCAACATGTTCACCTTATTTGTTCTTCACTGAACAAACAAACTTTTAAAATATAAAACTTCATTAAATGAAAGCCATGAATAAGTTGTTGCCACGATCACAGAATCATCATAGAATCATAGAATGGCATGGGCTGAAAAGGACCTCAAAGATCATCCAGTTGCAACCCCCTTGCAATGTGCAGGGTCGCCAGCCAGCAGACCAGGCTGCCCAGAGCCACATCCAGCCTGGCCTTGAATGCCTCCAGGGATGGGGCATCCACAACTTCCTTGGGCAACCTGTTCCACTGTGTCACCACACTCTGTGTGGAAAAACTTCCTCCCAGTATCCAACCTAGACCTCCCCTTTCTCAGTTTAAAACCATTCTGCCTTGTCCTATCACTATCCATCCTCGTTAACAGCTGCTTCTGTTGTAGAACAGTAGTTCCCCCTCCTGTTTATACGCTCCCTTCAAGTACTGGAAGGCCATAATGAGGTCTCCCCACAGCCTTCTCTTCTGAAAGCTAAACAAGCCCAGTTCACTAAGCCTTTCTTCACAGGAGAGGTGTTCCAGCCCTCTGATCATCTTAGTGGCCCTCCTCTGGGCTCATTCCAAGAGCTCCATATCTTTCTTGTGCTGCGCCTGGATGCAGTACTGCAGATGGGGCCTCACAAGAGCTGAGTACAGGGGGACAATCGCCTCCTGCTCCCTGCTGGACACCCCTTTTTTAATGCAGCCCAGACACAGTTGGTCTTCTGTGCTGCAAGCACACACTGCTGGCTCATTTCCAGTCTCTCATCCACCAGGACCTGCAAGTCCTTCTCCATAGGGCTGCTCTTGAGGAGTTCTCCCAGTAGCAGTATATATCATGTGCATGTGTAACTAATCGAAATGCAATTTTTGCATCTTTTTTGAACTATGTGATGCTAGACATTATAGGAGAGAGTAGTAGATAAGATAGACCTTTATTTTGTCAGTCCTTACTTAATTTCTAAACTAACCATGTATTGCCCAGACTTCAAGAACTGGAACAGAACCTATACTTTTTAGAGATCAATTGATTTTAAACCATGCATCTAGTATGGACAACAGTGAATACCATATGATTGATTGAAAAATATGGTGGTTTTGTTTTGTGAGGGTTTTTCCATTGATTTGAAGAGCCCCTGCCATCTCTCTCATTCTCACTGTTCCATCCCCACTTGAACTGTAGCACAGTGTCAAGCTATGAAATGAATCAGGGAAACTTAAAAAAAGAAACACTGAAAAGGGCAGTTAACAGTGAGGAAAAACTAGAGAAGGGCAGGACAAGAACTACTTAAGCAAGCTAAACTCCCAGAAGAGATGCTCATTAAAACATGATTTAACTGATTGTCCATTGATTAAAGGTTTTCAGTGTTGCAAGATTATATATGTGTGTGTGTATGTGTGTGTGTATATATATATATTTTGCATTGCAATTCTAGTTCTAACTGAGCAAATCACTTTGGAGCTCCTCATTCTCTTAGGTTATTAATTTAATTATTAATTTCTCATAGGTTATTAATTTCTTTAATATTCAAGATACTGACAAATTTCACAGTGACAATTGTGTTTGGGGTTTTCTGTTGATGAATAAAATTATTTTTCTATCTACATGGATATTATTGAAATGTTATGGCCAACGAGGTGAACATAAAGAGGACCTTTAATATTAAATGATGTTTTAAAGTTAAAAAGCTAATGACTGCTTTTTTTTAATATCAAATCTACAGTCCTTGCTCTGAAAAATCTTTAATTTCATTTTTTAAAAGAACAGCGATGACAGATTGAGACTGCATCTAAACCCAGATTTAGATTTAAAGTTACATTAGAAGAAATAGGTATCAGTGTTCTTCAGTACCACCATCATCCCTGTTTTTTGTTTTTGTTTTTTTTTTTTAATAAAAAAATAAAAAAACACTGAATGCAGTTTGGTTATGAGCTTTCCATGATTGTCAGTTTGACCCCAAACTGGTGTTAAAGAGGGTGTGTGAGCATTATCTGTATAAATGTATTTTATGTTGAATATTCCTAGTACTTGATTTAATAATGCTCTCTCTGGAGTTCTTTCTTTGTGTCAATGAACCAGACTTATTTAGAGCTGTTTGCTCAGGTCCACCATTTCCTTGTTAAATGTTCCAAATTTGTAAGTGTTGTGACCCTTTTGCCAATGCAAGTAATCCTAATTCTAACAATGCACCCTTGTCAGTTTCCTTTAAACTCCATTACTGCCCTCTGAAATTCTACACAAAATGGTTTGGAGACCACTTAACAAATAACAAATTGGAGATAGAGGGATTTTGTCCCTTATGCTACAATTAATTATTTACTGGAATCTTGGTTTTTGTGTTGCAGAATTGTGATCTGGTACAGCAAAGCATCGTTCATATTGTTCAGAATCCACAGGAAAATAGTGATAAGGATGAGACAGAAGACCGTGCTGGAGGCATTCTAAAAACATTGGGAAAAGTACCTGAAAGCCTAACTCGCATAGATCTCAGTTCCAGCATCCTCCCATCACTGTCTGCAGGGTTGGCTGTTATTCTGGATACTGAAGAACCCAGCATTTCTCCTCCTTCTGAAAAATCAGGTAAATCAGTTGTTTGGTATGCAGAATCATAGAATCATTTGAATAGAAAGGGACTCTTAAAGGTCATCTAGTCCAACTCCCCTGCAATGGACAAGGACATATACAGCTAGATCAAGATGCTTAGAGCCTGGTCCAGTCTGACTTTGAGTGTCTCCAGAGACAGGGCATTTCAATACTCAAACCAAAGATTTGTTTCTTTATTAGGGTGAGCAATTCTATACCACAGAGGAAAAGCACAATATACGGTTTCTTTTAGTTTTCGATCAAAAAATGCAGCTATATTGAGAGATGATAAACAGCTGACGCATCTTCTAGCAAAATAATTTTGCTTAGTGGATGAAGTTGATGATTTCTTTTGTTATTCCTATCTCTAAGAAGTCATCATCAATGATAAAAGTACCAAAAATACACAAAAATCAGGAGTTTATTGGCAAGCAAAAAATAGTCCCTCTATAATTTCCGTAATTGAAGCTTCCTTTACTAGAATGTTTGGAAGCTTTTGCACTGAAGATGCGTTTAATTCTCAATCTGTTATAATGTTTTCATGCCCATGCATTTTATTAAAAATATTTCTATACAATTGACTTCTTATTTATAGAAACATAGTTGGCACAAAACATAATGATGATTCATCTGTGGATTTGAGTAGTTCTTCACCCACCGAATTATTACAGGGGATACTTTTTTCTTCATCATTAGAAATTGTCTGAGGCACATATTACATCACTGTCAAGTGGATTGTGCTGTAATAATTAAAATGGTTCTGGAGAGATGTTTACAAAAGTCAGAAAGAAATACGAGAATGTTTTAGATACTACTTCTCAGAATAACCCTCTCTACAGACACAGTCTGGCTAATCCTCATTGAACGCTGTGTTTGTCTCCATTGGAAAAAAAAAACCATTTTGTGGAATACTGGACTCTAAGTGGTGATTTGTGGTAACATTCTAACAAAGATGTATTTTTAGAACGATTGGTATGGATGATAATAGCAAACACAGAGGTCCAGGGTACAGAAGGGAGTTTGTAAATGTGACAGGGATGCCTCTGTAACTAACTTGACCACAAAAATAATCATGCTTAACTGAACAGCTACTAAACTGTTAGAAGAACTTTATAGAAAATTTCTTAAGTAACTCATGCCAAAAAGAAATGGAAGGGTCAGAGAAGTGTTCCACAACTGACTTGATCAACCTCTCGCTGCCAGCTGATGATGGATGAGTGCAGTTTAGGAACAAATTAGTGCCCAGCTTAATGATCCACATCTCTCATTCTCCATGAATAATGAGATAAGTGGGGTGCATGCCAATTTGAATCTGTTAAGGTAGGGACAGAGTTTCAGGCTGGGCCTTCAGTCTAAGTCAAGGCAGTGGCGTTAGCTCCTTAATGCTTTTTCATGACTGTACATGATATTTACATGAAATTAATAGTAGTGTTTGACTTTACAGATTAGTTTATAATGTGTAAGGCATTTTAAAATGTGTTATGCAGTGCATTTTTCCATAGTCTGCAAATTCTGTGAAGCTATGTACAAACAGATAGGTATGTTCTGTTGCAGCAAATATTTCCACAGCAGAAGGATGACTGAGAAAAAAGATACTGAGAGTATACGTGGTCTAGTTTTATCTGGGATTACGTTACACAGATTTTTTTGTTGTTGTTGTAAGGGAAAAAAAAACAGCTTCCTGTAATGACTGACAGTTCTGCCTGGAAGGATATTAGTAAGGTTTTTTTTTAAAGGCCTTTTGTCTTCTCTTTCGCTTGTTATGACTCTCACAATGGATAATTGACCTTGTCTCTGCTCAGCTCTACTACTTCTGTTCAATATGGAAGATTTTTGTCTTTGTTGTTACTGGAACTTGAGGTGGGTTAATTTGTAGTCCCACTGTTCATTGAGATGAGTATTAGTCTGGGTTAAAAATGATCCAGCAAGAACAACAACAACAAAAAAGATTAACCAAGAGATCTTTTTTCTTTTTTTTTTTTTTCAGTCAGGTCTTCTGTATAGTAACATTTGCCTTGACACAGTTGCGATGAGTAACAACAGTGGGAACGAGTGGCTGAGGGTCACATATGCAACTACTTCTGCTTTAGATACTTTTAAATCTATTCTGTTAGAAGGTGGATGGTTTCCAAAAAAAGATTAACCAAACAGAGAAACCTACCCAGTAAAACCAAGGATTATTATTTTCTGTTTGTGAGATCACACACAATGAACAGAGGGCAATTCCCTGTACCCCTTAACCAGCTTTTGCTTTATTTTGTCCACCTTTGAATTATAAAGAGAAGGGTTTGTGATTAACTTTTGCATGGCAAAAGATTCTCTTAGAAACTTCTCTTAGAAGCTTTTGCATCATTTGAATGGAAGAACATTATTTTCAAAGTACTAAAGTGGAGATCAAGCTGTAAAATTTTACCACAAAATCCAGTTGAGAAAACTTGTTATTTTGTACTGCTATTACGTATGTCTGCTTATGCAGCATGCCTTTATAGTATGAACTGGTGCATTTGATTAGATAGTTGCCTTTATGGCCTGGCATCCTGTCTCAACTAAGTGTCATTGTTTGCTCATTGCAGAAGAGCACAACGGGGCATCTTCTTCCCTGCTCAACCCCTTCCTTAGTGACAAGTAATGAAAGCAACTTTTAAGAGCCATCTTACAAAAACTGTGTTTAGAATGTACAAACATGTTTGTCCATGAGAAATTCAAAAGTTTGACAGTCATTAACAGGCTGAAAAAAAAGGGGAAAATAGATGTAAGTTATCCGTGCATCAAGAATTTCCACGCTTCCTCTCTTTTCAAACAAAGGTAATAGCAATGCATTTTTCTGTCTGCTCAGTAACACCTTGTATGACTTTTAATGAACGTGAAACAAAAATCTGGCTTAGCTGGGCCAAGCTGTAAAGGGTAGCAGAAAGAATAACTGATTCTCTTCCACATGCTTAGGAAGTTTTTTACCAAAACTTAACACTGTTTGAAACCTGCTGTCCTTGCATCTCAGAGAAATACAAGTTATGAGAGGGGTAAACTAGTCATTAGCAATATCTCCATGCTGTCAGTGCTTAAAAGTAGGAGGCGATAATTATTTTGAACTTTAAATCAGAGTCTTTTTTGTGAAAGATACAGGCAGAAACTTTTAGAAGAAAAATCCAGAATTTAGACTTTAGGTAGTAAAAACTGTGCATACTTCTAAGAAAAGCTCTGAAGAATAACAGAGAAGAATTTATCTAGGAATACTGTGAACAGTATATGAATACATCTTGAATAATATTTTATTAATTGTATGTTGAAATTTCTGTAATTTCCTCTGTAATTGATATTACATTTTATTAGGGTTCTTTTAATTAAAATGAGGATGTGATTTTTCGATCAGGTTTGTTTGAAATTAATGAGCAGTGTAAGCTCCAGGTGTACTTTAAAATTAGTGAAGTTTTCTAAAACTTATGCTTTCAAATTAGTTCTAGACCAGGGAACAGCACGATGTACATCTCCACTTCCCTGTTTTCGTATGGCATTCAGTATCCCTAGACTGAAAAGTACATCTGCAGCTTTTTCTTACCTTCTTTTAGAGAGTGCCATCAAAATGTATGCATTGATCCATCCAAAATGGCCTCCAGCAATACAAGAGCATCTGTATTGATACTCTGGGACATGAAGCTTTGTAAGCATTTAGCAATTGAACCAGACAATACTCAGGCAAGTGCAACAATGAACTTAATTTTCAATGACCTACTTTTTCTTTTCAGTATCACAAGACAAAATATCTAAGAATTCACTATTCCCTTAGAAAAGAAAGGGTTCCTTTTTTTTTTTTTTTTTTTTTTTTTTTTCTGCTGGCATTTAGTTCTATTTTTAAATGAGAAATTAATCAGTGTAAAGAATTTTCCCATGGTATTGTTGTAGCAATCCTTTGTTGATTAATTATAAAAACAATTTAATGAATTAAATGTACCTTAGGTCTATGGTATTGTAAATCAGTAGTTTGAGGGTAGGAAATCAATATTCTCTTTAATTCACATTATTTAATTAGGGTTTTTTTTTTTTTTTTTTTTTTTTTTTTTTCTCCCAAGGCTGTCAAAATCTTGTTCTAAAAACAAATGTTCAGAGAATTTGCACTGACTTTTTTTGAGATATTAAACTACCATTTAATGGTGATGGTGACATGGTTCTTATGGTAGTTCTTTAGACAGACATATGAATGAGATTCATAACTGCTGTTCAAGAAAAAATAATATTTTACATTATGGTGACCACTGTGTTGTTTCAGTAGAAACATTTAAGTAACTATTTAGATTACTGTGGTATTTTCAGATTTGGTGCACTGATAATTTACCTTTGTATGAGAATTAAAATGCTTTATGCCGTTGTGATTTATTCTACATTTGATTCAAAGTTTCTAAAATACACGGTTTTAAAAACTTTTAAATATAAAATGGAAAATCAATGTGAAGATCAATCTACATCCAGAAGAGGGAAGGAACTAATTTACTTGTTTTAGAAAAGCAGAACAAAGTATCAATTCAGCAGTAATATAATAGCTCTGATTTTGACAAATACTTTCTGAGAAGTATGGGTGTATTTGTCTTCATTACACACTGGGTGAGTACTCTATACGTGCAATTCAGTTGCAACTGAACAGAGCTCACTGTGATTGAGTATGTAGAGGCCTGACATATAAGGCCAATTTCAAACTTTAGAAGAAAACTTTACAAAATTCCTGCATTAACAACTCACTTTCTGCTAATGGTTAGCTTTGGAACATTGTTAATAATTAGCACAATGCATTCATTACGTACACCAAACTTTTCATAACATATATCTTGAATCTTCTGTCAGCGTACAATATTATGGAGCCAATGCCCATGAGCCTTGTAATCACACAAGTCAAAGTGAATGAGGCCTGAGAACTCTACCAAGAGAAATTAGGATAAAAGCAGACTTCTGTTCCTTCTTCTCTAGATGTTCTCCACACGTTTGGTGTTTATGTATTACTTGCTCCCTTTCCAAAGACAATATGAACTGCACCTGTTACTGCTTATCCTTCCTGGGTGCTCCGTACCTCCAAGATGTACTTCCCATTTTCAGGTTCTATGCTTATGTGTTTTGTTTGTCAACCTTTTGCCACTTGGATGCTTCCTGTAGTCAACTATATACATCTTTGTCCCTCCGATGATCACACTGGTCGCATATACAATGCGAAATATTCAAACATTGCTCCTGTGTCATCACAGTGTTACAGTATGTTTTTAAAAGGTAGCCATACTTCATGTTCATCTAAAGTAGGAAAACCCAGGTGTGTAATAAGAGAAGAATATGACCACAATGTTTTTATATGGTGCAGTGAGATTACATTTAATTTTAAATCAATACCACAGAATATTTCTTGCATCAGATGCAAAACTTTCTATGAAGTTTTAAATGTTTCCAGACTGGAAGATGTTGTACTGCAGAAGTTCTCAAACTGATTCATATTTGAAGCTCTGATATCCAGAAGGGTATTTATTGGTAATCCCCTGAAACAACAGTCACAGTGATCGAGCTTCATTTACTCATTTTCACCTGCTAAAGTATATACTAACAAATTTTACACCTCTTGAATATTTGCTGGGTTATTATTGATGGATGCTGTATTGCTATGCTCAGAGATAATAAAGAACAAGTTTATAAGGAAGGCCTTTCAGTTAAAAGTAATTCACAGTATGGTAATTTTTCTGAAATAGTGCTCTATTTTTTGATGCATGTCATACAGGAAGTTTTGTGGACACAATTCACATCTCAGTCAGGAAAGAGCTATTATACAAGATCAAACCAATTGTTTGTTTCTCTAAACCTAGTGATCTTTCTCTTTTAATACTTACCTGTCTTGTATCCAATTCGTCAAAAGAAAGCAAGTGTTCCTTTTATTTAATATTTAGAGAAGGAGCATTCCTTTTCATAAGTAATCAATCTAATTGTCTTTCAAGTCTACTCTCTGAGTAAGTTGATGTAAACGGTAATGGTGTTCTTTAATTTGACCTTCCTTGAAACAGCACTTCCTAAACAACCTCCAATGCCTGTTCATGGGTGAATTGCAGAACAGAGGGAGAGTTTTCACCCAACTAAGTAACTGCTGCTGTTTATCATAGAATCATAGAATCTTTAGAGTTGGAAGGGACTATTAAAGATCACCTAGTTCAAATTCCCTGCAATGAACAGGAGCACCTGAGCTAGAATCAGGTTGCCCAGGGCCTTATTCAGTCTTGCTTTGAAAGTCTCCACTGATAGGGCATCAACCACAACAGTAGGTAACTTGATCCGGTGCCTCATCACCCTCCCTGTGAAAGATTGTTTCCTTATATCTAACCTAAATCTATCCTTGTTGAGCTTTAAACCATTTCCCCTTGTACCATCACCACAGACCCTGATAAGGAGTCTGTCTGTTTCCTGTAGCTCCCCTTTAGATACTGAAAGGCTTTATAAGATCACCTTGCAGCCTTCCCTTCTCCAGGCTGAACAGCCCCAGCTCTCTGGATCATCCCTCTGGATGACATCACATCCCTCTGGTGTGTGTAGATTGCACCCCCACAGCTTACAGTCATCAGCAAACTTGCTGAGAGTGCACTCGACCCCACTGTCAATGTCATTGATGAAGATATTAAAAAGTGCCAGCCCCAGCACTGACCCCTGGGGGTGATCACTTGTCACTGATCTCCATCCTCTCTTTGGACCTAATCCTGCAGCCAGTTCTTTGTCCATCAAACAGTCCACCTGTCAAATCCGTATCTTCCCAATTTGGAGATTCTGTCGTATCTTTTTATTTTTAATAGCTAACTAAGCTTTAGAGAAATATTCTGGTTATTCTGTTTCCAGTAAGGTTATAAAAATTTGCCATTACAAAGTCCTTGGGAATTTGTTCTTATGTGTATTGCATCTTCTGTTAGTGTTATTAACCCTTGACAACTTACTGCTGCAATACTTCCAAGTTCTCTATGTAAAAATTGATATTCCCTCTTCACCTTCCAGCAACAGCAAAAAGTGATTTTATGAGACATTAGCATAATGGAACCTTTTCAATAAAATGATAAATTGAGCCCATTTCAGAAAACAGAACACACACTTGATAATTTATTGCGGTCGGTGCCATGCTGGAGACCTCATTTGTATCATATGCTTTTAACACTGATGAGTATGGTGCCATTTTCCCACACCTTGCATGTCCATGAAATTCATTTGAGAGATGTTCTTTTTTACTGGAGCCAAAAGCTCTTCTGGGAATGCTCATCCTTACATGACATAATTATCTCCCTTGAATGTGTCTAATTACTTTATTGTTTTTAAAGGCCCTTTCATGTTAATTGAAGCCAGTAACATTTGCTAACTCCCCTGTGTCAGGGGGTAGGGTCAGAACACTACTGTGTCCTTGGAATGTATTTTATCTGTTTATAGGTGACAGCATAGGTGGGCTTACTTCTGCAAATGCAGAACTTGCATCTTTATGCCACCGGCTGGAGGTGGCATTTGTAGATGGAAATGTTCTGTGTTTATTAAAAAGAAGTATTCATGTTATTTTTTTCCAAAATAATTGTTGACAGGAATTAGCTAGAGATACTACAGGGGGAAGTAGGGGAAAATACAGGGAAAATAACACTTAAAAAGCACCTTTTGTGTGTGGAAAAACAATAGAGGCACAAATGGGAAGAATGCTTTGTTTAAATAACAGTAGTTGATTAAATAACAGTAGTTGCTGCTACTGTGAGGCTTCATGCTTGCGCTACATGGTATTTGTATGGCATGGTATCTTACTGCTCAAAAACATTTGAGGGACATATTCTCTGAAATCACGTCCGAGTTTTGTTAATGCTGTTTAGAGTTCTGTGTACACAGCAAGGGAACAGGGAGAGCAGCCCTATAGGAAGGACTTGATCTTCAACAAGTAATTGCATGCAACAGATAGTTTAACAAGTTCTGTTGATTTTAGAAGATTAAAAAATAAAATAGTCATGTGCTAAACATATGCTTTCTCTATATGAAGAAAAATTACTTCAGTGAGGCTTCTTTTTTAAATAAAATAATACTAATGGCAGGAAACTGGGCAGTTAATTTAAAAGGTTTAATTCTTATTCACAGAAAAGCAGAATTCAAAAGTCAGCGAAGAGCCCTTGCACTGCTCTGCCAAAAAGCCTTTGCGGTCTTGCCATCAGCTTTGTTCAGTGAAGGTTTCACATTTCCACTGCTGTGACTATTTGGCTGGGTATCTATTATTAGCAATGCCAAGATAATGGACTGTGTGCCCATGCAGGCTTCTCTTCAGAGACTGCCAACAAGGATTTCAGCTATTTTCTTCATCTTTTGTTTTGTTGGATTTTTCTTTTTTTTCTTTATTTCTTTGTCTTCCCCCCCCATTTATTTTGGAGAATAGCTGAGCATAAAACCTGAGATACCGTCAATTTTATGTGTATTTCCTTGAATACCTCAGAGCAGATTTTCCTTACTCTGAGCAATTTTAAACTCTATGATTAACTTTGCTTGTGCTTATTCATTCTTCTTTATACTCACCAATTAAGATTATTACTCCCTTGAAAGAGTGTGATGATGCATCCTTGCAAACAACCATTTCCATATGTAGTTATTAAATATTTTGCAGAATCTACTGGGTGTTGATATTCTATGGGACTTTACTATCCTTGGGGAGACTTTCATTTTCAGAGAAAACTGGATTGAGGTGGCATTATAGAATTCATGATCAAGTTAGCAAAATGACAGAAAATTAGTTATTAAAGAAAACATTGTCCTTCTTGATTTATCTTTCAGTTATTAGGCATAATGATACAGTAGATTGCAAGTGGAACTGCCTGGGATATTTCTGAGCTGGATTCTTTGTTCTGTGAGATCATTTCTTTGAGAATTACTACATAGGAATCATATTTTCTTTAGTGAGGTATCTGGGGTCTAGAATTCTCTATTTAATGGTTATCCTTAAAATTCAAAACTAGAATTTCTGAATACTATTAAAAAACAACAGCATGCATCTTTGTATACATTGATAGATCTTAAACTCTCTACGTTATAAGCTTGTATGTACTGCTAGCATCATCATGGGTATTCAGTCTGAGATCTTTGACCTTGAAAACATGTCAGGTTTTGATTTAGGAGTTCTATCCTGCTGCTGCTGTATCTGGTGTTTGCAGCTGAACACTTTGGATTTAGTGTTGACAGTCTCCCTAGCTGCAAACTGCTTTTTGCATTTCTGGAGTAGAATATCCATATCTAAACTTCCAGGTAACAATACAAGCCCATCTAGTTCATAAATTTCTCTATGTAAAATCACTCCAAAAGTAATGCCTTCTATTTATTTCCATGGAATCTAGGATAAAAAGCACAATAACACCATTTGGTAGGAACAGAACACTATTTTTCAACAGTCGTCAGCTTTAATTATAATTTATTTTTTTTTGCTGTTGATGAATGTAATCCTGCATACTGTGCTTGTAAAAATCTGAACCAGTGCAGGTGACTCACTGTTTCACAACTGCTATGACAGCATATTACCCATGCAGTTCATCTTTCACTGACATAGACGGAAGTCAGAAGGTGCCAAATCTGGACAAGGGGAAAAGGTCTCAAGTTGTGCCAGAGGAAAGTTAGGTTATATATCAAGAAAAACTTCTTTACAGAGAGGGTGGTTAAGCCCTGGAATAGGCTTCCCAGGGAGGGGGTTAAGTCACCATCCTTGGATGTGTTTAAAAACTGTTTGGATGTGGTGCTCAGGGACGTGAGTTAGCGGTAGTATGGTTAGGTTGTGGTTGGACTTGATAATCTTGAAGGTCTTTTCCAAAGCAATTCTGTGATTCCAAGACTGTATGATGGATGTGGTAGCACAGTCTGGCCCAGACTGGCAATGTTTTCCACAGTCTTCAAAATGGTATGGGGTTTGGTGTTAATGTGTTGCAGGAGAAAGGTTGTCTTCTTCTCTGGCCTGACTCTGGAAGTTTGAGCCTTAGGCTTATTCAGCGTCGTGATGTAGTGGTCAGAGTTGATGCTTTGTCAAAGTTCAAGAAAATCCAGACAGATTTCCTATCACAGAAAGCAGTGCATATCACTTTATCTGCTGAGAGCTGCATTGGACTTTCTCTTCAGTGGAGAATTCTTGTATCAGCACTTCTTGGACAGCCATTTTGACATTTCTGGCTTGTAGTAGTGACACCACATCTCATCACTAGTAATGATGCAATTCAGGATAGTATATTTTATATGTTAATGGATAGCCAAAGTTGTAACAAAGATCAGATGTTTGCTTTATCACCAAAGGTACCTGGGGCTCTGATCCTCTTTTACTTCACCAGTGTTCTCTTTAGCTTCACCACACAGTAAATACTCAATACATATTACTGGAAGAAACCTTCAGTTGGCAACAATCAGTTGGCAACTGAATTTTTATCTATTGCAACTATTATCAGTCTTCACGAATTACTTTTGAAGTATCTGAAACATTGATAGTGTTTTCAAAAAAATCTGAACTGCAGGTATGGGCAGGTGAAGACCCCAATTAACTTTTTCAGGACTTCCTAAGCATAATTTAGTTTTTTGAATAGAATGTTATGTTTATGCTAGAAGTTATGCAATGAATAGAAGAAATCTCCACTGTCTTCAGCTGTGCGAAAGCAAGACCTGAATTCAAGATTTCAGATTAATGACTATGGATATTGTACTTTTACTCTTTAAGTTACACTGTTTGCTGTAAATTACTGTATTTCTTATCCAGGCTTCTAAACCTCACTGTTAAATTGCTGACAGTGATTTTTGACTTGATAGGAACATAAAACTTCATCCATGGCTGAGCTAATCTCTGGTACATATCAATATCACATGTATCAATAGCAATATCTTCTTTGTAACATCAACCTTTGTGAAATATTTGAGGTGGAGATGCAAAGGATTTTTTCAAACAAAAGTTTTACCTGTCTTACACATAGTGTTTCTTAAACCGTAATAGGAACTTCTGCAATGGAGTTAATGTAGCACTATGAATGTGAGCAAATACATTTTACTTCTGTCATCCAGGCATAAAGCAGTCGAGTACCATTTGAGCAGGCAGCAGAAAGGTGGTTATTTATCTCCCCATCTCTGTGTGTTTGACTAGAAACTGTAGATGCATAAGATATCTTCATCAAGTACTGCCATCTGTACCAGTAGCTGTCATGCTGCCATTCTTGATTTCTTCCCGTATTTCATTCTACTATCCCTATTCTCCACCAATCCCCTACAGTCCGAGTACTGAAATCTCCTTTTTTTTTAGATATGAATGTCTTTCTAGTTATTCTTGGAAAAATCTTCATTCACACTTTTATTGTTTCGAATATAGAAGAATTAGAATATATAAGATGATGGCATCAAGAACGTATCTTCTTTCCAGAAAAGAAAATCTCAACTGATTATGTGATTAGAATTTTTGAAACAGAATTACTTCTATTTCTGAGATGTTTATTGATCTGAGTCAGTTCACTAGTATACAGGACGCTTCTCATCTGTTATGATATAACTGTTACAGAGGTGGTGGAACTACAGTGTTACTAGATCCTGTACGGGTAGATAGTACTTGAAAAATCTGGGTTATGGACTGGAGAAGTAGAGATAATAGCCTGACTGTTTCCCAGAGTGTTTGGGTCCTTCACAGAATAGCACAACAGAATCCAATAGAAGTCAAATGGTTGTTGATGAAGGAAGTGAGGAGTTATCCAGATTAAATCTTCTCTCTTCAGAGACTGCAGGAATGTTTTTTATATTATGGTGCAACTTGAGAAACTTTGGAATTCAGCACTAGAGAGGAGAGCCCCAGCACATACATTTGTGCAATTGTCAAATGGACAAAATGGAAAGAAAAAAAAAGCTGTCATATGTTCTTGTGAGATGAGAGAAAGGGAACAGACTTTTGTAGAGATTAAGAGATATAAAGTACATCTCAAGCTGAATGTACAAAATAATCTTTAAGCATTTCTGTTTAACTTCAACAGAACCATTCTCCAAAATCAATTGGCTTAATTGATTGGTGTGGTGCCGCCAGAACAACTGAGAGCTAAGCTGGCAGCTGTTTCAGTGACATACTGATCAGGAGGGTAACAACTGCTTGGTAGAGCACTGTTTTATATGTATGTTGTGAGAAGTTTAGTCTCCAAAGTTCCTGGAGCAGAGGGTTTCCGAAACTGACGGGTTGAAGACAGATAATAGGAATTGGTTTAAATTAATATTCTGGAGAAGAGAATTGCTATGTATTTTAGTATCTAAAATGCAATGAATAATTAGTACTAATGTGAATATACTACAAATGTAGTGTCAAAAATATCTAACAACTGATGAACCGGAGAACAAGATACGGATGAATGAATGATATAGTAGATAGATAAATCCTGCAGGACCAATATATTACTGCTGTCTCATTTGGTCATATCTTTACACTTAGGGATTACTTGAGTAATCAAGAAGTTATAGTGTCAGTTACTTAGTTATATTCTTATAAACTTCTTATGAACTTCATGTGGAATTGCTTCAAATATTCAATCATTATTTACTTTTTTTTTCTGATAGAGAAACATTGTTCCTTCTGAATAATAAGTTGTGTTTTTCTTACTGTTCATATGACCCAGTCAACGGGTATTCTGGTTAGAGACTTCTCATAGTGTCTCCTTAAAGTGAGGTGGGGAACACTTAAAAGCTGAAGCTCAAAGCTATCATAGGCAGAATTGCATATATTGAAAAAGCAGTAGAGCTCACTATACTGTAGATGCCATTACCTCACTGGGGGGATTTTCAGATGTGTTGAGCAATCCTGAGAGTTATAGAAATAGGATGGTCTGTATCATTCATTCAAAGACTGATAAAATAATTTCTGTGCTTTCTATGCTTCTATTCTTCAGTAGGAGGAAGTTAGCTTTAGTTATGTGAAACCTGCATATTATTTTAAATAGCTAGACTTACTGTTTAAATATGTAGGCCTGGTTTTAATTACCTGAAAAGCCTACATGGCTTCTTCCCAACCCCTGTTGCTGAATGATTTAAAGAAATAAAGGAACCTTTGGAAGAGTTTGTTTTCGAAACTATTTTCTAAAAGCCAAAGAATGTTGTCACATATCCAGAATTTCTGTTTAGAGCATACATGAACACACTTTATAAAATTCTGAATTGACTTTTGTTCCTAAAATCTGTTCCTACTTTTTATAGTGTTGTCCTGGTCCTGCATTATGTGTAAGTCATGCACTGATCACTCCATGATATTGTCACAGTACAGCAACAATACATGTGTAAACACACTGCCTTTAATCATTTTACATGTCTTATTCCTGTGTTTTCTCAGTCTCTGAAGGAAGAGGCTGGTAAATTAAAAAAAAAAACAGAAGTTTTCTGAATTCTAGAATTTCTGAATTCTAGCTTGTTCTACAACCTCTAAACATACATGGAATTAATTCATTTCTTTTTACAGAAATGTTCATTTTATCTGTTTTATCAGTCATTATTACCCCGAATCCAGCCACTAATTTTTTGCTTGCAGTTTTCATTGTACAGCTCTGCATTTGTAAATTCCACATACATACCATATACATTTTTTTTTTCCATGAAAACCATCACATTCTTTACAAAGAACCTTGTCTGACCAACTTGTTTTCTTGCAAAATGTGAAGGTTGGGAGTTTGGATTATTTTTAGAATTTCAAGTTTAGAACAGGCAGCAAAAATGCTTTACACATGCTGTGGCCTTAAAGTATAAGGGCGTTGGTGAGAAGTAATTTGGGATGAAGTTGATTTCTATTATCTTTACTGTAAACTTGAAGTACCTTGTTCCCAACATGAATTTACAGTAGGGCCTCTCCTGAGTAAGGCTCTTTAATTATGCTGAGATGTTCTAGGGCTTGGTACTGTGTATAACCTCGCTTTATCTTGTTTCCCTTATGGTAAAAACTTAATTTATATTTTGTGAAAGTAAGGTGATTGTGTTCGGACTTGGAGTTCCTTGGCAGTCCTGCAATTCAAACTCACATGCTTCTTATCTTTTCAACACTTTGTTACAAATAAGGTGTATCATCAGTCTCACTAAATATATTTGCACCTATGACTGTGATTGATGATAAAGATGAAGGTATTTCTTCCCCAGAGCACAAGTACCTTCAATTAATTCTTAGCTCATCAAAGGCAGGTAAATTGGTAAGATATTATTTATATTGATCTCTCTGGTCAAATCCTCATGTGCTGACATCAAGTATATAACTGCCCTTATGAAATGAAAAACTTTCTTACTTTATTTAACCCCTATGGTGTGGCATTCTTGCTGAAAATTGCCAAGACTTCTGTTCTCTGTACATTCTGCTGGTCCAACTCTTCTGTTTTTATAGCTCATCTCTGATATAATACAGCAAATTAGCTTTACATATTCTGACAGGAAGAATATTTTTCCCCTTATATTTCATCCTTTATTGTGTGCCTTTTTTCAGAATTTAAATGTGATTTCTTAATTGCTAATTGTCTGTACTATTTTTATATCTCTTTGATCAAATCCTTGGCTCTCATCTCCAACACTCAACTTTACTGTATATGCAAAATGTCTCTTTGATACTATGTCTGTTACCCTATCATCTTGTTCAATACCAACAAAACACAGTGCTGCTGTCTGACTCTTCCTATATATTAGGCAAGGGTCTGTTTTGACTAGCAGTTTCCCATGCTTATAGTAGTCCTACTACTACTTCCCAGAATATTTCAGACATTACATCTATGACATTTTCTGCCCTTTGTTTTTCCTATCAGTATCTTTTCACATGGATTACTTCAGTACTTTTATAGAAGAACTATAGGTTGTGTGTGTCAGAACTAAAGGTCGCAAGTATCCATAGTTCAGGTAGATAAAACCAAGTACATAAATATATATACTTATTTTAAAAAGTTAATGATTTGAAAGTAATTTGGCAAAGATTGATTTGTCAGGGTTTATTCCTGAGCAGGAACACAAAATGCCTCCAGCAAAGCATGATCTGGGTTGCACAGAAAGAGTCATCATTCTGATCAGGACTGTCCTAGGAGTTTCCTGTTGCAGCCAGTCGGTCAAAATTAGTTGGACAAATGAAACTAGCTACAGACCCAAGCTGCAGTCCTTCTGAAGGGACAGTGAAATACAGTAATAGATTATTTCCATCTCTTTCTCACAGGAAAAGTGACAACAACTATACCAGCTCAGATAAAAAACTCATTTAACATTGTGTTTTATTGGTAGTCCATAGATACTGCCGATAAGAAAATACCAGACTGGTGATATCTTCTAGGATGCTGTACCAGTTTAGGTAACCTTCTTACGATTTTGTATGCTGGTTTAACACTCTGCTCTAATTATCTCTTTTCTGGGTGGCCAAAAAGTCACAGTCTACTTACGTGTTTCTAGTATGGATACTATCAATTATTCATTCCTTCCTTTTTTGTATCTTTTCAGTTCTACCGTATTCTACTCTGAAATGGAAAGAGAAGGCTTTTAGAAATTGAACACTCAGTGGAATTTGTAATGGCATTTGTACAGCACTATATTCTACTTTTTCTCTATTCTTTTCCTAGCATTCAATTTACTTTTTTTGATTGCTACTGAACACTGAGCTGAAATTTTCTTAGAATTTTCTTATTATAACTTCAAGATCTTGTTTCTATGTGGTAATAACCCGTCAAGCCCATGACTATCTGTGTGAAATTATTTTTCCCATGCACATTACCTTACATTTACCTACAATGAATTTCATTTTTCATTTCATTACTAGTCACTCAGCATCCCACATTCTTCAATGTCTTTTTTTTCTCCGCTGGCCTTCATTTTTACTATCCTGTGTAAATCATATGAGCATGAAAGTTCATCATTTCATTGTTCGTTTCTCTTGTTTTTCTGATGATGATGACTCTACCACAATTTCCTTTGTGCTACTCTGAGAAAACCAACCATTTAATTCTGAGCTTTGTTTTCTGTGTTCTAACCGGTTATACAGACACAAGAGAGCATTGCTTTTTGATCAGTAACAGTGAAATTTAAATTTAAAAATTGCTAATGAAGCTGTTTTAGTGTTTTCATTCCTTGAATAACTGGAAACTTTGCCATGTCGCTATTTGTTCCTCGGGTGCTCTCTGACACATGAATATTTCCAAAATGTTTTGTAATACAGTAACAGACTCTATAATTCTTGTCTGCTTATTGTCACAGGGATTTCATAGTTACTGGTAATTTCTATTGATAAATTAGTTTTCCTATATGCTATCTCAGCAACATTAGTTGAGTAGGTAAGGGTGGGGATTTTTTGTTTTTTTTTGTTTGTTTGTTTGGTTTTTTTTGTTTTTTTGGTTTTTTTGGAAACTGCAAATAAGTAGGGAACACAGAAGAACCCCACTGGCAATAGCCATTATTTTGATGGAGGGTATTCTGCTATTGGAATTTTTAGTCAAATGACACAAATCTAATTAGCTAGTGTTATTGCACAGTCTTATTTTATAAATAAAGTGGTTTTCTAAATTGCATATGATCTCTTATGGAGATGTGGCTTTGTGAAATGTCTTATATTTGAAACTATAAATAAGCTGCTACAATCTTATCTTTGATTTGCAAACGTATGCATCCATTCTGTAATTTTAAATATTGATTCTCTTAATTCTTTTCTTAAGGTCTGCAGCGATTCTCAATTAAGAAGCCGATAACATCTTGATATTTTATTCTTTCCACAGTCTTTCAGTACTTTGTTACTTGTTGGACATGACATAGCTGTTTTCTATATATCATATGCTTGATGTGAAGGCCCTGCACGCACCAACAGGCTATGCAGATTTTCTTTTGCTTTTGTTTTCCTTTTGTTTCAACCTCCCCTTCCCTTCCTTAGGAGTTTAACTGGCTATGACCAGCTCTAACATGGAGCAGCTGTGTAATCTTGGATCAGACCACTGTGAGAACAGCTACGTGAGGAAGAGCTGCAAGAAGTGTTGCCATATGTTTCTGCTTTGTGCATCCTCAGCAAGGCTGTAGGCTGCATTTATCCTGCTGGCCTGTTCCAGTAACTTCCCCATATTAAATCCATCCTATGCCTTTGTCCTCTTCTTATGAATATACTTGTTGGAAAGTTGTGGTGGGTTGTTCCCCACTGGCAGCCATACTCTCACCTAGCCACTCCCTCATATTCTTACCTAGGGGACTGGGAAGAAAATAGGAAGAACACGAGTGAGAAAGGCAGTGGGGTGACATGAAGACAGCAACACCCCTTGCCAATCACCATTGCAGGTCAAATGGACACAGCTTGGGGAAATTAACTTTTACATACATTTATACATATATATATTTATATAATACATATATATATATATATACATATATATATATAATTACTTGTTCTGGTATTGGGGAAATGAGGAGAAACAGATGAGTCTTTTATGATAAAGATTGAAAAAGAAAGTCTAATAATTTTTGTCCCTACCCCATCCTGAATTACAGAAATTTGAAATAGGGTATTTTTCTTTGTATTTTTTTTCATTTTTTAATTAATTGAATTATTTTTTTATTCACACAAACTTTTGTTTGGGAGGGAGGGAGCTTAGAAGATAAATGCCACGCCTCTCCCCCGTTTTGTCTTTGTTAAGTACTTTCAATATTTCATTTCTTACAGAGACATAGCATTAACACTTCTCAGCCAAGTCCAAATCTTATTTTCCTTTGTGGTCCTTGTTATAATAACAGATCCATTTTGTATTTTCTTCTAAGCAGTTGTGTCTTACATATAGTTATCCAACAAACACACATTCTTAAATTGCATTTGAATCTCAATAAAAGGACTTTATTCAAAGTTCAGTCTATTTAATATTGTTATCTTTACAGCAAAAATACTGTAGCTGTTTGTCACATTTGTGGCAAAAAAAAAGGTGTTCTTCTGTATACAACATCACTAAGGGGGTTTCATGTGGTATAATTTTAGAGGTTGACAATGTAGATACCTGTAACAGACCTAGGAGTCCTAAACCTCCACAGCAGAGAGAAGTAGATCTTTTATGCACAATTTATCTGATATATTTATATCTTTTTTTATATCTATTTTAGGATGAATTGAATTGAACCATAAAAGTGCCTGTTTTTCTCAGTAGAATAGAATATGGCTAGCTTATATGAATCTAACTGTCAAATAAAAGCTATTTTCATGGTCTGAATTAGACAAGCATCATAAAGAATAAATATCATTATCAACAGGTAGAAATGTTTTATAAATGTATATGTCTGCTTATATGTGTCTTGGGGGGGAAGTCCTGTTCTGTGAAATCTTTGCAGGTAAAGATGAACAGTTAAAAAGTAAAAGATCAAAGGTAGAGCATGTAAGTTCTATTTTTGGAAAACAAATGGAAAATTCAAAGTAATTTCTTGTGTTTGTTTGTTTATTTGATTTTTTATTCAGAAGTCAAACCTCCACACTTTGTTTAAATTTGGTTGTTTATGGAAACTTTAATTATGAAACTATTAGACGGTGTACTGAAGATGTTATTCTCCCTATTGCGTTGAATTGAGCAAAGTCCTTAAAACACTGTTGAAAAAAATACTTTTTTCACTTCTATCCCTTTTTCTTTATGTGGTACAAATTGCAAAAATGGTCTGAAAGGTCTCTGACAACCAATCTGCATTTCACAAATTGCAACTAGTCTAAATGTAAATATAATGGAATTGAAAACAATATTATGCAGTTTTAAATCTTTTGAGAAACTTTACTATAGCCGTGTCCTCTTTTAAATAACTTTTATGGGAAAGAATCAGTAATTATCATCTACATGAAAATGCAGTTCAAAGGAAAACAGTAGATCAGCTTGTAATATCCCTATTCAGATTTTATTCACTTTAACAGTAATATGGATGATAATGGGTCTTTTGACTGATTAGAGATTTCAGAATCAGATCTGTAGTCATTTTGAGTAATGTTTTCTGATTAACTAGTCAGGCATATCAAAATAATTGGTCTATGCTATCACTAACTTGTATGAAGCTCCCACAGCATGTTCATCATTAACTATAGAAAAAAGAAAAAAAAAAAAAAAAAGGAGGTAATTCTGGTCCTAAAGAGCTTAAAAATCTAAATGGGCAGCCAGTACAAAACACTGGGATACACATCAGAGAATGCTACTTTCTCTTTTGTATAAAAATAGTAAAGAGAGAGAACACAATTAATTCTTTCTGTGAAGAATATTTTGTGAGAAAATTAGCTTTGAAGAGGTAAAAAAGACAGAGGGTATCTTATTGGGACAAGAAAACATGTCCATGCATGGATCATAAATGAGTAGTCTTTTGCATTCATTTAATAGTAATTTTTTATTTTTATTTCTAGCAGGAGCTTCATAAGTAAATTAACATCACAGAGAAAACAATCAAGAATTTTACTAAGACTGTAGCCTTTAATAAAGGGCTTCATCAGCTGGTATTCTGCTGTTATTAAGCAAAATCTATAAAATAGAGCTCTCTCAGCCTGTCCTCATAGTGCAGGTACTCCAGTGATCAGGTGCTCCAGGTGATCATCTTCATGGCCCTCCTTTGGACCTTCACCAATAGCTTAATGTCCTTTGTGTTGGGGGCTCCAGAACAGGACTCAGTACTCCAGGTGGGGTCTCACGAGAACAGAGTAGAGGGACAGAATCATCTTTCTTGATCTGCTGGTCACTCTTCCCCTGAAGAAACGTAGGATACTGTTGGCCTTCTGGGCTGCAAGCACGTGTTGTCAGCTCATGTTGAATTGTTCATCAAATGCCACTCCCATATCCTTCTCAGGGCTGCTCTCAAACCATTCTCCTCTCAACCTGTATCTGTGTGAGAGATTACTCCTACCCAGATGCAGGACCTTGCATTTGGCCTTACTGAACTTTGTGAGGTTGGTGTGGTCTCAACTCTCAAGCCTGTTGAGGTCACTCTGGTTAGCGTCCCTTCCCTCTAGCTTGTCAAGTGCACTACCCAGCTTGGTGTTGTCTGCACACATTCTGAGGGTGCGCTCAACTGTCCCATGTCATTTAAAAAGATTAAATAACACCAGTCCTAGCACTGATCCCTGGGGCATGCCACTCATCACCGGTCTGCTTTTGGACATTGAGCTGTTGACTGCAACTCTGAGTACAACCATACAGCCAATTCCTTACCCAGTGATGATCCATCCGTCAAATCTATTTTTTTCCTGTTTGAAGACCAGGATGTCATGTTGGACAGTGTCAAACACTTTGCACAAGTCCAGGTAGATGACGTCAGTTGTTCTTCCTTTATCCACCGACACTATAACCATCATAAAAGGCCACAAAGTTTGTCAGGCATGACTTGCCTTTGATGAAGCCATGATGTTACCACCAATCTCCTTATCTTTATTTTCCATGTGCCTTAGTAGGCCCTTCAGGAGGATCTGTTCCATGCCAGGCACAGAGATGACTACTCTGTAGTTCCTGGCCTGTAGTTCCCTGGATCTTTGTTTTTTCCCTTCTTGAAAATACGGGTTATGTTTCCTCTTTTTCCAATCAGTGGGAACTTCAGCAAACTACCATGACCTTTCAGATATGATTGATATCCTCGTTTTTGCCCAGGTGGAACACAATGGACTCCATTTTTCTGGCATTTTTCGCTGCCTGTCTTTTCTAAGGAGTTTATATCTACCTATTCCTACATTCCAGATGTGAGAGCCATCTCGCCACGTCTTAGTGATGCCAATGACATCATAGTCCTGCAGGTATGCAGATGCCCTGCTACTCTTCATTGCTTGTTCCCCAGACAACTCTGGTTTAAAGTCCTCCTGATTGAATTGGAAAGCTTGTTGCCAAAAATGATCTGCCCCTTCTCTGAGAGATGAATCCTGTCCTCCCCCAGAAAACCAGATTTCTCAAAACTAGTTCCAAGACTTAAATACCCAAAGCCCTGTTCATGACACCACTCCCTTAACCAATTATGGATTTCTTTATTCTGTTGTTGCACCATTTTTGAGGATAAGCATAATATATTATTAGAGATGCGGAGTAATTGATATCTCACACTCATGCTGGTGTGAGAAAGCTGGAAATTGTATTCAGTCCAATGAGAGAATCATTGATGGTCAAAAGATATTTTAGGGACACCTGGATACAGATATTTGGAATATGGAAATAAAAATTGAAATTGCTGTCAGAAAAGAATAAGAGCAGATCCAACACATTCAATTGTCCTTCATCCATCGATGGTATGTAAATGCAAACAGATCAGTAGATAAAATTTGAATTTTGTTTATTTATTGTTAATGCACACCTTACATAGTAGAATTAGCACTTAATGGACTATCCATTTTTTTATACTTGTAATTTGCTGTGTTTGAACATTCTTGCTGAGTACCAGTGTTATAAAATATTAATGGAAAGCTTTATGAAAGCCTATAGACCATGATTGAATGAGGAAAGATGAGGTTGTAAGGTTGGTGCTGCAGCCATTTCAGTGATTACTGGCATGGTGCCATAATTGCAATTCCTATTACTACAGCTACATCAGAGCTGATTCCTTTTCTTTGCAGATTCCTTTGTCCTTTCTTTCAGTTCCCCTCTGAAAAACTGTTCAAGGGATACAGTCTCAGTGAAGGGCCTTGGTAAAATTCACAATGATATTAACAAGTCAGTAAAGACTTTAATTCTTGTCATCAGTATTGTGTACTATGACATCATTTAGCCTTTGTATATTTATTTCAGTCTTCCCTTCTCCTGGTGATGCTTCTTAGGACATTCACTTAATAAAGTAACTGCCCTTGGTGGTAATGAGATCAGCATGTCAGCATAGAATGCTGACTGGCTTGCTGAAAATATTCATTTCCTGCTTTCTCCCCAAATCACAACATTCCTCCTGCGGTGTTCAGCCTATCCAGCAACCATGCTGTAGGAGATGTTTCATAAGTTATTCTGGGTGTCTATGTTGCTTAACTGCTCAAGTTCATTATATTATAAATTTGTTTCTTGTTGTATTTCAAATTTCTGCATGAGTGATGTGTACAGGGAGCACTTTTTATGTTCATGAAAAAGCAAAATAATAATAAAAAAAACCCTAAGTAAAAGAAATATTGAGTTAATGTTTTGCAGGGAGTAAATATCAAGCTAATACTCAGGATTTATCCTCTGCAGTAAATCATCACTGTGTCTCATTTTAGGCCTTTTCCATGACTGCTGTGTTTTACTGCAATATTCAGTCATGATGACTTATGCTGTACTATCTCCTGAATATTTTGCAGAATATTATCAATAAGATGATTTTATCTTTGGGTGTAGATGGAATGAGCTTACAACACAACTAGACATAAAGCAGTCAAATTAGATTTCAAAGCCCATGCAGAACAGTAGAAGAGCAGCAGTGATACCAAAATCAGTAACAGGATCTGATCTCACTGTCTGTAGCTGAAATTGAATTGTGACCTCATCTCAAGGACTGTCTGCAGGTTTGTGCCCCACAATATCAGAAGGATGTAAAACAATAAGAGAGCATCCAGAGGAGGGTTACAAAGATGGTGAAGGTTCTAGAGGGCTATGAAAGTCCCATCAGTTTCTGCATGATAGCAATAATCATCCTAAAATAGAGTTTGCTCAGAACAGTTATCAGGATTGCAGTTGAAATCAAAATAATTAGTACCACCTAAGGCTTACACAATTCTCTACGTATTCTGCAGTTACACAGAACAGAATGTACTTCAGTTTATTTTTTTGTAAACCTATACAAGGACTGGTCCCAAAATAATGCCTCCTATTTTATTTTATCGGCCCTCAACATCAGAAGTGAACATTGGTAGTAAGGCAGTAGAGGTTGAACCTTCCCACCAGTATCCTGTTACATTCTGTTGCCTTGTGACAGATGATAGCAGAGGGGCAGTCTGACAGAATAGCATCTGATGTGGATGTGCAGATGTAGCAAAGGGGTGTCATTAAATTCCGTCTTGTGGAAAAAATTGCACCCACTGACATTCATCAATGTTTATTGAGTGCTGATGGAGACCAAACAGTGGCTATGAGCACACTAAAGCAGTGGGTGCTGCGTTTCAGCAGTGGTGACACTGAAATTGGCTCACCTGTACTGTTGCAGATTTTTATGAGTGCAGCATGCAGGCTCTCATTCATTTCTGGCTAAAGTGCACGACTAATGGTGGTGACCATGTTACAAAGTACTGCTCTGTAGCTGAGTATTGGTTCTATTAAATAGTGTTATTGTGTCCTTTTGTATCTGTTGTGACTTCCATGGAAATAATTAGGAGGCAATACTTTTGGAACAACCTGCATACTTGGCAGCAGTTTACAAACTTTGCTAGGTTATATTACTCCTAGCAAGAATAAAGAAATTGTTTCCAGTCTTCCACAAATAAAACTAGATTTGCTAAGCTAAATATTTTTCTCATAACAACCAAATGAATCTTTTAAACTTCAATCAAGGGAATTTTTGTGCAATTTAAACTCACTAAACTTGCATCTAGACAAATTTAGATTAGAAGTAAAATGGAAATTATGGAGAGCCAGAGTAATTAATCTCATACATCATTTGCCAAAGATTACAGTCAGTTATCATCAGTCATAAGCTCAAGCTCAAGATAGGATGCACTTTCAAGGAGTTGTAGTGAGTTCACCATTATGTGTTGGTAAAGTAGCAGGAGTTACTGGAACAAAAACATTAAGTACATTAGACCATGCTGTCTTCAGGCCTTAAAATCAATATTAAAAAAAAATAAAAAATAAAAAAAAAATATCACATACAAATAGAAACCTTTATTTTTTTGCTCAAATGGAGACCTTTCCTTAAGCGCTGTTACTGATGCTCAGTATAAATGGTTTTGTTTGTTTGTTTTCCTTCCTTCCTGACAGGTGCAGCCAATTACAACAGTTTTTATGTTTTTTGCAAAAATTTCTGCCAAGCTGTGAAACCTGGGAAACTGAGGGTCCGATGCAATGAATGTAAACAAGGAACTCTCACTTTGGCAAGGGTAAGTATTTCAACTTTTCAGAGCATATAGAAATTATTTACATTGTTCTGTCTTAGCCATTTGCATATATGTGGTTATATAAACAGGCATTTTTACTTAAATCTTTCCTGCAATTTATGCTTGAAAAGATTAATTCAAAGCTTTATGAAGATTTCATTCACTTATCTCCATTATTTGTAGAACTCAATAGTAAAACATTGCAGACTGTAACTGCAATCCTGTAAAGATTCTTAGCTTTATATTTTAAGTCCTAATGGTTAACCTGGAAGTATTCATAATACATACAACTAAGGATGCGATTAAGGGTTGATACTACATGCGCTTATACAAAGCTGGGAATGGTGTTTAAGGCCACAGAAAGACCTGAATTCAGTGCTGCTGATTGTGAACGTTATGGAATGAGACAGGGGGGGATTAAGTGGCTGTGCAGCTGAGAATATTAATCTCTCCAGCTCAGTCACTGTATGTAAGGTCAGGGAAACATTATTATGCCAGTATAGAGAGTTAGTGGGAGAACTGTCAGGCTTGGTTTTCATTCTAAAACAGGACAGTGTTGTTTGACTTGAATTTACAGTAGTATGAAGTTTTAGAGATATGTTTGCTGAAAGTTCTGCTGAATTTCACTGGTTGTGCTACTTAGGAAAGAGTGTCTTTCCTCACTAATAAATCACAGTGTTTGTCAGTCAGCTTTGTTATGTGAGATGTTTCAGATTTTGCAGAAGAGTGAGCTTTACCATGCTATATATTTTGGGGAGCTTTCTGTGACATTTGATACTTTTAGATGTATTTTAAGGGGGTTAACTTCACTTATCACGTTCTTGATGTAGCCCAGTAATTCTGTGTCATTACACAAAATGTCATATTGAAACTCTTTAAAAACCCAACTCCTGTAATCTCATTGAAATAATAAATTGTTTTAGTGCTTACGCACATGTAAATCAAAACTCCACAACAAACCCCCATGTGCTATTTTGAACCGAGTATACCTCGGCTCACAAGTGCTGTATTTTGTGGTGTTTCAAGTGAACATGTGAAATGGCATTTGTTTTCTGCAAAATGTCATATTTAAATGTTGGTGATTAGCGTGCACTTAAATTACATTAAATCAAGATACAGGAGAAGTGGTCTTTAATGTACATTTCCAACAGTATAATATTCAGAATGAATATAAACACAGATAACAGTTTGTTCTGATCTGTGCTGCTGAAAGACATTATCAGTAGCTGGGCTTAGACTCAGTATTGCAAGAACAGCACAGAATGTGCATCCTTTCCTAGGCTCAATAGCTTCCCCAGGCATGCCTGCTGATGTGATCTTCCTATCTGTGTTGTTAGGTTTGGAATGATTATGTGTCTTGTATTAAATATACTTAGTACACTTAGAAACTTTCACATTCTTACTGGAATACCTGAATAGTATTTTTCATTTTCATTCTCCAAAGAATTTCTCGTGACTCTGCTATAAAAATCCTACTATAAAAGCTACAGGATGACAAATTTCTAAATACATTTTTAATATCTGACTGTTTAGAATGTATGTGCACCTACATTGTTTCAGCAAAGCTACACAGACAGAAAAATTAGCACTTCTGGTTCTTCTTACTTTCTCCCCCAAATAAAGAGTACCTGTTACTATTCTTTTGCTCTCAAGTTTCAGTGAAATGAAGTAGCTGACAACAGTTAGCATGATTTTCCTATAATTTCAGTGGCAGTTTTCAATGCTTTCATAAGTGAAATATTTGCAATAAGAGAACATTTACTGTAGTAAACGTACTAAGCAACAGTGAGTTTGTTTTATAAATACAAGTATTCTATTTCAATCCTTTGGTTATGAAGATTAGGTGCAGATTTAGTACATGCCTCGTCCTTGCATCCTCTCTTCTTTTCACTTCCTGTTCAGTAATAGAAAATAATTCCAACTAGGAAACTTGAAATACGTATCAGGCCCCATCTATTTTTCTATACTATGCAGAAACATCTCAGCACTAATGCCAGGTGAAGATGTAATCTTGGAGATGGTGCTTTGTATTGGCCATGCTTTCTCCATTGCATCTCAGTCCATAGTAAGCAAGTTACGTAAGGCTGAAAATGTTGACCCGACTTAACTTGACTTTGTGAACATTAAAAGAAATTATGCAAGTTAAATCATGTAAGTTAGAAAATAGTATATTACCACAGACCATCCATTTTGCTAATCCAATTCCCCTGGACTATGTCAGTTATTGCCAGTAGATCACAATAATAACCAAATATTATTTCCCTTTTGTAGAGAAATTAGTCAAGATAAAGTGGACTCAGAAAAGCTGGAAGTTTTCCTCAGTTCCAGCCTTGACTTATACCAGGCAATGCATTGCAGTTTCTTAACAGGCTCTCTTGAACCACAAGCAGCAAAGCACCACCTAAGCCTGCATTTCTTACAGTAATTCTTTTACTGAGATGAAAGTGAATACCTGTTTAAAACCCACACAAAGCTTTGGGCAGCTTTAGCTTACTATACATGCTAATTCCTTTCTCTATCTAAGCCACACATGACCAAGCTAATTAAATTGAGCTTTCTTTTTTCATAGTGTGTTCACTGACTGACATTTTAAAATATTACTTATTCATTTAAACAGTCTTATTCTAAAACCTTATTTAACTGTCATGCCTGTTAGCGTAGCATTATTTTAATATATGATGCTCAGAGTAAATTTATGGTACTATTTTTCTATGAAATTAAAGAGCCCACTATTTTTATTTTTACTGAAGACATCTATCTAAATATTAAATTTGTAATTTTCCAGATGACACTTGGGTTGGCGTTTTATGAACGTTTCATGACCTAATGCTTTATGGGAAATATATACCAGACTGATTTAATTATAAGAAAACATCAATCACTGCAAAAGTATCACTTCTCTCTAGTTTCACTAATTAGTCAAACACAAAAGCATACTGGAGTGCGGGAGTCTTATGTAGACCACCTACTATCCAGCCAGCAGCTTTTTCCAAATGTCTTGAATTTTTTTTTTTTTCATAAGTTTCACATCGGTTCATATCTTTTGACACTTTCACACTTTAAATTTATTTATTTAATTTATTTTCCATAAAGTGCTGCAGTTTGTATCGGTAGCCATCATTCAGATACTTAGGGTATCCCTTTTTTAGGGAAAAAAAGAAACCAAAAATAACCTGCTCAGGTTTATACTAGTCACAATTAGACTTATTTTTTGGAGCCACAGTGATGTCAACATTCATTATGTTAACTCTATAATGGAAAGGAAAATGCATATCTGCAAATAGGAGGCTCAGTTCAGCAAAGTGCTGTACACCAAGCTGTCCTTAAAGCGTACTTTTAAAATGTAACTGGCTGTGTCACACTCCTGGTATACAGGATGTTGTACTGTCTTTGTCACAATACAGAACTTATCCAGAGTAAGAATTGAGGCTGACATGGGTAATGGGCTTTGGGTCTTCATACTTTGCTGCTGGCTCCATAGTGAAGATATTTTCATTGCAGAGATGTGTAACTCATCACTATTTGGTAATTTTTCACTCTTTTTGTTTACTACTGTTTGAGTTTTCATTGACAGCTTTAGATATTGTCCTAGTAGTGGAAAATGTAGTATATTGAATTTGATACTTCTATATTTCCTAGGAAGATAAAGGTCTTTAATGTAGTAATTTCCTTCAAGCTCTTACCTCCATCTGCTAATTGATTTCTAGTATTTATGTAAGTAGTTTGTTTTCTTTTTAATGAATAGAAACTTATTAGAGATTTTCAGTTAACTTAAAGTAAAAAGGCAGTGACTTCATGTTCTTTTACATATTCCCATATCTGCCTTTCCAGAATAATTTATAGGACAGTTCTGGCAAGAGTTTATTGTTTCTGCATATTATTTACTTTAAATCTCTTGCTCTCTCTTTTTTTTTTTTTTTTTTATTTTTTTATTTTTAATTTTTTAATACGTCATTGTAAAAATCCATTCCACAGTGGACTGCCTCTCGTCACTGCTTATTACAGATCACATACTTTTCCTGGGATTGGATGTGTGTCTTTCTGCATTGGACTGAGGCAGGCTGAAATGCAGATATGCATAGCAGTTCTGTATCTAAGCAGGGCCTCTGCCTATTCACCGTGGCTGGGGTAGCTCTGCAAATAGCCTGCAGAGGAATTAACACTCCTTTCCTTATTAGTTATTTTCTTTCAAGACCGGTGCACATAGAACTAGAGATGTCTATTTTGCAAGTTTTTGTTGGAGAACTGCCAGTCATGGAGGGTCTGTAGCATTAATAATCCATTTTCACTCATTTTCTTTTTATTATGGAGTGACAGATAATGACCAAGCTCAGATATAAAAATAAAACAAAATAAAAAAAAAACGGCCTTTGAACCTAAACTGCAAAATAAGCTCCACCCTGTGGAGGGCAATGTGACAAAATATGATCTCATTCACAGATACTAAAATTGTGATAAAATTCCTAAGACTGAAAGATGTATTTGTCTCTTCAAAAAGGCATGCTTCAGGATAACAATGTTATTGATATTTCTTAGCTGTGTGGTAAATACAGTGCATTAATATACTTCTATTGAAATTCTGTGCATAGGAAAAGTTGTTACTGTGGTTTGTGCACTCCTTTGTCAAACTAATAAACATGAAGCAACTGTTTATTATAGAGTTCCTGCTAATAAACTTGTGATTATAAAAAAGCTTCATTTCCCCTGCATTTGGCAAAAAAAAATGTCACTCACTGGAAATTATATATAATCCATATATGTATTTCTATCTGCATAATATAAATAGTGAACATAATAATTACAAATAAATAGTGAATTTGTGAATAAGTAATAAAAAAAAAAATGAAAAGTGGGTATTTTTTCATGTTAGCAAAATGGAATCTAGAGTCAGTTGACCTGGCCTAGGATACCAATATTCTTAGTATTTTTGACTTGAAGGGATGCGAATGAATTCTGTGTCATCCATCATCCACTGCTCCTTATTGCTGACCTATTACTTTTGGTGACTTGGAGCTGGACATCTGCATTAAATAAATTTAGTGCTGAGCTGAGGCAGTATGCAGGATTTCTGGTGGAAGCTTCCCAAGAATGAACACATGAGATCTGCAAGCCTGATTCAGTCATTAATTAACTTCCATTGCTTTTAGTAATATAAATATCAGGAAAAAAGAATAATTCTACCTGAAAAAGTTGTGTTTTCTTTGTAATCTCTTTGAAGAAAAATATTATTATAGAGCTAGTGATACTGTATCACACTGGTCATATTAATTTGCATAAGAGACAGTGGAGAAAGCAGTTGTATTACACCAGTATTCAATATTCAGGGGTTCTGCTTATGGTCCTGTTTTGGAATTGCTTTAATTAACAATGTGCTCAGGGCCTTAACCTATTCAGTAAAATTTTTCTTCTGGTTTAGCACAACCATTTGGTCCTTCAAAATTTTCACATTCTCCTTTGAAGTATTGTTGCAGATTTTGTCCTTGTGGTTGACTGGCTTTATTTTCTTAAAAAAAAAATCATAAATAATACTATCACTATGTCCTGGTTTCAGATGGAATACAGTTACTTTACTTTCTAGTAGTTGGTATGGTGATGTAGTTGTGCTGTAGATTTAGGATGAGAACTGTGTTGATAACACAATGATGTCTTAATTGCTGTAGAGCAGTTCTTACACTAAGTCAAGGACATTCCAGCTTCTCATAATGCACTGGCACCAAGGGGTGCCCACAGACCTGGAAGGGGACAGAACCAGCACAGCTGACCTAACCTGGCCAAAAGGATGTCTCCTAATATATGGCATCATGCTGAGCAATAGAACTGGGGGAGTTGGTTGGTGGGCAGCAGCTGCTTGGAGACTGACAGGGCATTGATCAGTGTGTGGTGAGAAATTTCACTGTGCATCACTTCTTTCAATTATTATTATTCCTTCCTTTTCTGTTCTCTTACATCTCAGCCCATGAGGAAATAACCACGCTGATTATAGAAATAGGAAAGTTCAGCATTGGATGATTAAAAAACAACTTTACAATGTTTTTATTTCTTTATTCTGTTTCTTCCTTTGGTTCCGACTCTCACTGCACATAGAACACCTGGGAGGACAGCCTTGGACTTACACCTGCCTTAGCCAGTGACACTTTCATTAAGTTGGGCCTCCAAAGTGCTGAGCTCTGTGTGAAGAGAACAGTTGGTCTAGTCAGAAAGCTTGATATAGTTTTATTCAGGCTTTTGGCTACATCTTTCATTCACTTTCCCAATATCCTCCAAAACTGATTTCACTAGATTAGACATAAATTGTTTGATTTATATATACACAGTAAAAAAAAAAAAAAAAAGCAAAAGCATACTTAATTTATGAAGAAAATTATTCAATTCATTACAAAAGACAGGAACAACAATTTTTTGATGCAAAATAAATTTTGCAAAGGAAACAGTATTGCTTCTATTTAGGAAAAAATAGCATATAGATCATTCATTTTAATGGGATAAGAAAGAATGTTTTAACTTCTAATTCTGTTAAAGCGATGAGATATCTGTGCATGATTTATAGTATGTTCCAACTTATTGTGGTATATCTTTTGGTGGGATTGCACGTTATAAAATGTCTTAAAAGATGGAAAAAATATACCAATTATAGGGAAGAGGGAAAATGACTTCAGTGTTACGTACCACCACTTTAAGCCATTCTGTGAAATAAAACTGCCCTTTAATGTGAAGTCAAAAATGGGTTTCTCTGGCTCGGGTGATAACAGTCATAAATGAAAAAAAAGAAAAAAAAAAAAAAAACAAAAAAAACAAAGAAAACAGTTATAAATTTACTTTCAGATTACATTTTTTTCTGTGAGTCTGAATCAAATATCTGTCTAATGTAGCCTGTAGAAGATACATGTGTGCCTAGAAATAGGCGGTGATCAGTTCAGTCTATCTATCACATACTGGCAGTTCTCACAGAGCCACAGACTGGATGAGGCTGGCAGCGACCTCTTGGTCCACCTGCTCCAGCCCCTGCTCAAGCAGGTACACCCAGAGCAAGGTAACCCCTGCCCATGTCCAGGCTGCTTTTGAAGATCTCCAAGGAGGAGACTCCCCAGCCTCCTCGGACAACCTGGCTCTGTCTTCTCCAAGGTTTTGCCAAAGGAAGCATTTCCTGTGTTTCAGCTTGTACCCATTGTCTCTTGTCCCATCACTGGATTCCTCTGAATAGAGCCTCTCTGTGTCCTCTTCGTACCCTGTCTTCAGATATGTATTTCAGTATGTCTCAAAAAACCTGTGATTAGAGAAAAACACCAGCCTTGGAGTAACATTTCTTCTGTCCAAAGTAATTGTTGTGTTTGAATTTCTTGTGTGTAAAATTGTCCATTCTTATATTTGTAATTAGGAATCTTTTGATAATTTAATCTATATTTCATAATCCCTACTGAAATCCTTAGAAAATCATCATACTTGCTAGGTGGCACACAATCACATGTACATGCAGATCCCTTTCGTTTTTTAACTTTGTGTTATTTCTGTATTTTCTTTATTTGTATGTTTTTGTTTAGATACATAGCTTTGGGGGAAAAAAGAAAAGAAAAAGGTATGTGGGCACTATCCAGAAACATAAGAAAGCCTCATTTGGCCTGTTCTTAGGGGCAGAAATGTAACTGGGAGAGGGACTGGTCTTTCCCTCTCCAGGCCTTTGTGCAGGCAATATGACCCCCTAATTCTTGCCCCTAATTCTATCTTGGCATATTGATTGGTAGCAGCTCTTCCATCATTCTCTTAGCAACTTGTAAAGACTATCTTCCTTCCATGCTGTAGTTCCTCCCTAACAAAGAGTTTCTCTCAAGTTTCTTCGCCGTTTATGTTGAAGGCGAAGCTGGTGAGCTGGTGGGTATATCTCAGATTTTCAAAATTTAAATCTATATCTGCTGACAACTTAAGCTATGAGTGTAGGTGAATCCGTCCTGGCTTTCCCCTAATTCCCTTCTACTCAGTAAGATCATAAGGCACTGTAAAAGGTTTGCTGGAATTTATTATAGTACAAAAGAACAGGACTTGGACAATGATGGTTGCATTTTGTGGTTGTTGGTATTTGTTTTATTTTTTTAATATGGCAGCTGCCATTGAGATTTAAATGTCCCAGAGCATAACTCATAATTTGCTTTCTTCATTAAAGTATAGCCAAACTTCTTTCTTCACACTATTATTCCTTAGTAGATATATGCACATAGAGGGTGTGCTTACGCTATAGATTATTTCAACATCTTTCTTAATTTAAAATATTAAACAAGTCTAAAGGGTCAGTGATTCTATGATTCTGTGATTTTAATTTATCCTAATTTTTAAGATGATAGAACATCTGAATCACCAACTGGCTCACAAAGTAAAATAACTATATTTTCATAAGAAACTGGAGTAACTGAAGTAGCAAATGCCAAAATGTTTTCTTAAATGTGTGCCTTCATCGCCTTTAAAAGCTGCTGTAATTTCTACATTATGATGATTAATTATATTTGATATTAATTATTAATAATTAGGATGATTAATTAAAAACACATTAAAGTAATAGTTTACCTCTAAATGAACTATAAAAAAATCTCTATTCAACCTCAGTGTGGGAAAAAAAAACTTCAGAATGTTTATGTTTCTGCCTCATGTCAGAAGGTTTTTGTTTGTTTAGCTGTATTTTGAACTGAATTAGTTAATAAAAAAGTTTTAGGTTACTTGAATATACTAAGTAAAAACTTAGACTTGTGTAACTAATAAATAGCTAATTTGAAGTTGCAGTAATTATACTTGCTTGGATAGGGTCATGATCTAAAGTTATTTAAGTTACTCAACTTGTTAAGCCTTTCCTCAGAGCATTATTATTGTAAAACATCTTTAACAACTTTCAACCACGACCATTAAAGTTATTTTGATTAAACTGTGCTGACACGCAGTATAATTTTCCCCTTCTTTTCATGGAGATTTTCCTAAAGTGTAAATGAATTCATAGGGATGTATGGTGTTGACCAGCCAGTAATCCACAGTCAAATTGTTAGAATTCATTTACATTTTTCCACTGTAACCATCTGGGCAAAACAGGACATGCCATATGCCTAAAGCTTGCTTTGCCACTGGGGGGGGGGAAGTAAGGCCTTTTGAATTTTCTTTCTGTTTTTAACTAAACCTAAGATAATCTGTAACTTCTGGATTTTATTTAGAGAACCTGATCTCTCTTTCTGAACATGGGTTTATTGTTCCCTACATTTTAATGGCTTGATTGCTTTCGTTGAAAGCAGGAGGCCAAAACGTGTATTATGGAAATTACTTGCAAAGAAATATTCTAGCACTCTAATGATACAATACTCTCGATTTAAATGAAATAGCATGCTTTTGTCATGGTACATCTAGACATTTCAGACAAGTCAAAATATCTCAGCTGAGAAGAAGGATTTTTGCCTTTTCACAGGCAAAGTGATATACTATCCAGAGTGGGTGCAGCTACCTCCTAACTGTTCAAAATTTATCACTTAAGCATGAGAATTATCTGGTAATTCCAGACAGATAATTCTGTCCTGGAATAAGCAATCTTTTTTCTTATGTAATAGGACTGCTGTTCTCAACATAGAACAAATTTTGGACATAGATACAAAGAGTGAATTCATGAAAATGTTTCAGGCAAAAAGTAGTGGACAGTATTGAATTTGATAACAGATCTGATAGCATTTGTTTTGGGAAAAATAAGAAATGTGTATGTGGAAACACTTTCATTTAACTAAAATTTCAGGTTACATATAGTAAGATAATCAGAAAACTGTACTTTTCTTCTTTTTTTTACACTGAAATCTATTTAGCCAAGAGTGCTAAATAGCTGAATCTTAGCCTGATGTTATTTGTATTCACTGACATTTAAACTAACTGCTTTGGGATGAAGATAAAGATGCTGACAGTCGGTGTGTTTTGCATGTCCATGTTTCCATGGACCTTGTGTTGTGAAAAAAAAAAAACATTTGAACATTCAGTCCTTTCTATATTTATACAAATATTTACTATAGATTGGATCCAAAACTTCCAAGCTCTTTCTAAATGCGATCAGAAAACCTTTCATACAATCAGTGAGAAAATAAATATCAGTTCGTGATGGTGATTGCAAAGGATCATACAGTGAAGATGGCTTCAAAAATTAAGCAAAGGTTGCCTTGCTCTCAGGCTGTTGCAGTAGTGCCAAAAACACATTTTTCTATTTTTCTCTCAATTTGCCTGCAGATCTTGATCTCATGATAACGATTCCCTAACATGAATTTGTAAATATTCAGCTGATGCTATAGTAAGTTAGGCCTGTTCTCACCCTGTCCTCATGGGTGGCTAACCTCATTATGAGGAAGGCAGGACCGTGATTTTCAAATCCTAAGCTGTGATCAGAAAGAGGCCAACAGGTTGCATGCTTAGTTCTCCTGTCAGAATTTTTGCTAATGAAAAGACGTGTCCTAAAATTCAGGCCCGGTGATGAAAGCTGAGATTGCTGACATTGACATTTTTGGAAAATAGTCTACAAAAAAGGAAATAAGAAATTTTATCCTTTTTTTTTTTTTTTTTTTTTTTTTTTTAAGTCTGCAAATTGTGAAGTTTTATTTAAAGTATTTTTAACCTGCTGAAACACTTTTCCTTCAGTTTAACACTCAGGTTTCTATTCTGCTTTTATTTCCTTCTAACATATTTCAATTTCTAAATTACTCTAGAAAGAATTGATATTTTTAATATCCTTCTTTGAAATGCATCTGTTATTTTTGTATCCCATAGTTTGTGTGGTGAGCAGAATCTTTCTGCAGACTTCAGAGATGTCGTGTAGTTAGTTATCTACCCCCTGTTTTTTCCCTGTATACTCTGGAAAAATGAAGTGAGGAGCCTGGGAGCATTTATCTGTCTTACATGAGAAGGGGAGGCAGAATAGGAAAGAGTAAAAAAGAAATTATTTAGTTTTTGCTAGTACATGTACTCATTTTGTGCTGGCTGCCTATGTTTCTGCATGAGCAATAATACATCACAAGAAAATGAAGGTAAAATATTGGGTATGGGTCCTGTTATGTTCTGATAAAATCATGACTGTTCTTTGCTAATGCTGAATTTGTTGAATGCCAGCTAGTCTATCACTATAATAAAACCAGCTAATGCTTAAATGAATTCTGGCAATTTTAAATAAAATTTTAGAACTTGATATGGCAGAACAGAATGCTAAGAGGTAACCAAGTGTGTAAACAGTAAATGAAGGATTATCCTTTTTTGTGAAAAACTTATTCCAGCGAGAAATTGAACTGGGGGCTTCTCTCTCTGAAAAAAAAGAGGGTTACTGTAACTAGTGAGCTAAATCAGTGCCTGTTTTTATTCCCTTTATAGTAATAAGTTTATTTGAAACCTATAAACAATAAACAAGTGAGTATAAATGTAACTGAGAACTGTATGCATCCTCCTTTTTAAAGATGCTCTTTCAAATAATAAATAACTGATTGCAGCAAACTTAAAACCAGCTGTGATTAGGCATATTAGGAGTGGCCCAATTCATTTGTTAGAGCATACTGTATGAATGTCCTCCTCTCGTTTGATATTTTCACTTCGAAGAAAGGATATTCTGCACAAAATCCATAGTTTTATAAACCATAAAGCAACTAACACCTAGGAAGAGGAAGGTAGAGCCTGTACTTAATTAGTATATCAACTGAACAAAGGAGATTTTATCAATTAGTGAAACAGCAGATCCTGGACCTGGTCTTTTTAGGATTTTAAGTGATGTAAGGGCAGAAATAAAGAGGAAAAAACCACAAATCTCCATGCTGAATTGTCATGGAGTTCAGCAGTGTGTAGCAATCAATTTCAGAAGCTAGTCCTTTAAAGAACTAGACTGGAATGATCTTGGCACTTGTTTACTGTAAATTCATGCATCTGCCTTACGAAGAACAATTTGTATTAGACCAACCCATCTCCATGTAGTTTGATCATACATAAATGTTCTCTAGTTATACTGTGTTCATGAAGTCAAAAGCTGCTGGCAAAGGTTAAAGCAGTAGATTAACTTCTGGGACAGGATCTTTTTAATAAGTAGAGTCTGAGCTTTTTGCCAGGAATTTCAACTGTCTCTGTATACAAAGTGCTCTTCCAAATGCTGTCTCTTACACAAAAAAGTCAAATGTTACATCAACTGGTATATGGAAAAAAAAAGAAAAAAAAAAAAAAAAAAGGAGAAAAACATATGGATCTACTCCTTTTCTCCTTTTCAGATGCAGATTGTTGAGGCTGGAAGTCTATCACTTAGTCACTGTGTTCTCTGTTTGACCATATGGCTGCAAAATCTAGTGAAATTATATTTAAAAAAAAAAAAAAAAAAAAAAAAAAACCTAGCTATCCTCAAAATATAATAGAATAACAGGCAAAAGAAAGGCATTTATTTCATTCGATCTTGTTATGTGATTTTTTTTATATATGTTATTCTTAAAGGCTTTGGTGTTTTATTGAATTCGATCTCTGTTAGTATTTTGCTACTGTCTTTTGCATGGAAATAACTGGAATGAGCTCTTTTTCTCATACTGAAGTATGCCTCCAAAATTTAAGATGAAATTATAGGCATTTTTCTACCTAATTCCAGTTCCCTCATACCTATACACAGCTAAAACTGTGTGTAGAGGGCAACGCTTACTAACAAGAAATCACTTATTTGTACCAAAAAAGAAGTGTAAAAATAAATTACTCTGTGGTCCACTAAAATTTTATGTAAACATTAGATATGCCACTAAAATGTTGATGTGTTTACTGGTAATAGGTCTCTGCATGAGAAGAAGATGTTCATGAGTGCCAGTAGAAACGCTTCTGCACTAACTTCACAAACAAGACTTGAGAAGAGACGGACAGTGCAGGCACAGCTGCTTTTTTTCTGTGTATGTGTCAAGAAGGGAGTTTAATGTGCAAGTAAAATCCCATTTTTGTGCACGTCATGTCAAGATCTCTTGATCTTTATCACCAAGACCACCACATCTTAATCACAGTAAAATTTCAGCTTTGGTGTATTTGGAGAGACTCATTTCAGGGTGGTCTCTTTTGAACAAATAGCATCAGATAAGCAAATCTGATTTAAGTGAGCACTACAGTTGAGTCTAAGCAAATCACAGAGGATTTTACAGTCACAATCTGATTTTACTGAGATGCAAAATGATATAAACAACAAGATGCATACAGTATGACTTGAATCTGCAGGAAGTCCCTGTAACCAAGGGTCTTCCTCAGACATCAGTATCATTGTGTGATGCTGGGGAAAATAGATATGGAGAGAATCACAATCTGTTTAGAGGAATGCAGTTTAATAGACAAGAACATTGGTTTCTGTTTTTTATCAGATTATTTTATCTCAACTTGTAGCTTGAAAATCATAGTGTTTCTGTACACAGATTTTTTTCATGTACACACAAATATGCAGTATTCTGTCATAGTTAACTATGTACTATAAAAATAGTACAGTAGTAGTTTCACTCTATCCTTCAGTAATATTTTACAGTCCTTTCAGACCTGTAATAGTTAACTCAAGTGAAATTATATCTTATCCTCATCCATAAAACTGAAAGGAAAATTATTCCTCTGTGAAAAATTAATCTTCAGAAGTTTTATTCTCATCATCACCTTCAGAAACTGTTCTGGGTGAAGGAACTCTCCTATCATTGTGTTGTGGTAGAAACGTTTAACCATGATTATATATCTTTGTTTTAGGGTTTAAAAAATAGCACTATTTGCTGCAGCACTCATTCAGCACCAAACCAAAGCCACAAACTACAGCATACTACTTCTGTGACTGCTGTAGATGGAACTCTTATGTGGAACAGACGCTCTTGGTTAAATTGACCTGTTTGTTACACAAGTGTTTCCAGTTCAGATGCCAGTAACAAGGATGGAGTTGAAAATTTCTCTTACAAGAAAAATAAATCTGGCATTAACTATGCCAAGAGATTTATGAAAATGGTAATTTAGCTTCCTAGATTTAGAGTTACCACCTGTCCATACTTGGACTTGGGAATTCATTTTAATTTTCTAGCCTGTTGTTTGCCAGTAAAATGTTCCTTGTGGATTAGAGAACACTGAGCTTCCTAACCTTGGTAACTCATGCCAGCATTGTCCTCACCCTTGGTGCTGAACAGTCAGCTGTAGAACACTTTATAAAGACATTATAAATCCTGCTGCAATATATATCTGTTGAGGATATTGTAATTGTCGTCTATCTTCCTACCCCTCCAGGACCAAGCATATCACTTTCAGAACATATGGTTTCCCTCAACAGATAAGTTACCAGTGGGATGGCAGAGAGAAATGGAAAAAAATGTAAAACTCATGGTTGAGATTAAGGGCAGAAAAGGAAGGAAATAAGTAATATTAATACTAATTAAAACAAAACAAATCAAACAAAAAAAAAAAAAGACCAAGTGATGCATTATACAATTGCTCGCTACCTGCTGACCAATGCTTAGCTCCTTCCTGAGCTGCAGCAGCCCCCTGGGTTAGTTCCCCAAGTTTTATTGTTTAGCGTGAGGCCAATATTGTATGGGAAATCTCTCTGGCCGTTTTGGGTCCCCTCTCCTGGTTCTGTCCCCTCCCAGCTCTTTGGGCACCCCGGCTTCCCCACTGGCAGAGCAGTATAGGAAGCGGAAACGTCTTTGATTTAGTGTAAGCATAGCTCTGCAACGATTAAAACATTTGTGTGTTATCAACATTATTCTTATCCTAAATCCACAAAACAGCACCATACCAAAACTAGGAGGAAAGTTAACTCAATCTCAGCTGAAACCAGAACATTTATCTAATGAGACTCTTTTCTTTGTCTGTTGAGTAGCAGTGAAATACTTGATAATTAATTTACCCAATATTTACATAAATACAGTACTTTTCTTTCTAAAGGAATTTTTTTTTTTACACTGTGGATGTTGGTGTGTGCATGTAAGCAGACACAGGGAGAGAAAAACATAAATTTTAACCTTTCAAACTGTGGGATAAGAGATAGAAGTTCCTAACCAGACTCCAGATAGTTCTTCACCACTGATGGCAGCATAGGGTATATATCCCAGAGCGAGCTTTAAACTTCCCAGAATGGTCTCTATATGTAAACTCAACGCAGGCCAGTTGATCCTACTTTTACAGTATGCTTGCATCCTTCTGAGTTCCATCTTGCTCTGTCTATACTTCTACTAATACCTAACCTAGTTCTTTTAAAGGTCTGACATTCCTAAGTCCTCAAGCCTACTTCAGAAATAAACCGTATTTTTTATGAAGAGCAGAATAGGATCTTCAGCATCTCATTACATGTGATGAGCAGACATTTATTTCCTCTTTAAAGACTCATCCAAAGTTAACAATTAATTGAAACACTTCATTGAATTTAGTTACATTGTCTCTGAGATGGAGACCGAGGAGAATTCTGATGTATAGAAAGTAGAGTTACAGAGAACGGTTCAGGCCTTTAAGCTTAGAATCTTCACCCATATCCTTCAATGAAAAGGCAAGGAACAGGTGCTTGGTTTCTCAGTGATACAACCTGTTTTCCTCCTGTGTTAGGCACTGAGGAATTGATCCCAGAACTGCAGTTTCTGTATTTAATGTCTTTACTTGTTGGCAAGGTATATAAGCAAGGAGACAATAGGCAATTGGTAATTGCAAGAAGTAAAGCACTAGCTACTGATAGGACTAACCAAAAATGGAATTTCCTCTGTTCTTCTCTCTTTTTTCCCATTTTCTTATTAAAAATAATACTGTGGCTTCTGATGTCTCACATGCTTTTTCCTATTCGGTTCTCTATCAGCTGCCTGCACCTTATTTATGGGTAAAGTGAACCATCTCAAATTACTTGTTCTGATTTTCCTTTTGCTTTGTTGTCAGGTTATCACCTGGCAAACCTTGTCTGTGCACATACAAATACATAATTTATCCACACTTTAATGCTGGTCTCTGATGCTAATGGATATATGATAACTCTCAAAGAATTTAATAATTTAAAGAGAACAGCCAAAATAATCATGTTTCATCACAAACAAACTGGTGATTAAGTCAGTAATCTGCTTTCAAAACCCTTATTTTTGTCAAAAAATCAGCTCTCACATAGCCAGGTTTCTAAAAAAAAAAAAAAAAAAAAAAAAGAAAGTCAGAATATCTTAGCTATGACTCATTGTACAGGAGAGCAACAAGAGAGATTTATTTTCTGGGTTATACTAAAATTTTCTCTCTCCAATCTTTATATTGTCTTTGGTTTTAATGTGTAGTGGCAATCAGGGAGGAAAGGAGAAAAACTTGAGTGCATTGAGCACAGAAGGAAAGAAATAGAAGAAAACACTTCTCAAGTGATCTTATTGCTTTTTAATTAGTGCCTGTGGGAAGATACTTTGCTATATCACTGCCATTTATACTAGTACTATCTTGAAACAGTGGTGTGCAAAATCTCTCACCATCTTCTGTAGCCCCAGAGCAGACATACATAAATATGTAATGGAAAAGATAGAAAACAGATTAAATGTTGTCTGTTGTGCTGATGCCTGATTAAGATTGAGAAAAATAAAAGTTGGGAAGTAGCAGTACAGAGGAAGATGAAGAATATGTGCTAGATAAATTCATGCTAACAGCTGTTGTATGAAGCTCTGGGATTTGCTGTCCCATATAGCATATAATGAAAGCAAAATTTGCCGAAGTATATTTCTTTGTGTAATGAGGGAGGCAGTCAAGCAGTTAAATCATTTGCTTTCCATGGGACACTCTGCTGAGTTCTTTGCCATTGCATTTGACTACTCTCAGGTACTAGGGTGTCATTCTCACCTTCTTTATTATAATTTTTCTCCTTGTATTTTCCAGCAATTGGGAAATTTTACAGTGGAACAGCTGTTGGTAAAACTGTTGACCTAAAATGAAGCATTTACTAACTTATGAACAGTTGGTTGAAGTTGCTTAAATCTTCTGTTTGCAAGAAAACAGAAGCAGAAAACTATTTGCTCAGGAACTGTTTGGGAAATTATTAGGTTTGTGACTGACTACTGCCAATTTAATTTTCCTATTCAGCAAAATGGGTTTCCAAAGATAACTGTAACTATTTTATTGGAAACCAAGTAGAACGTTAAGAAAATAGAACATGCTTTTGGAATTAAAAGGCTTATATAAATAAAAATATACTTAAAATAGAGAGACTTGGAATCTGATGGCTGAAATATGGAAACATGTAGTGTGAAATAACTGCACTGTGGGATATCAGAGCCCAATGAGATAATGCCAGTGCATCAAGCTGAGTGTGTAGACTAAGGTCTTTTAAAAAGTTTTAGGTGCAGTGTCACATTTGGTTTCTGAAACTACAAGATTTTAACAGTATTTCTTTAACTGTAACCTTTGGCAATTAAATTTAGTTTCTGAGAACCTGAAGCCCCAAATAATCTATATTCTGTTGTGGTGGCTTGGACACAGCACTGCCAGCATTTTTTTTTCCACAAATTTTTTCAAGGAGAGGTGCTACACTGAGTTATTAAAATGTGCAGGTTAAAAAATCTGGCTGCTGTTGAGGTCCTCTTGACAGCAAGTGAGTTGATTTGATGTTTTCAGAGGTATTTAATGCAGAATGCAAGAAATAAGATTATCCCGTCAGAAAATTTATAAATAATTATTTACTTAAAAGGCCATAGAATTGTTTGAGTTGACAACCACTCTCTGGGTACAATCTTGTAACCAGTTCCTCGTCCTTTGAACAGTCCACCCATCAAATCCATATCTTTCCAATTTGGAGAGAAGAGTGTTATGGGGGACTGTGTCAAATGCCTTACTGAAGTCCTGATAGATGACATCGGTGACTCTTCCCTTGTCCACTGACGCAGTTACACCATCATAAAAAGCAACAAAGCTGGTCAGGCAGGACCTGCCTTCAGTGAAGCTGTGCTGGTTATCCCATATCACCACCCTCTCTTCCATGTGCCTCAGCACAACTTCCAGGAGGATGTGCTCCATGATCTTTCCCAGCACTGATATAAGCTGACAAGTCACAGAATCACAGAATTGCAGAAGTAGAAGGGGACCTCAAGAGATCATCGAGGCCAACCCCCTTGCTAACTCAGGTTCCCTACAATATGTCACACAAATAGGTGTTCAGATGATCTTAAATATCTCTGTAGAAGGGAGGTCTAAGACCACTCTGGCAACCTGTTCCAGTGCTTTGTCATTCTTACTGTAAAGTTCTTTCACATGCTTGCATGGAACTTCCTATGTTCAAGTTTTAGGCCACTGCGCCTTGTCCTATCCCTGATTAGTATTTCCCTGGGTCATCCTTTCTACCCTTCTTAAAAATATGGGTGATACTGCCTTTTTTTCCAGTCAACAGGGACTTCACTTGACCACCGCGACTTTTTAAATATTATCAAGAGCGGTTTGGTAACTTTTTCAGCCAGTTCCCTCTGGACTCTGGGATGGATCTCATTGGAACCTATAGATTTATGGATGTTCAGGTTCCTCAAGCAGTCATGAACCTGATCTTCACTTACAGCAGGAGGGTCATCACTCCCCCAGTCCCCACCTTCTGAACCATCTGCTCAAAGGCAGTGTGTAGAGTGGTCGCTAGTGAAGACTGAGTCAGAAAAATTGTTGAGCTGATGAGTCTTCTCCTTGTCTGAAGTTACTAGCCTGCCTCTGTTGCTCACTAGGGGGGTACGCCCTCCTGGACTTTCTTTTTTTCCTGTTGATATACCCATGGAAGACTTTCTTATCCTTCTTTGTGCCCCTTGCCAAGTCCAGTTCTGGTTAGGCCTTGGCCTTCATGACTTCGTTCCTAGACAGCAATCATCATTTCTGTAAATATGTACCTACAGAGCTTTATACATATATTAAAAATATCTATGGGCCAAATCTGGCATGTTTTATCTCTTTTCCAAGGTAAATTTTTTTAATGTTGATGCCAGTATGACTTTTGGATAATCATCACAGTTTTTGATTCTTTGAATTGCTATAAGCATCTTGATTTCTGATCGTGTATTTTAGAAAATACATCTTTTCCCCAGGGTTTTTATTTTGCTATTGAATTCTTACAACTTTCAGTCAGCCAAAGAGCCTAAGGATGCTTTTAAAACTTGAAGTCAAGACTAAGGCATATTCATCAGCTAGTTGGGAGAAATGGTCTTAGACTTTGAAGTATTGCTGTACCATGTTTTTTATATATATTAAATGTTTTTAAATTCCCTTTCCTGTTTATTCTGGATGAAATATTTCCTCAAAGGAGAATAAAAAGGCATTTATGGCTTTAAAGGAACTTTAATTGCTATGAAGTGTCTAGGTTTTTCTCTCTAAAGGCAGATGATTTAATAAAATTTTGACATCTGAGATGAGATGTCTAAGGCTCAGGAAAAGAGTGTGTTTTATATCACTGCTGAAAATGCTGGTTTATAATGGAAATTCTGATTGATTAATAACTATAGTGTCCTTTTGGTATAGTACTGAGGGAGGTAAAATGATAGTGTTCATATTAGTTCCATGTTGCCAATCTATTAGTGGCTGAAATCCTTTTGCTGCTTTACTGTGATTCTATAAGCTTCTCAAATAATGCTTCAGTATTTTAGGAAAACTGCCTGAGGAAAATGTATGAATCCTCTGGGATATATTTTGATTACTCTCATCAGCTCCTTAGGGTTTCTAAGCCATGACAGAATTTACTACACATCAAAAAAGATAAGAGAGTTAACTTTTTAGTGGCTTATCCACCCCAGTATACTTATATACACTTACCTTTTTTGAACAACCAAGCTTTCCATAGTTCAGATAAGTTATAATGAGCCATCTTTAGCACTCAAATGTTATTCAGTGGTTTCTCAAGAAAGATTTGCATGAGCTTTCTTTGAGGTCTCTATACAAATGGCTTGTCAAAGCGAGATAGCTAATATCTCATTCACAGAAGCACAGAATGGTTTTGGTTTGAAGAGACCTCTGGAGGTCCAGCCCCCTGTTCAACAAGGGCCATGTACAACAGATTGCTTTAAACCATGCCTTTGAAGATCTATGGAGTCTCTCTCCTTGGAGAGTCTCTGAGCAACCTGTGCCTGTGCTCAGTCAACTGCAAAGTTAAGTGATTCCTGGTGTTTAGATGGAATCTGTTGTTTTCTAGTTTCTGTTCTTTGCCTCTTGTTGTGTTGCTAGAGGTAACTGAAAAGAGTCTGGATGCATCCTCTTTGCACCATCCCTGCATCTATTTATAGATATTGATAAAATCTGCTGGATCCTTCTCTCTGGGCTGAGCAATCCCAGTTCTTTCAGTCTTTCCTCATAGGAGAGGTGCTTCATTATCTGCCTGGCTTTTTACTGGGCTCTCACAAGTATGCCCCACTGGGAAACCTAGTACTCCAGATGTGACCTCACCAATGCTGCATTGAGGGGAAGGATCACCATCCTTGTCCCGCTGGTAATATTTTGCATAATTCAGCACGTTAATCTTCTTTGCAGCTGAGGAACATTCTTAGTGAACGTTGTACATTTCTGAGTAATACTAAAGAGTCTTTGCTTGCTGCCTGATGTTTGAGAACAGCTGAAAAAGTGTGAATGTCATCAGAAGAAAACATTGCCAAGTGTTTATACCAAAACACATGGAATGTGACCTTTTCATTGTAGATATGCACACAAAACTGAAACTCATGAAATGAGCATTTTGTAAATATAGTATGTTGTCAAAGAAGTAACAGACAAACTAGCTTCTTTCATGATTCAGTAGAACCAAAATACAAAATGCGTATGATCTCGTTTAATAATGGGAAACTGAAAAATTTGTATTTATTTCATTATGTCAGCATCAAAATATTTGTACCACTTCTAGCCACTTAAGTTGGGAGCGGTTCCGTGAGTCATTTCCCCACTACTGTAATTGAAGTCTATTGTCTTCTCAGGTAGATGAACAAAGTCTGTGCACTGTGGAGGTCTTTCCAACAGGAAGAGCTCCACTCCAAATCCATTGAACAGATTCTTAATTTATTATTTAGCATTAAATACCCAAGAATGAAAGAAAATTAATGTTCTTGTGCTGTCTTGATCTATTCAGTGTACAAGAGACTGCTTGTATACTTAAAACTATTCTGAGCAGAAAATGATGCCATTCAGATTTCCAGCTGGGAAACGTGCTTATAAGAAGATACTAGATGAGCCTTCTTCTAGCAACTTCATAAAAATTGCACAAATCTGTCGCTGATTTGAAAGCCTTGCATTTTCTAACCACTCCTCAGAATCATCTCCTATATCTTGAATGCCAGATTTCTATGCAAAGCACTGAATGTTAGAGCAGATATGAACAATTATCCAATTGAAGAAACACCTGCAGAGTAACACAGCTTTTCAATTTGTCTGGAGTGTGTACATATTGGGTCACAGTCCAAAGAGGACTGTGAAATGGAACTTATTGTCCCTAGAAATTATTCAGAGCAAAGTCAGAAAATGAATGCATAAACCATAAAATATCTACTGTTTTAGCCCAAACTGGAATTAGACATGCCATCAGCACAGGCTCTTTCTGTGCAGTGTGTCATTGCAAATATGTTTTTGCCCTTTCACTGACGATTTCCTTTGTGCTTGTGCATTTCTGTTCACTTATGTGTGTTGTCTGCTTGTTTTATACACAATTAGCTTTGCAAGCATTTAAGCATGTGCCTGTGTGAATAATTAGAGAAATGTATTTGCTTTTAAGATTTTAGTAAGATTTATTCAGATTAGTAAGATCCACAGCTCACTGTGGGTAACAATTAGAAGTAGAAGCTACGTTGTTAAGTGGTGCTCTATCTCTCATTCACAAAGAGCTCAATGGTGACAGCCCTAAAGGACTAAATTTGTTCTTTGGAAGCGTCACACTGTTTTATGCAGCTACTTAGGACTTCAAGATATGCTGTGTTCATTTTCTGGATTGTTGACTGGTTTTAAACCATTAACATTTTTCCTAGTCTATTTATGTAGTCAGCTGATGCATAGTTTTAGGATTTTATCAGTCTTCAACTGCAAAAGCTACCTGTTTCCTCCTCATTTCTATCAGCCTGGAGCTGTGTCATTTAAGTTGTGTGCCTATCTGCTAGTGATGATGGATTATAAGACAGTTATTTAGGGTATAGGAAAAAACATGGGATTTATTTTCTCTAAAAGTGATAGGCATTAGGAAAATGCTCTAGGGACTGGTAGCAGTTTTAAATACTGAATTTGATCAATGAGAAAAACTGAGCAGGTTTTCAGCAATTTTTTTCTTTCTCTAAAGACAAAGGAAAGATTTTTTAAAATTTGAAAGCATTCAAATAACTTTCATAGTTAAACATACCTAAACACAGGTTTCTTCACTGTGTGTGTTTCTGTCCATGTACATTTCCTAGTTATCTCTCTGTGCCAGTCTTGCTGCTCTTAATAGCTTTTTGGATCTTTACCTTTCTATTCTCTTACTACTAGCATGCAAGGTACGGTTTTCTTCACTATCATTACCCACTAAACACAGCTTAACATTTGGGCCTCCTGGAGGTGGGAAATTACAGCTGCAGTTCACCCAGCTATGCAGCCACAGGCCTCTTTGAACACATCAAGAAGGTACTCTGCTTTTTTACATTTACTTTTCTCTGGATATACAGCCCTGTTTGAAGTCTCTAGTAGTAGTAGTCTGAAGTCTCTAATCGCTCATTAAGGAATCTTTATCTAAGAAATTGTTGTGATTCCACTTTCATAACAAGAATGAGGTCTCGTATGTGTAAACATACCACACATATCTTGAGTTCAGTATTCCAAAATGCTTGAAATTTGCATGGTGAATCTCATGGCATAGTTTATTCTGCCAACTCTTACACAGCAGCTTGTTTTCAGTTCACAATAATTCTGAATCTGTTTACCACATGCAGTCCTTTACCAGGCCTGGTATGTTTATCATTAATTTCTCATTAGGATGTTCTAATTTCTAAAATGGTCTTAAAAAGAACTATTATATGTAACATCTCTAGCAATATGAATGTGATTTTTTCCTACTTTTATTAAAGTAGGTTCACTGAAAGTATTGTATTAGTTTATGTGACCAACCAGCCTAGTTTAATTGTTCTAGGTAAACAAAATAAAGAATACAAATGAGGAAAAAAAAAATGGTAAATTAAATTTTGAATGCATTCTTTATAGATAACCAGGATTTCACAGTGCCTATTTAGAAATTGCAGAATAAAGGTTAGACTCAATGATCTCTACAGGTCTCTTCCAACTCCTACATTTCTGTGACTCTCTGAATAAATTTACACAACTTTCTTCCTGGGAGTAATTAAGGTAACCAACAGTGCAGAGTAAGCAGGAGCATGCTAGGCAGACTAAGGATCAGTCTACTTAAAGTATTTTCTGTGTCTTGTTACTCAGCAGTAAGGGACTGTCTGTTATTAGGGAGGAGACATCATCAAATACTTTCCGAAGTGGCAAAGGACTTCCCAAGGAACCCAAAAGTGCAGCCATAAGAGAAAAGAACAATCACAAACATCATTAGAAAGTCCTTCATTTGGGGAACACTGTGGATTTAATTGAGTTTCTCTGTGAGGTTGAGTTTTAGCTTTAATACTCTTTTAACAATTTATTTTATTTTATATTAACAGTAACAGGAAATAAAACTGCTTTTAGTGTGGCTGCTATAGATTTAAATTTAGAAAGACTCAGAGCAGAACTACCCAAACAAATATACCTTTTAAAGAATTCCTTTAGAGGTCATTTGTTACATTTGCAGAAATAATGGACTACCAAAATAGCCCATTATAATGCATTAAATGCACATTGTTCACTGAATTTTTCACTTTTCCTGCACCAGTCATTTACTTCAATGTGCTGAAGTCTTACAAGATCCCAGTCATACTAAAAAGCAGTTTAAAGCAACAGAAGTGCTTTTGCTTTTATGAATGCATTAGCTCCGGGTCTCATATTTGTTTTTGTTGAGGCCTTCAGTTCCTTATTGTCTGTCTGTACACCCTCTTCCAGAGTATTCTGTTTTTCTGTTAACTCTTCATCAAACAAAACTTTCCTCCTTTATCTAGTATGCATTTTATGTGATTGCAATATTCCATTCTTCTACTGTGGTGCCACACTGCATACCTGAGAGAGACCAAATGCTGGGTAGGCCATAGATTGGAAATGCAATCCAGAATATTCTGGTAAAATCAAAGTTTCATGCTGCTCCACTAGAGACAATTCCTAAGAAAAGAATCTTATCACTAGCTTTATTTACTTCTGGTTGAACTGTTATGTAATTTTCCTGCCTAACAGAAGAGACCTTTTGGGTGGAAGAAACAAAAAGAAAAGACAGTTGTGACCATTTGAATCCATCCTAAAGGACCTGAACATCAAACATCACATTATTTAACTCTTCTCTGTGCCATGATGTGAAAAAAGGAAACTGCTAATAATTATGATTGCATTGAAAATTAGATAATTATTGCTTTTTAATTCATTTTTTCATGATCATGAATCAGTTTTTCCTAGCACAGCAATATGCTATGCATATTCCTCCACTGAACAGTATCTGGCAGGTGGTTGCTAAGATGCAGATAATTGTGGCAGATAGATTATTGTGCATTAAGATTTCAGCATTCTTCTCTCATGTCCATTTCACATGCCAGAAAACAAATAAACAAAAAGAGTCTCTGGTTTCAGAGATTAGGGAAAAGTAGGTTCTCTAAGTCTTTCCGCTTAAAAATAATGGCATTAACTACACTCTACTGGAATATACTGATTAGACTTACAGTGTTAAAGCTTAGATGGACACTTTGGCTTCTTTACCTGGTGATTGAGTTTGGCCTACCAATTCAGGTCATTCTTCTTTTCTGTTTATGAAGTTTACAAGTACAGGAATATAGCATAGGAAAAATAATTGTTTCACTGCAGAGGTAAACCAGATCTGCAGTGTGTCAGCTTACATCTGGAAGAGATAAAGTTTTGTTCACCTTTTACCTTAATTTACAAAAACTCCAGTGGTACAGTGAATTCAGGCTCATATTTCAGTGATTATATATTAGCACTTCCCAGAGACAGCCTGAAGGGACTAGCCTGGGTCTGCAGCCAAGGAGTACCTCCATGAATTGCTAGGGTTTTGCATCATAATCTAAAGTAAACTGCAACAGGGATTTTTTTTAATGAGGCGACTGAGAGGATGAAGGTGGTAGTTAGGCTATATGACACTGCCAGAATATTTCTAAGCTTTAGAGTGGAATAATTGCAATTGGCAACATCCTCATTAATCATAGCTAATGTTAATGATAGCTCCCCGTTGTGTCTCATGAAGAGGTGATGGCCTTAATGAAAGCTGCCTTTAAGGCTAACAGATGGTGGTTGAATTCTGGTATTTAAAATATACAATTGTTCCATTCTTTTGAATATTTTTTTCTTTTTCTTTCTTCCCTTCTCTCTTTCTCTCTTACTTTCTTTCTACAGAATAATAACATGGAACACACTTTACTCATTCCCATTCTTGACTAAGCGTGTTTTTTGATTTGCTGAGTACATAATAGGAAGGAACAAAAGGAAAACATTACAACATGCATTGTAAATTCAGAGCCACGTATGCAGATCGAATTATGTTTTCTGATCTATACTTAATACTATAGATATCATTGTGAATTCACTGAATAACAGAATAATGTTTACTGTAATATATTGTAAGAAATATTGGATCAGATGGGAGAAAAAGCATATTAGTCTGTAGCTTCATCACGCCGCTAATGCTTGATAGCTCAATATGTGGTGGTTATCAGTGTTGCTAATCTAGTTTTATTTATGAACACATAAACACAGGCTTTTGCTGCCTTTTTTTTTTTTTTTTTTTTTTTTTTTTTTTTGGTCCCTCTTAGGTAAGGCATCAGGATAGAACCTAAGACAGCTTCAAATTTTGTATATTCTGATATTTTACTATTGAGCCTGAGTATTCAGAGGCTCTAGTTTAAATCTCGAAGATATTTGTAGTTCTGTTTAAAAACTAGGATTAGTCAAGTGCCTGAAGTTATCCATATGCCTAACTGCTTTGCTGAACTGGAAGCTGATATCAATGTTCTCTAACAGAAAAGGAAAAACAATGCATCCCTATTTCACTGGGATATTTGAAAATTAGTAGATGACTGCTTGTTAAATGTGCAGATTTTATAATAACAAGAATTTTCAGAGAAAAATTTCTTACATTTTGCGTTTTTCTTGCTTGTTAATGTTACTCTTATGTGCTTCCTTTTTTATATGTTATTCATTTATTCTTTCTCTTTCAAGAGATGGGCTTAACATGTGTAAACATTTGTTACCTTGATGTGTATTTGCTAATAACAGTCCAGAAATGAGTTTCCTACAACTAAACAAAGGGGCAGTCATGCAAGATCTACATAGGAAACTTTGTTTTTCCAGTTTGCCAGTAATGTAATATTTCTTATACTTTTAGGTAAAATGCATATTGACTCTTCTCACTCCCATTGTGAGCTTGTTTGTGGTTATTACATGCTCATTCCCATTGTCTGCTTGTTGTCCACTGCCATCAAATGTCTTTCAGCAGTGGCTAACTTACAGATTTATCTTTTTGAAAGGCTGGGTCTCAGAATGTGTTCCCTAGAATTATCATTTTACCTTTAGTTAAGATTCAAGTTTCATCATTTTAGCGTTTTGTTCCCAGATTTCTTTGTGTATTACTGTCTTTTTGAGTATTATCAAGTCCTTCTAGTTTAGTATGTACAGGTATTCCAATGTTAGAACACTTCAAATAGACCCCTAAAGAGGAATTCTCTGCTTTACCATGGCGATAGCTTATGCTCTGTAGAGCTAAGGCCTGCTTTAAGGTAGTTTACATTTTGTATGTACTGGCACCTTCTTAATGTACTTCTAAATTTTACTTGCTATCATCTCTAATTGTGATCTGACAACCATTTTCTAAACATGACAGTTAGAAACTGTGATACATATATATGTTTAACTGTCATAACTTTTGTCATTTAGTGTCTTGCTAATTAAGAAATATTGAACAGAGTTCCTCAAACCTCTGAGCATTACCACCTTTGTTGAGCATTTGCATACTCTTTATGCTATTTATGCAGTGAAGAATATGTTAAAATACTGTAAAGTAGCATTTGGCTATATTTTATATCCTTTACTTTTTTGTACAATTACACTATTAAGTTTCTTTTCCAGGCTACGATATTTTGGTGAAAGGACAAGGTATACTGTATACTGTATTCTAAGTTAATTCAGAGGAAAAACTGCAGGTTTTTTTTTTCTTATGATGTGAGCAATCTTCATGGCAAGCTTTATCTGTTGCTGTATGGTTCCCTCGTGGACTACCTCCTGATTTTCCTTCACATCAGGCTTTTAGGAAAGTAGAATACATTTCATTGTTCTATTCTGAGGGTTTTTAATATGAGAAAGAATCAGACATCTCAAACAGCTAGGGAGGCAGGGAGGTGCAGAGAGGTCACTATTTTTTCCTCCAGACTAATTTTTTATTATTATTATCAGCTCCTGTGAGCACACTGATATGTGAAGTAAAAAAAATCTGACCTTTCTCTATAGGCAGATACAGGAAAGTGGTTTAGGGGACAGGATGTCAAATATCAGAGGAGATGCAGAAAGTTGGTTTCCCTGGGGGAAAATATATATATATATTTTGTGGAGGTGTGGAGGTGTGGAGTGGAGGAAATACTAGCTGAACTGGTGAGACAGAAAACTAGATTCATGATTTGAAAATAGAAAAGTAAAGAGCATCCATCATTCAGACAGATAGCAGCCTTAATTATATTCTCTTTTAATTTGAGTTGTTCAATAATGCATCATGTTAGTCATCTGAGTTGCACCTCTCTGTGTTACGCTGTGTTGCAAGTAAGGAAGTAAGTTTATTACAACCAATCAAACAATTACAACACAATTCTAAAGCAGGCAGTTGATGAAGGATTGAAACAATGAATTATAACTTCCAAGAAGAAATTCCTGGCAAAGAAAGCCAAATGCAAAGAGAGGCTGTTGGCTAAAATTAGACCAGGCAGGATTCATTCAGAGAATCATATGTAGCATAACTTCTTCCACTGTGATATCTAAAAATTGTCATTTGTGCCATAAGAGCTGTCAAGATACATGTTTTCAATTACATGAGGAACTGAGAAAAAATGGTCCACTTTAGAAATAATGTGGAATTATTTTGTTTCTCCCAAATTAACTAAATATTTGTGCTACTTTGTATCTTCACAACAGTACTTTCATCTTGTAGAAAGACAACACGCTTGTGCCATGCAAGTAGGGAAGTGGGAATCAGAAGTTAAGTTACATGTTCAGCCCAGAGCAGAGAAGGCTGAAAGGACCTCACAGCAGCTTACAGCTTCTCACAAGGGGAGCAGAGGGGCAGCGCTGATCTCTCTCTGATGATCAGTGATATAATCTGAAGGAATAGCATGAAGTTGTGACAGAAGAGGGTCAGGTTAGATATCAGGAAAAGGTTATTCACCAAGAAGGTCAACAGGTACTGGAACAAGCTCCCCTGGGAAGTCAACACAGCACTGAGCTCATGGGCATTTGAGAAGTGTCTGGACAATGCTCTCAGCCAGATGGTCTGTTTTTTGGGTGGTCCTATGTAGAGCCAGGAGTTGAACTTGATGATCTTTATGAGTCCCTTCCAACTGGGGATGCTCTATGATTCTACGCAAAGAAATCAGATCACTCAGCATTTGGATATGTGGCTGAAGTATGCTTTCTGTTGCACAGCAATGCCAGTTTTCCTGATATGCATGGAATGGTATTATGGGCTGATAGGATGTTGTAGGAGTCATGACATCAGGCACCTACTAGTTCCACACACACAGTTCTCTTTAAGGAAATAGGCATTTGTTTCACTTGTGTAGTTATTGAACAAGTCACAGTTTTTATGTTAAACAGAAGGAAAATATACATGTATACATAGAAAGCTAAATATGGAAAATACAAGAGGAATTGAATTTAAAACATTGTTTTAGTCTCATCACGTTGACTCAGGCTGCTTGGACAAATGGGAAATCCTAACTTAGGATGTCATATTTGTTTTTGGAGCATTCTGATTTTAAGGGTTTTGTATCACTGACTTTGTTAAGATCAGTAACATTTTCCAGTTCATTTTCCCTTGTAAATGCTGCACAAAATAACAACATCAACAATAAAGGAAGGAACAGCTAAAGCTAATTTTGTCAAATCATCCCAAATAAAAACAAACAATCAAAACCAATGAGCCTTCTTAGACAAAGCGTCCATGAAATTAAAGGGAAATACAAATCATATGTTGCTTATTATGTGTGACTGCCACAGTTTGATGTCTGTCTGATGGTAAAAATCAGTAATCTATATTTCTACTCTGGCTTGTTCTTCCCTTTCCTCTCCCCTCTCAACACATTCATCTTCCTTATAGCATAGGGCTATGAACACTTCTTAGATATTCAGAACACCCAGGTATTATTCTTTCTTCTCTCCTTCTAGTCTAGTAGAGGAAGAGATTTTTACTTCTAAACAAAACAAAAATTGGATAATTATTTGTAGTTTTAGTCCTGTTCGAGACAGTTACGTTATTCTATGTTTTCAAAAAGAGTTGTTCCATGAAAAATGATTAAGAGTCTGTCAAAATACATTTTAATGATTTATTTTACTCTTTGATATGAATTGCCCTAAATATGATTTATGCACAGATCTTACCTGTGACATAATTAAACTATATTAAGAATCTTAGCAGGCAACCATGTTTTGTTGTCATTAGAAAGATAATCTGTCACTTGAATTTGTGCATTTATTTTTTTCTACACATTATTTGCTTTCTTATTTGCTCTCTAATTAAAAAGCCAACCAAAATAGGTTGGCAGTGTATTAATCTTCTGTTATTCTGCATGCATTTCCTATGGACTCAGTCTCCTGTTGAGTCATGAGAGATTCCAAATTCCCCTGTAAACACAATTAATGAGGAATGTCAGAAGTGCATTGATGGCTTACTCTTCTAGGGAGAAAGCTATTTGGTAAGCACAGTTGAACCATGTTTTTTGCAACTAGGGTAAATATTCCACAAAAACATTATGATTTTATTGGTGGACTGACTAGGGCTTGCTTTGGTTAGATGTTGCCTTTGTAAAACATAGGATGCATTGCAGTGGCTGTTGTTGTATTTTCTAAAACCTTTAAATCTCAGTTTGCATTTTAACAAACAGCCACAGGACTTCCTTTGGCCTGTGACTAACTTAGTCTGCAGCTGTCAATCCAAAAGTTTCTACATGCACGTAACCTCATAGCAAATAATCTGAAAAGTTACAAACAACTTGACAGTGTCTTTTTAAAGTCAAATATGTATATCAGTGTCACAGTTTTATGATTTTTTGCTATTGGTGTTCCACATCACAACATCATGTCTTGCACTGGGAGTTAAAGAGTTAATGCTCCAGATCCAGGTACCAGTCCCAGAAGAGAAGAGCTACGTATCCCAAAGGACTTTGTGTTATTTGTGTTTCCGTTTTTTGCTCAGAGGGAAAAAATAAAAACCATCCATAGATCACATCCCCTCCCCATTTTCAACCTTCCAGCTTGTCTCTGCTCCCAGCCATCTCACCTGCCTTAGCAATAGAGTAAGGCATTCAGTTCTCAGAAACTCTCTCTCATTTTATTTGCTTTATTAGATTCCATTCTAATTATGTTGTATTATTGTATTATAGTGTGTTATCTTGTGTTCTGATATCTTATCTAGTAAATCAGTTTGTTTCTCCTCATCATTGCCGCTGTTGTGTTTTTAGGCCCATCTCTCTACCCTTTTCCCTTTTTTCCCCTTTTCCCTTTCCCAGGGCATGGGTCTATGGGTCCCCTCACCCTGCTAATCACAGAACTGGACCAAACCAGCCCATAACAAAGCCATTGCAACAGAGTTTACACACTTGAGTTATAACTCAGATGAGTAATTCCTTTTCTAACATTCTTGGGTTATTTTCTTAATATCCATCTTTTTCCATGTTCAATAGTTTATACCTTACATATTGGGAAGACTTCAGCTCATCAGCTCAAAAATAGAGTGTATTTCCTGGTCCACTCATATCTTCCTTTTCTTGCTGACCCTTGCAAGCTAATTAATTGAACAGGCAGCTGAGCATGAATATGGCTCTGTTTGAGGCTCTGCATCCATGGTGGCCTCTTGGAGCTCAGTCAGAACGACCATGGCGCTCTGTACTGTTCATAGAACTGATATGTCTGAGGCAAAAGATCTATTGCTCAGAAACAGACTTTTTGAGCCACTTCATATATCCAGCACTACCAGGGAGCTGCAGGATGCGTGCTTACTGTTTCAGAACAAAGTTTAGATATTCTTTAGTAGATGAAAGAGGAAGTCAGCTGAATGAAGGAAGGTGGAAACGGCTTCCTTTAAACATAGATGCTGCTGGAGATTGCTCTTGGTCCTTGCAGATCCTTATAGGCAGGAAGTCCAATCAGAGATGCAAATTTGGTTGCAAGGTGTAGATTTTTCATGATTGCTTCCTATTCCCTCAAGCACCTTGAGTTATATTAATAAACTTATTTTAATGGGAGAAAATTATTTTCATGGCAATTTTTCAACATAAATGGAAACAAATGTTCAGATTAACATATGAGTAAATGGAATATTGAATGAAAATATGTAGTTATTAAAAATAAAATTTCTAGTAAGATTTACAAATTAAGGTCTTTCATTATGTACATCTCATTAAATCTTCTGGGACATAAATTCACATTCAGATGTACCATTGAAAAGGCTGGATTTAAGCACATACTAAACTACACTTTGTGCGTGTACTTGAATATTAGTTATAGAAGTAGGGCTCCTGAATAAATGTCTAATTTTCCTTTTTTGTCATTAATACAAAATGAAAACATTGTCTGGCTTTTTTTGGGAGTTTTAGGAAATGTTTTTTGTATCTGCTTATAAAAGGAAATGAAGACAACACTTGTAATTATGGAGGGAAGTTGTAATGATGATGTAGTATTCCACACAAAGTTAACTTCTCTCCACCATGGTTCTTGTGTGAAGTTTGTGTTTTCCAAATGTAGCTTTTCTCAAGATATTTGTAGTATAGCTGTTCAGTGTCAAAAAAAGCCTAACTTCCTGTAAAAATAAATTTCTACTGACATAATTCATCTGCGTGTACTGGAATAAATTGCTTTCTTTTTGTGGGTAGTTTCAGGGGATTCTTTTGGAAATGCTGGAGGTTGTTTGGCACCTTTCTTATATGCAATAGTTCTCTCTTTTCTTCCACCGGCGGAACTAAGTTGTGTTAAAACAGGAAAGCTAACATAACACTCTGTTTTTAATTTCAAAGTAAAGCCCCCCCAAGCTGAGTAGCTTTAGCATTTTCAGCTCCCCATCCCCACACACACACTGTGCATTATTTTTCGGTTGTCATGATTGTTTTTCTTTTCTGTGTGGCGCAGAGCACCTATGAAGCCAAGCACAATTTATATTGCCAAAACAGATGTTATAAAATGAAGCTGAATATGGCAGATGTTGAAAGAGCTGTATGCTTGCAAATGATTGCCTGTCATGATTAGTTTTTCTGTTGTTTTTTTTTTTTAATTTATTTTTTATTTTCTTTGGTTATTGCTTTCTGAAACACTGGACTGGGAGAGCAAAGTGACTTGGTCTTTTTGTGCTGGATTTTATGTCAAAAAAGGAAAAAGTTCAGCTACTTTCACTTAGGATAGATGAAATATGTGAGGTAATCTAATTCAAAATAACATGTTGATGACAAATAGTTTGAAAAATATTTCACAGCTTCGAGTAAAGACTGTTTTCTGTTGCATTCTCCAAGAAATAAGTCTAACAAGCGGTGGATAGGGTTACTTTGAGTTTTGTATTAGTATGAAGCATTTAAAACTTCATTGAAAATAATTTGTAGGAAAAGGATTTCACTGAAATTGTTCAGCGATCCATTTTGTAGTTCCAATGAGTTATTTTCTTTTGAAATACCACGAGCAATTAAATGCTGAGGAACCTGTGCTTCACTGCATCTGATACTCTCTTGATGTCAAGTTCTTGATGGTGGAAAAAATATTATAACACCACCAGTCAACCTTAAACTCCACTTTTACTTTATTGTCGGATGATTCTCCTAAGAAGTAAGCCTTGTAGATGCTGGATTTTTGTAAAATCTGTGCAACCTCCAGGCCCTCCCTGTCAGTAAGGCATTTCTCCTGTCCAAACTTTTTCTGTGCTCTGGAAGTCACTGTCTCCTTGGTAGAGGTGGATGCAATTTGCATCTGACTTTGCCAAATGTTGTGTAGGAAAGAAGCTGGAAAATCAATGTTATTACTGCAAGCTGCATGCTATTCACTATAACAAGGAATGTTTTTATATTCTCTATGAAATTGACGTAATACAAAATAAGATGAGAAATTTAATACTGCAGAAAGCCAAGAAACACTAGCATTAAGATAGCAATATCAATATTGTGATGTTGTTTTTTTGTGTGTTTTTTTTTTTGTTTTGTTTTGTTTTGTTTTTCAGTATTCTTGGGTGTGATTTACAATACTATCATCAATTGATATTCAATTGATCATTGAACAACAAGATTTTATATAAGGAGAAAACATCAAGGAGTAATTTTGAAAAATACTTTATTTTGGGGGATTCCCTGTGGTGGCACATTTTATCTGCAAGGAAAATAAAATGCATTCAGTCATCCTAATGTCTCTAGATCCAGCTGGCCTTTTGTAGTCTATGCTATTTGGGCTGATAACTGGTGTCTTTTCATAGCTGGCTAGTCACTGGAGCTTACTTAAATTCTCACTATGTTGTGCTGGGAGAAGATGAATGTATTGGTATGGAACATCACTTGAATTGCAGAGATTGAAATTAACCAAGAGGTAAATTTGAAGAAGAAACAGGTACCATTCAGCAGGAAGAACAGTGCCAAGAATGGAAGGGATTTACATCAGGAAGGGATTAAAGGATAAACATGGGAAGAATAACAACTGAGGTTAAAGAAAAAAGAAGAAAAAAAAATGAAAAAAGCAGAGAACGTAGAACAAAAATAAAGAAAAAGTGAAGTTCTGAGTAGTAATCAGAATATATTTCTAATTTGGCTTTCTAATAGTAGGAGAATGGATATATTATAATACATGTATAAATGGTCTTGGTGTTACATCTTATAAATAAGAGTCACATAAAATATTTCTATTGTGTCCTTACAACATATTGCACAAAGATGGATTTGAACATGAAAGTAATAATACAGCCATTGCAGAATCACCAGCTTTTGTTTTTTTACCCTTCCTTGCCAAAACAGCCACTTTACAATCCAAATGCCCTTGTCTTGCTATGAAGCTCATCGAACACGATTTCTATCATCCCATTTCCTTTCATTTTCCAATCTTATTAGTTAAAATAATATCCATAATTCTTACTGCATCCTAACATTGGTGCAAAAGAACAGATATTTCAGAAATAGATCCATATTGAAATCTTATTATTTTAGAATCTTCTCTTGTATTTGTTATACTTAATAGTTTTAGAAATTATGAAACAAATTGCTCCTCTATGTCATGCTATGTATAGTGAGAGGTAAGAAACATATAAAGAAACTTTGCAAAGCTGAGTTTATAACTGTGGGTGTGGTGCACTGAGACAAGGAGTCTCCACACATAAATTATTTCCTTAAGAAAATAATGGTTTAGTGAAACAAACAAACAAACAAACAAAACTAACCTTTTTTAATAGCTGATTTTGATTATTGAACCTGTCATGGGGCAGTCCCATGCTGGCAGAAGCAGCTCCCTAAATTGCCTAGTCACCAGCCTTCCTACAGCTTCTGGGGGACCAGCTGTGGCCTTGAGACTGATGTATTGCCTACAGTTAGTGGAAAGTCTGGGAGATGTAGAGGTCAGGGCAGGTAGCCCCTAAGTAACTCACTGTTTTGTTTCCATTTTGCTCAGGACATTTAGGAACAGGTGGGTCTGCTCAAAGAAGAAGGGTTCTCAGTTTTTGTGTAACTGTTATGAGCACTACAGATTATGCCATTTAATACTCATGCTTTCTATGCAGTATAGTCATGGTATATAGGACTTGTGAGGTCTGCAGATTATTACTTACCAATAGGACTTCAATTTTCAGAATTCTGCTTCATTTCTTTCATCTTGCTATTTGGTTTCTTTTATAATTTTTGCAAATGTTCAGGTCAGGTAATAGCTTTTCTTATTTTTCATGAAATGTAGAAATGTAGTATTAGTTCATTTAAAAGAAAGTGGCTGTATTTCAGATCAAAGGTAAAATAGCAGCTTTTCACTGAACAGGTATTCTTAACAACATGTAACTTGAACTCTTGAATCTGATAGTCCCTGCCCCAGCTTTTATGACTGCTGCACCAGTATACTGGGCCTTATTACAGCTGTAGTTGTCAAGAAATCTTTCCAGAATCAGTTATTTCTGCAGTTGCTTTTTGGAAAAGATGGATGTTGTGACCCAAAACAGCTTACTTGAAACAAACTGTTGTTTAATTCAATAGCAGAAACAAGATATAACAAGAGAAGTTGATGTTAATACAAATAAGCATCTTTATTTGTCAGTGTTATTACAAATAATTTTCAAGTCAGCTTCCACTCAGTGTCTGACACTCTTTGTATGGGACAGATTTTTTTCATCATTCTAAGATCACGAGCTTCTCTCGTTTGATTTTTACCCCCTGTAGTTTCCTACTACTAGGCTTCTCCCTGCCTCCCTGTGTCTTGCACAACTGTGATATGGCCATGATCTGCATTGTTACTTCAGGTGAGGGAATGGGGCTTTCCAAAGTGTTTACTTACTTTCTTGTCTGCTAGGACTTAGTTCATTTAGTTGGAATTAACTCCTTGCATTTGTGTATAAAACAATACCATGATAATCAAAGAAATGAGTGGATCATATAATATTAGTAAAGCATAGGCAAGTTCCAAATATTTCAGAATTGGCTTACCAAACATGTTATCAGAAAGATGGAAGTGAAAAGAATTGCATGTTTAATTATTTATCATAGAAATGGTTGGTGATGCATTACTTAGTCAAAATGAAAAGGCAAAAAAAGAAAAGGCAAAGATCTCTCAGCTTTAGTCATCCATTAGGCTAGCATTCTTGGAGTTAACTGTTTTACATAACTGATTACAAAAAAAATGCTGTTTTCATTTAGCATTGTGTCTGCACACAGGTGACTTTCCATTCTAAATGTACAGGATCATGCTTACACCCAGCAGATTTCAGCAGAAGTCTGAAAGAAGCCCAGGGGCTGTGGTGAGAAACCTCATCTGCTCCACCAGCATGCTTTGTAACTGGCTCAGCAATGTTAAATTTGACTTGTCCGTAAAGTTCACCTTGTCATAGATGTCACATTTCTTCAACATACGTTTATTCTTACTTATGAAGTATGCTATGAACTACCCTATCAGTCTTAGCTGCCACTGAACACTTTTTTTACTCTGGTATACAAATTTACCTATGTTTCTGTTAGCTCTCATGGTAACAAAATCACACAGTGGCCGAGGTTAGAAGGGCATCACTGGACATCATTGGATCCAGACCTCCTACTCAAACAGGGCTCCTTAGAGCCTTGTGTTACATAGTATAGAAACAAGTTATTGACAAGAGATAACTGTATGGTTTAAAAAAATACAAATGGCAAATCAGTGATGGAGAACCACTGTGTGGCTCACACTGACTTTTTAATGTTGTCAGGTATAGCAAGCTGTAATATTGGAATCTTCTATAGTCATAGTGCTTCATATTTTTAAGAACGAAGATAACCCTTTGAAACATCAATTTCAAACTCTAAACGAGAAAGCTACTGATGTAGGTCAGTAGAAACTGCCTTTTACGCTGTAGCAGTGCAGAAGAGAGGAATAAGGTGAAACTGATGCCTGATGTCATAGTGAACTGAATGCACTTAAAAAGTTATTTGGATAAAGTTGCCAGGATCAGAGAGGAGTTCACTTAGCTGTGCTACAAAAAAAAAAAAAAAAAAAAAAAAAAAAAAAAAAAAAGGGAGAGAGGGGGAGAATTAGTAAGTCTCTACTTCACCTCATTGACATTCCTTACTGTTCTCATTCACTGTCCTTTTTTCACATTTTTGACACCAAAAATCCTTTAAGAGAGGTAGATAATTTCTTGTGTTGATTTGTTTGTTTTTGTAATTCACACTAGAATATTTGCCATGTTATTTTTATTTAACTTTGAGAATGTGGCATTTCTAAGAGTATTTTTTCATGTATAAATATGGCTTGAGCAACTGGACATAACTGTATAGTATTTGACTTCCATCCTCAGCTCTAAAAAATCTTTATGTTGCATTTCTAGAAAGAAGAAATTTCTGACAGGTACTTAAAGGCTGAGGATGAAACGTGTCCCTGTACTGTATCCCAGGGCTGAGAGAGATTCTGCAGGCAGAAGGTCCATGAATGCATGCCACAGCATCTGGAATTATGCCTGCAGTCCTTTGGCTGCAGTCTAAGAGAAATAAGAGATCATTTCTATTAGTTTCCTCATTGCTGCAGCATCTTTAAGGAGAAACAAGGGAGTATTTAGGGCCTGATCCATAGTCCATTAAAGGCAGTGGGAATATTTGCTGGAAAGCTGCATAGCAAGCATGATTGATTCACATACACCTGGTATGGACCCTAAGGCGTATATTCAGTACTGCTTATATATTCAGTGTGCATACTGTACTTCAGTGTGGACAGTTCAGGTAATATCTGTGAGGAGAAGCTTCTGTTCAGAAGCACTGCAAGTTATACTTACGTGTGGGTAATGCAAGGGGGGAAACTTCTTTGTCAGAGTAGCTGCTGAGGCACTTTCCTCCCTCCAGTGTCCCCAGGTGGAATATGCTTTTCTCCAGTGAAAGTTCTCTGCGTGAGCAGGTTTCTGAATATCTGTTTTGAGGGATTGCTGGTTTTTATGAGTGTGTAATATAAAGATGGGTTATGTGTGCGATATTACAGTGTTTCCCTTGCCTGAGAACTGGAGAAAGTAATCAAACTGAAGTCATTTCTTGGGTATACTTTGCCCTCTCCTAACAAGAATACCAACAGATAAAGTAGAAAGATGTGAATTTTGATATATTAGGAGGAACTATTTCCACCAACTTTTGTTATTCCCATAAAGTTCTCAATGTCTGACTGTTTTGTTGACCCTGCTCATTAGAAAACTAAGAAAAGAGCCATGTAATTATCTCTGAAGGGAATCTTATTGCCAGGTCTACTTTAAAGTTGCCATTGGCATCATAGAAATGTTGGCTGGGAGGATCTCTGTGGGTTTAGTAGGTTGTCTCCCAAAATAGGATCATTAGATAATATCTGCTAAGGCTTTCTTGAGGTTTGTCTAAGTATTACTGTACTGTTGGGTATATTAAATTTGTGCTTGTTTGCAGTGAAATCCACACTGCATTTTGTCCATTGGTCATCCCTTTAAAAACAAACAAACAAACAAACAAAAAAACAAAATAAGAAGACTCTTCCAAAAGTATCTCCTCCTATTTCATTCTCTTGGCCCATGACATCAGAGGTGAATGTTGATGGTATGGCAGTAGAGGTTGAACCTTCCCAATATTCCGTTACATGTTGTTGCTGTGTGACAGATGGCAGCAGAGGGGCAGTCTGACATGGAAGCGCATTTGAAGCAAACGCGTGTCGTTGAATTCCTCCATGTGGAAAAAATGGTACTAAATGATATTCTTGGATGCTTGCTGAGCATTTATGGAAATTAAGCAGTGGGTCTGAGCACAGTAAGGCAGTGGGGTCACCTCCACTGGTGCAGATTTTTGAGTGCTGCATGCAGGCTCTTGGTCACCACTGGCAAAAATGCATAGATACTGGTGGTGACTATGTTGAAAACCAGTGTTTTGTAGCTCTGTGAATTTGCTCTATCAGAGATAGTGTTGTTGTGCTCTTTGTATCTGTTGTAGGTTCTATGGAAATCAATAGGAGGCATTTACTTCCAGTGGGTCTTACATAAGTTTATGTATCCTCTGAAAAATAGGGTTTCAGAGACACCTGAACTTTAAAAAGAACACTGTGCAAAGGATCAAGATTTCAATTAATAACTCCTAATTAGTCTGAGCGGTCTATTACTTGAACTGACTTGAGATAATTACTTCTCACTTATTTAGATTAGCAGTTGTGGAGGATAGTATTGTTTGACAAAATTAGTTGTTGGCTGCAGGTGCACAGTTGATTCTTGATGACATCTCAACTACATGCCAAAGTCAGGCTATTTTAAAGTCCAGATATTTGGAAAGAATTAATTTTAACCCATATATTCAGAAGCATTCTGTCTCATTTTTTCTTCAAAGTCTTCTTTTATTACAACTTGATCAGCCTTTCTTTTCCTGTTACCAAGTGGTAAATCAGAATTCTTTGGTCACCAGGGAATTAATCTGGGGTGGAGTTGTGAGGCCTGTGGGGTAGAGTGTTTTAACAAGATTGAAAAGAAGATGGATAGCACAATTTTTAATCATGCTCAAATTCCAGTGGGATTTTTAATGAAACATTTAGTAAGGATGAGCCATTGTACTTTATTAAATTGTTTATTAATGAATTCAGGAAATCGTGTATTGTTTAAACAGTTCAGAATCATTTAAAGAGCCTGTATTCTAAGAATATATGCAAAACTGGACAACAGATCTCACTTGAAAACACATCACTTTGGTACAAAACAGACTATGAATTACAGTGTTAAATGAATCAGAATATTTTGTGAAAATGTTTTTATTTCCCATCTGTTATTATTCAAGAATACTGCAGTATTCTTGAAGTTGTTTAGGAAGTTGTTTTATCTTAGTTTATCACGTCTCAACTGAGACCCTCCTTCTACAATATGCAAGTGAAAAACAGGATCTTGAAAAGTTCCTTAAAGATTCAGAGTAAACTCTTTCAAATAAAATATGGTGTGTTCTCACACATTGACAACTTTTTAAAATAAACTATTAAACCGTATTTTAGCTATTTGAGATTTTTAACTCACTAACTGAGCTTTTAACTGTATGTTAAAAAATAATGTGTTTTGAAAATACTCATACAGAAATGATCGTGCTTTAAAACTAGCTCCTCTCCAAGAGAATTTATTGCAGATTTAAAGGATGATTCTTTGCTATGCAAAAGATACCATCAGAAGTATATTTTGAATCTATGGACTAAAATGAGAACAGAAACACTGGAGTTACTCTTTTGCTCTCTTTATATTTGAAGCTATGTTGACCAGAAGTGAATGCAGAAATTGAATGTGATTTTTGACATACATATATTCTTCTTTCATACATTTTACACTTTCTGGTGACATTTCTTCTATATTTTTTACACCCTCTGGTGACATTTACAAGTTTCTTTCAAATACGTCAAATAGCTTTCCAGATATGAAGATTTTTTTCTTTAATCATTTCTCAGTACTTAACTCAAATTGTGTACTCGTGTGATCATGCTGTGAAATAGAAATTGTTATCCTGTACTTTTTGCAGATGATTAAACTAAGCTATAGAGAAATAAAGAGCCCTTGCTGTAGAGAACTGTCAGGTATGTCTTTTTCCATCATAGAGACTGCCTGATTCATAGGTCACAAAGCTGCAAGCAGACAGAGAAATGATGCATGAAACTCATTTCTGCAGTAGAGACAGAAGAAGAATTATGCTGAAAAACTGATGCAACTACATCTTACTGCCTTCTTTTAGAAGTGTTAATTATAAAATGTAAGGCACGCTGAATGCTCCTAAGTGTCACGTTACTGAAACTCTTTATGAATCATAGAATCGCAAGGTTGGAAATGACCTGCAAGATCATCTAGTCCAACCACCCTCCCATTCCCAGTACCACAAGCTACTAAACCATATCTCGAAGCTCCTCATCCAGGCGCCTCTTGAACATACAGGCATGAGGTAATAATAATGGATGTGCAGATTGTGCAGTGTTGTCTTGGTGTGTGCACTATCATAAAACTGGACTAGCTCATCTTTTTCAATGGTGCTGAGCAACTACAATTCCTTTTAAGTCTATAAGAATTTCTGGTGCTTTGTGTTCTTGATCATTACTAGCTTCTAATATTTTATTTAAAGGTGCTTTCTGTAGCAAATTGCATAGAGCACACTTTACCTTAAATGGTATTTAAGTAATGTAATGGGCTGAGATATTCCTGATGAAGTTTCAAGTATTAAAAAATGAATATGTGGTAAGGAATTTTTGATGTAAAGTGTTTCTAAGGAACAAGTACTTGTAGCATTTTTCTGTTTAAAATGTTTTCCCTTGACTTTTTGTAACATATACAGAAAACAAATCTGAGATCAAAAAGCTTGTCATTATGTAGTTTAAGAAATTATTTATAGGGTGTATAACCAAGATGTTGTAATCGCAATATAATCAAAAGAGTAAGGCAAAAGCAAACAAGGATCACAAAAGAGAATAAGTAGAAGAGCTTACCCTTGGGTTGAGCTCACTAGAAGATACCAAAAGAGAAGGATCTCCAGAAGAGATCCTTCCCCTCTGGTAGCCAGCTCTTAAATAGGTCCAGGAGGGGTGGAGCCTGGCTCCACCCCTTCCGGCAGCACAGGTGAATTGCCTTCACCTGTACTCCTCTGGCTGACTCAAGGCTCACCTCAGGTGATCAATCAGAGGTTCAGGCCGTGACTCAGCAGTTCCCATACAAGGGTTATTGCATCTTTTTGTTTCTGTAATTCTTATTATTTAGCTATGTTTTGTAATGGCTTCCCAAAAAGTTGTGTAGTCCTCTACCGGAGTCTTCTGGCCCTCCTTAAGCCTCTCCGTTCAGAACTCCTTAGGAACCCCTAAGTCTAGATAAAAGCAGCTTTTGTGGTATGTAAAAAGAGCTACTCCTTGCATCAGACTATTTCTTCTCTTTAACTGAAGAAGCAGTAAAAAATATCTCTAGAAATCATCTAAATCCTGTTCCACAGTCTCCAGCATATCTTCTGATAAAATGCAGAAAGGGAACTGAAAAACAGCCAAGCTCTTTGCAGTGTAATTAGCCAGACATTCACAGTGTTCTACTGCTACAATCAAGGAGCCCTGCAGACCCCTCACTGCTCACCTGCCAATAAACCTGTGTGTCCTCTTTTTGAGGGGGAAGTCCTGTGTTTCTGTGGGAGGCGTATGTGATTATTTTATAGAGCTGTGTTCTCTAATCCTGAAATTAATTCTGAATCGTGACAGAGCTCATTATCACAGAATGGTGTCTGACATGGAGTTTCTGCTGCTGTTCTGTTCTCTGCCTGAAAGAGGCTGATGAGAGCTTGTGGAGCTGTGGAAAATAATAGTATCTGCTGAGGGGAGAAAAAAACAGAACAGTTAGTAAAATTTGGAAGGAGAGTATTGGCTCTCCTGGAAACTGATGCAGAAGAGGCAACTGAACTTGAGAGAGAATGTGAAGGTGATGAAGCCACAGAGACAGAGAATGATGTGGGGACCATGTGAGGCACAGACAGCAAAAGCAGTGAGATCTGGTGGGAGAAACTGACAGACTGTGGCATAAAAGCTGTAGTGTAGAGCAAGGAGGAGAACAGCCGGCAGTGAGGCTGCAGTCAGACATTATGGGGAAATGCAAATAATAAACAGAAAAGGAAGGCATTGTAAAAATTATGGCAAGGGAGTAAAATAATAGTTAAAAAAAAAAAAAAACACAAACATGTAAGAACAAAGATGAATATGAAAGTACTATAATAACAATCACAGTAGCTTTAGTATTTAGTATACATGCAATGCTTGTGGTAGGATTTCTTATTTAGGAAATACTTGCCTTTTTCTGTCATCTGAATTACATGTAAATTTTGTCCTATATCTCTGCCTTCTGAACAAGAGGTTTTATCATTCCTTCTGCCCTCAGAGTCTGTTGGTTTGTATCATGCCAGTCTATTTTTACACTGCTTTTACAGATCCATGAAAAGTTGTTTCAGGCTGCCAGAACCTGCCATGGTTAGAGAGAGTCACACAACAAAATCATATTCAGACAGAAGTGTATTTAATATGGTTGTAAATTTAAGACTGATATCATGTGATTCCATGATTTATTTTTTAAAGTGGTTTAGGCAGTTCAAGCCTGTCAGCATATCCACAAAAGAAATCAGAAATAATTTCCAAAACAGTGTAAAGGGTTTATGTAAAGGGGTGGGAGTGGGCTGCAGGGTTGGCTTCTGTCCTCCCTGTCAAATAGACACAGTTCCAGCCAGCCCAAAAAGGACTCACCAGTGGCAAAAGCAGAAGAATCCATCATCAGCACCAGTGGTGCCCTGTGATAACACATCTACTAAAAGGTAAAAAGTGCTCTCAAGCAGCTGTGAGTGAAAAAATATGTGAGAGAAACCCTGTGGGTCCCAAGGTCAGTGCAGCAGGAGGACAGGAGGTGCTCCAGGCACAGAGCAGCAGCCCAGAAGTACCCACAGTGGAGCAGCCTATGGGCACCATGCAAAGCAGATCTCCACATGCAGCCACAGAGGAGCCCACAGTGCAGCAGTAGATAAGGCCTAAAGGAACTGCAGCCCACGGAGAGCCCCAGGTCGGAGCTTGGAAAGCTGTGCCTGTGGGAAGCTCACAGGGCCTGTTCAATAAAATGGTGTCCCACGCTGGAGAAGCATTCAAAGATGGAGGGATGAGGAGCTAGAATAATGAATTTGAGCCTGGAAAGAAGTGACTGGGAAGAAGATGTCTGCAGTTTTGTCTCTGTTTCTCCCTGTCCTACTCCCTGTTTTGGTTGGTTATTAATTACATCAATTTCCCACAAGTTGAGTCTGTTTTGCCCATGATGGTAATTGGTAAGCAATCTTTCTGTCTTGATCAATTATAGATCTTTTTTTCCCAAGGAATGTGAAGTTAGACTACAGCAGGTACAGGCATACTGCTATGGTAGAAATAGATTATCTGTATTATGATGACTATTGAAAGCTCTTATCTTATTTAGTCTAAGCAAATGAAGGTCCCTATGAAGACTTTCATTAATACTTTAATTGCATGCATATATATACACATGCACTAGAAAACTGAGTTAAAAAAAGATCTTTTAAAAGATAATCGCAACACACAACTAGATAGTTCTAAATTAATCAGGAATAACTTTGTTAATGAAAAGAGAATTTCTAAACATCCCATCAATTCAGTTTGGAAAACATTCTAAGCAACATAGGTTAGAGCAATATAAGGAACCCAAGTTATCTTAGATAGAATTTAGTAATTGCAAATGGTTAATTGTATAGATGACCTGTATAGATATATTTCAGGAAAAGATTACAATAACAGACCTTGGATAGCTGCTATGTAATAGCAAAAGCATTGCCAGCAAGTCCTGGTAGGTGATCCTTCCCCTCTAGTCAGCACTGATGAGACAAGCCTGGAGTGCTGAATCCAGTTTTGGCATTCCAAGTTTAAGAAAAGCATGGAAGAATAGATACTTTGGTCCCCAGGAACGTAATTTGGCTTGAGTTGTTGAGGACGATTTTTTTCCTCTTCCGTAGCAGCAACAAAAAAGCCACAACAAAATGCAAAATATTGTAATAAAATCTCTCACTTTGCCTCTGTCATTTGTCATGCTTGTTTGCTGGGGTTTTGCCAGCCTTTGAGTGGTGGTATTGGAGCTTCTAAGTTTTTTCAGTTATTTTTCACTGTCCATCTGAAGTTGTCCTTGTGATATAAAAGATGTTTTGTTGTTGTGGTCTGATAGTGGGTAAAGTAGGTATTTTATAAACACTTCTGAATTTGACATCTTTTGTTTGGCCATCTGTAGTTAGAAACTATATGATTCATTTGGTATACTTGGTCTTATGATTTTATTTCAACAAGAAGATAATTCAGGGGAAAGTAGTAAAGAATCCTTGTGATTAGTGAGGACACAAGACAAATGCATGATCACATGCAGACATACATTTGGAAACATTTCATCTGTGTAACAAGCAAATAACACAAAGTGGTGATATATCTCCTGTGGATTTCAAACTGTCTCTATTAAAATGTGTTTCGTACCCTCAGACCTCAGCAACATTGGTTACCAACATTGCCATTTTAATTAGTTGCTTAGTTTAAGACCTTCTTTGTTTTATTTTTGACATTGCTTACCACAGCATCTGAGAAGCTACACAAATATTTTCACTAAAAACAGTGTTTAGATGGAAGTCCCTATGTTATAGGATACTTCAGCCTTAGTTTAATTACTCTCGCAGCCAAGTGGAAAGTTATTACAATGCAATTCAGATAAAACAAACATAAAACTGGAATTAATTTTGGATTAGCTTCTGCTATGATTCTTAGTTATTATCCTTCAAAAATATAAATATTAAAGGATTAATGAAAGTTTTCCTAACGATTTGTTATAAATAAAAGCAGTAGTATGTACTAGGAGAGGAAAATGGAAACAGTAAACCATATGGATGCAGAATGAATTTGTTGGAACAGATTTTGATCTGTGACAAAATATTCCAGCTTATTGCAGGGACAGAATTTGTTCATGTTGACATTGCTTTATAACACATCATTTAGTATTGTTCTAATTCATATCCTTTTTTCTTTGTTAAATATATCAGAAATTCATCTCACAGTTATGCTACAAGCACTTCTCTTTACCTTTAGTGAGCTAGCATTCCTCATAGGTGCAAAAAAAAAGCTTGAAAGATCAATGCTTTAAATGTTAGGATCCACAACATGGCTTACAGTGCATATTTCCTGATATTTGAAAGTTAACCTGGTGCTCGAGTGACTTAGTGAAGGCTTTTAAGAATACATTGCTTACAAAAAGAATAACTCATATTAGCTTTAATATATGGGTTGGTAGAACAAAAGACGGTCAGTGATTTACAATTCATTCTTTTGACTACTGTGGTGTTACATATCTAAAATTAACTACCCTCTTGAAAAAAGAGGAAGAAATATGTGTTTGTTTTTGACACAATACCCTATAGTTCTGATTAAATAGCTCAGTAATATTAAGGATGATGTCTTTATGTTTCTACTCACTGTAGAATCTCCTGGATATGTCTTGATAAAAAAGGAGAGTTCCATATTCAGTGCTTGCAAAATCTTTCTTTATAACTGTTTACAAGTTGTTAACTAAGAACAGAGTTCTAGTCACACCTGTGCCTCTATACACTGTAATATTGCTAAACTCATTGCATTTAAAACATTAAGAGTAGTCCTTGCTATAAGTAATAGATCCTTTTTCTTGAAGAGCAGACTGTCAGGAGTGCCCTGGGTGGGCTGTCAATACCTTTTGACCTATATGTTTCCTGTGTCAGTGGTGAGATTGTGTGAAAAGCTGTGGGTATTTAAGTGATTCTACATGAGTTTCATAGGTCTTGGATGGGACCCTGGACAGCCTGGTCTAGTATTAAATGTGAAGGTTGGTGGCTCTGCCTGTGGTGAGAGCATTGGAGATTCACGATCCTTGAGGTGCGTTCCAACTCGGGTTATTTCTGTTATTTTGTGATTCTATTCTTCTGTTTTGGTTTTAATTCCTAAAAATTTAAAATTATTATTATTATTGAGAATATTTTAAATATTAGAAGTGCTCCTGCAGCAAAACAGCAGCTTCTTTTAAAGAAAAGAGGGTTGGCAACACAGGAGAGGGAAGACTGAGTGGTTGTAATAAAAAACTCAAGAGTACACTTCGTTTTTTTAATCTAACATGTTTGCTTCTTTCTTTATCTAATTACTTTCTCATTAGAGAAACTAGATAGATGCAGTTTTAACAGGTGAATTTTTGAAATGCGTTGCTAAAAGCCTAATTGAATAACTGACATTTCAATCCATTGAAACATGAATTTATTAAATATTGTTTGCTTATTTCCAAAAACTACAATTCTGTACTACTTTTTTTTTTCATGTTAGACTTTTAGTCAGAAGTTAAACTAGAAGAAGTCTGGGGAAAGAGCCACAAACTTTTCTTTTTTTTTTTTTTATTTACTTAAAACTGTTTAATAATATATTCAGTTTTCAGCAAACAATTGCCCCAGTCATTTGGACTCTATGTAGATCTTAAGTGTTCAGTTGTATTACTGCAGTAGGGCTCTTTTCAGGACACGGGACTATGAAATGGCTTTATTCCATCTCACAAGAGAGTTCTACTAACAAAAATTCTTCGTAGGTAGAGTGTTTTTCTTCTTCTCAGGTACTTTAGAACTTTGGGGAAACTTGAACTAATAAAGTCCTTCCTACCTCTTGGCAATACCTAATAATATTTGCAGTCTTGAAGAATTTTAAGAGGGAAGCTGAAAACTGGCAGATTGCAACTGAATTTCCAGGTACATAAGTAAGGGGAAAACTAGAATGGCTTTACAATCTACTCATCTGCTCATTAACCTTATGCATGTTTTGCCTCACAATCCTGTCCATCATTCTATAAAAGAAACAGTGAAATCCAGAAATATTCCATACGGGATTTTTACTCCATTTATCTCACATTCTCCTCTGTTATTATAATGTTTGACATAAATGTTTTTAGATGAGATTTGCTACTGTCATGCTTCCCTTCAGTCCCCAAACAATGTCAAAACTATCTACAGAAGGTCTTGAAATACTTTATTTTGCAATTTATAACCTACAGTTTGCTATCTCAAATGAGATTCTTTGTGGAAATGACTTAATTGCACTTCTAAAAGTATATAGTTTAGATTTATGTTACTCTTGAAGTAAATTATTAAGATCTATTTATATTATGACTTAAAGCTACCCCAAAAAATCATTTCATTCACTTACATTAATTTCATTCTCTAACACTGCCTTCCTTTCTTGAAGGGCTTTTTTGTTTGAGAATTGTACACTAGTGATTCATCCACAATATTGTGCTCACTACTGTTAACACTGGTATACTGGAGGGGGAAAAAAAAAAAAAGGATTAATTAGTTAATTAATTAATTACTTTTGTTTTACTCTTTTAAATATCTTCCAAGCCAAAGCACACTCCCATTTGTATGCCCTGGGAAACATATTACTATCTGGTTGTCTGCTCCAAAACTGACAGAAAATGGCTGAGTACATTACCTGATTCTTTTTCATCTGAACAGAGGCATAAATCTGTAAAACCTAACATCCAGCCATCTTTAAGTGCCAAAACTCAGATCCAGAAGCTCATTGTGAGCTTAAGACTGCTTCTGGCACCAAATAGTGTAATGCCTGAGTACTGAAGCAAGAAGTAGTTGATAATTTGAGAATAGAGTTTTGCAGATGAGTTTCTAGGGGTATCAGCATGGAAGGGTTTTGGCTGTAGGCATGTATGGAGGAGAGATTTACTGCAGAAAAGATAATATAATTTGTGTGATTATTTCCTACAAGGCAAACTTAAGCATTGCTTCCCCCCTTACTTAGCATATGCCCTTTTCTGGCTTTGTATCAAAAGCTGTTAAAGACTTGATTCTCAAAAGAGTCTTTGAAGTGGCTATCTTCTAAAGAGCAGGCAAGGATGTTTTTCCATAACCTTTATGAAGCAAATGGGGATGTTGATCATGCATAGAGTGAAAAACATCGCTGCAAATTGGCAGAAAGCAATACTTAAGTTATAATTAATTGTATTTATTTTATGATAATCTTACCTTGACAAAGTAGCCTAGTACCAAATATTTTAGGTATTCTGGAAAACAGCGCTTCCAGTTAAATTTGTGATTGAGAGCTTAGAAGTAGCTGAGGGATGGACATTCTTTAACATTACCACTTTAATGTTAGAGTGTATGCAGATACAAAAGGTACAAATAAAATCATCTCTCCTCCTGTTTAGTTTAATAGAAGGAGCTCCAATAAATAACAGTGTAGATCATAATGTTGACTTTACAGAAAAGAAGACATTACATTCTAATGAAAAACCTGCCATGAATCATTCATAATTTGCTCAACAGTAATTTACACATGGCTGCACTTTATTGTGTTGAACAAAATGTAATCAGGCTTGATGACCTTTAAGTCCTCTTTTAAGTCAGGTATCTAAAAATGTGATCTGCTCTCAGCAAGGTCTCTGAATTCTCCTTTGTACTGTGCTTTGAAATAAAAAGCACTGCAGAGATACAATTCATATCCAATCTGTGGACTGACAGTACATTTTAGCATTTATTCTCAGCTTTGGTCGTAACTGATTTTTATTTAGCTCATGTTGAATTGTGATGTATTGTATTAGTGATTAAGGAAATGGTGCAGCCTGGAGCCAAAAAAGACAGAATATAAAAGGCATCTTCATGAAAAAAAAAAAATAATAATAATATAAAAATAATAGGAAGTGCACAAACCATATATGAGCTTTATCTTAGAATACACTAGCAATGTACTAGCTTCATTTCTGGAAAAGGGATACTTAGTGATAAAATATGATCTGCTGGTGAGAACGGTGTACTCTTTAGGAAGTATAAAGCTATGTTCTTGTCTGTGCTGGCAAAGAGTGCAGAGGTCCTGGTAGGTAATTTTAAACAGCCAAGGATTCATAGTAAGCCACAAGAAAGGAGCGGAATTAAACTCACTGCACTTCTTTGAGGAGAACACAAACTTTGTGTAGTCAGAATCACTGTCAGCTTCAATAAAAGCAAAAAGCAGAAAATATCTCAAAATGTGTTTTTCTCGTTAAAAGCTTTCTCTTGGGGTGCATTAATTGTTCTGTTTCTCTACTCCCTCACTGACATAAAGTATAATGGGGCTGAAACAAAATTTCCACTCTGAAAGTTTAATTCTTTCCTTGCCATGTTACAGCATGGCATACCAGACTGGTTCTGTAGCTGGAATGTGGTGCTAAGCCTGTGTGACACGTCACAGGAGTTCTCAAGCAGCTTCAGTTCTAAATTCTAATCTAAATCTAAAATCTAAGTTCTAATAATACTAAATTCATACACCTGCTCAAATAAGTAGGTGTATTCACTGCATTCCAAATTATATTCAAGAAAAATAGTATGTGTACTTGTTTTGTTCATAGGAATTGTTTTTTAAAAATTTGACCATGGTCTCCAACTTTCTCCCATGAGGATCCATGCAGAAAGAAAAAAAAACTTTGCTCTGTACCATTCCTGTTTGTGAAGGCACAGTAGGCTCTTCTTGCTGCTTACTTCAATATGTTTTATGTGCATTACACTAGTGACTAATGCAAGCATATTGGCTGTCTTCATAACAGTTATACTAACTTTGAATTTGGGGAGTTCATCAAGTGTTTTAAAATACATTTACATGCAAGAAGGCCCAAACGTTTCATGTCTTTTTCACAGAATCACAGAATCACAGAATGGCCAGGGTTGGAAGGGACCTCAAGGATCACGAATCTCCAACCCTCCTGCCACATGCAGGGCCACCAACCTCCACGTTTAATGCTAAACCAGGCTGCCCAGGGCCCATCCAACCTGGCCTTGAACACCTCCAAGGACGGGGCATCCACAACCTCTCTGGGCAGCCTGTTCCAGTACCTTTTACTTTTAATTTTTAATTTAGTAGTTTTTAATTTAGTTCAAACAGTTCTCGTGAGTTAAAAGGCTAGAGTTTTGTCAACTTTAATTAAATTAAAAGTGTCATCATTAAATGAAAATATAAACTAGCTAGCAAAGTAAAAAAGGAAGTCACTCATAGATAATAACAATTTCAGGGTTCTTCTTGAGATACATCTGAGGTGGTATGTTAATCCAGTTGTATTAATGTGATAAATCTGATTTCAGATTAGTATAGTCACTATTTCCAGAAGGGAAAAAAAGCAGGAAAAACCTTCTTAGCTTGCAGTTTTTCATATTCATCCTTGAGTTAAAAAAAAATAATAATACTAATTACTCTTTATTTTTTTCAAGGTGAACACTGGTTTACACGTTAACATTTATTTCTGAGCCACACAAATGTATTATTTCTTCAGTTTCAAAATGCATTGTATTTGGGGATTTCTTGCTTGATCCTATTTAAGTCTGCCATCATGCTAATCATTGTGAACCTAGACTGACCTCTCTACTTTGCATAGTGGCCTGGGGAATTTGTACTGTCTATGAACAGCAACTCTGCCATTCAGTCATGCATGTTGGCATTATCCTTGTGTGCCCACTATTCTTTTCATTATAACTCACCTGAAATGCCGTTATTATGATTCAAGTACTTACTCTGTGACTCATTGTCTCAAGACAATTATTTGCCAGCTTTAATGTAGGAAAAAAGTATTGCTTGGCTTACTACTTAAAAATTGGTGGACTTAAAAAGGGTAAATATGCAAAATAAATAAATTGTGCTTTATTTGTATTTATCCAAAATGTTGGAACTAAAAAGTTGGCAGTTTGTATAAGTATTGAAGTCCAATAAACATGCATTCTTAGCTGAGCTAATGCACATCATTTACCTTGTTCAGACATTCAGAGCTTGCTTCAAGGAAAACAAAATGCATGGGATGCTATGGATGCAGAGAGTTTTCTTTTGATATACATCACATAAATTATAATATACAGGCTGCATCACTCTGAAGATTGCCACAGTATTCTTTGTTTTAGCATATGGTCACAATCTGACAACCAGTAAATTAATTGAGCTATGTTGGCTTCATGTCTTTTATTCAGATTAAAACCAAGTATGAGTCACCTGCCTCATTAACAGAGTCATTTCCCTTTTGCTGACTATCTCCGCTGGTCTGACTTCATTAAGATTGCATTGGCACAATGACTTTTTCTACTTACAGGTCCCTAAATGAGCCATAAACAAAGTTTTGTCTTCCATGACTTTTTTAACTATTAACAGACAGTGCTTCCTCAGGCAACCACCTTAGCCAGTTTAGGTGGGAGTAACCTGGGGGTGGTTGAGAGCTTAGAGTTGTCTGAACATGTTACATGAAGAAAACTTGCCTATGAATCATCTTAGCAATAGTGTTCTCCAGCATCTAGATACGCAATATAAATACAACAGTATATCGCCTATGTTTCCTATTCTCTATCAGAAAGGATGTTACCTAAATACGGAAATTGGTATTTGAGCTGATTGGAACCTCTGTTCACAACTCTGTATTGCATTAGTCTTTTTACTAGACTAGACTAGACTAGACTAGACTAGACTAGACTAGACTAGACTATCTACTATGCCCAGATGTTTCCTACTCCATTCTGCTCAGCCCAGCGTCACCTTTTTACCACAGTTTGCAAGTCAGCCCAGGTGCTGTTTCAGCAGTAGTGCCAACATAATGCCTGCAGCTGTGCTTTGACTTGGCCCTCAGCTGGAAGCCACTGCATGCCTTGGAACTGACCAAGTGCCCCCAGCTGCCAGTCATCCCACTGATTTGGGATTTCAGCTGCACATGTGCAATACAAACCTTTAGTGAGGTGTTGTATCTCTGCTTATGTGACATTCTCATGCTTTAGTTACCCCTCTCTTGAAGGAGATCTCGTAATAGAAGCACTGAAGGAGGACTCTTAGCTTTGTGCAAGAAAAAGCATTGAAAGTAGAGATTCGCTGCTTCCAGAGGCTTTTAGAAAATAAACTGTTTCTTCTACTGGAAAGAAGAGGTCTGTTTTTTTTTTTATTTCTGGTAGGTGTTTTTCTTTGTCTTGCCTAAGATGGATAGAACTCTAGCAGGCTGGAATTATAAAATACTTATATGTTTTATGTATAGATATATATGCCTATGTATTACTTGAAACTTTATAAATTTGGTGGAAAGGATTTCTTTTTAGTGCTGAAGATTTTGGGTACTCCTTCTGTTGGTGCTTTTTCTTCTTCTTTTCATCTTACTTCCTTATGAACTTCTCCCTTCTCTGTGATTTAAAAGGGGGAGGTGGGGAATCCTAAAAATATCTCTTTGTTTGATAGTCGTTATATTTAAAAGTACTTCCCAACACAGCGCTGTATATTTGTTGGTTTGGATTTCAGTATGGACAGGAATTTCTCATAATTAGTCTACAGCATTTTGAGGGCATATTTCCTTTTCCTTCCACTTGTCCTCAAGGCTTATTTGGGAATTTAGTTCCTTAAACTACTCACGTCCCGAAGAGTAGAATTGAGATACTCTCTTTCAGCCGACTTTTGCTTTCATCCGGATGAAACTGTTTAACATGAAACATGCTGTGGAATTATCTGACTTGGGAGAGTTTAAGTACAGCTGGTGTCAAATATGCATCAACTCTTCTCGGTATTTCTGTATTTATTTATATCTGTCTGTTTGCATTTTACCATAAGTAACAGCACTCAGGTTGATAGAGTACAACTATCCAGTAGCTGATTAGTGTAGCATTTAAAGAGAAAGTTCAGCTAGTAAATATCTGATGTTCTCAGCAGGAATCAGACAACTGAAATCACTGCTAGGAGTTAAGGGAAAAAGTGCAGTTAATAATTTGTAGATATTTACACCTTTGCTGGTTTCTTTCATGGTACAAAAGCATTAGTGAAAGTGACAGAAACAAGTTATGAGCCATTTACTTGGGCTATCTGGGGGGATTTAATCTCACTTGGGTCATGAAGTTGAATTCTCTGGGAATTGGTGTTACTGTGATAGGCTCTATCTGAAGGCCTGGAGCGCAGAGATAAGACTTTAAGTCCAGCTGAAATTAGAAGCAATAGAATTAACTGGATTGTAATGCTGTAAACCTTTTGGTTCAGATCCTGAAATGCCTCTGGATAGTAGTTCAAATCTCTTCCAGACTGAAGTTTAGCTTTGGGACCTATATGCAAGACAAACATTAGCAATGTCAAGGACTTCTCTGGAGCATGCACAGTGAAATAAACCTTACCTGATTCAGCATGCTTTTCACTGTTATGCAGTCTTATGTTTCTCTTAACACAGAGTGGAGGATGAATTGCTTGTTTCAAAAGGCTAATTTTCCATTTTGCTGGCACTTCAGTGTGATTATTTCTTTTAAAGGAAGACTAGGAAAGTTGTTTGAAAGGTCACTGCTTTTATAACAAATGAGGCAAGACTGAATGTGGCTGTCATATGCATATCAATTAAAGATAACAGGCATTGTTATCATGAAAAACATTAACCAGCTATAGATAAGCTGTTAAGGATTTAAGTGTGTTTTTGTTGTTGTTTTGCTTTGGTTTGCATTTTCTTCCCTTGCTCAGCTTGAACCCAGTTCATTTTTTTTTAAGGCAATGTTTTACAAGACCATATGAGTGACAACCTACTGACACACGTATATTTTCCATTAAATGGAGGATTTTTCCTGTGATTGTACCATACCATTAAACAAAAGTGACAGTGCATGAGTTGATAGATCATTTCTACCATTACATGAAAGCTGGGAAGTTAATTGCAAACTACGATTGTAAAAGACAACAATTTGTTTCTTTGTGCTTAAAATCAAGTGATTTCCTCTAGAGTAATAGGAAATACAATCTTTAAGTATGCTAAGTAGAAGTAAAATGTGGGTTTTGCTTGAAGTATGGAACCGGTGTGTTTTTTATGCTGTTTGTAGGATAGATAGTACTGGTTCTGAGATCTTGATTTTTTTTTTTTTTTTTTTTTTTTTTTTTAAATTATGATTATGTTTGTATTTTAAAATCTGAGAAGAAAGCCTTGTTCTGATTTCAATGGAAGCACACTTATAAAAGAAGCCAGTAGGACAACTTCAGTTTGTCACTTCTGTAAATATTTTGTGCTATTGTTAATAATATTTCTTATCTTGTATAAAATTGTAGAGTGTGCTAAATCTAAAAGTACATACATCTTATCAGCTCTTAAGAAATAAGAAGGAAACAGATGTATTGTGGGTTCAGAAACTGGTGGACAAAAAAAGTATAATTCCCAAAGCTGCCCAGTAGGCAGGTGAGAGCTCTGAACAGAAGCCTGTTCTTTTGTTTTGTTTTTTCTTCATTATGTTTTGTTTTACTTTCCTGTGTTTTTGTTGTTGTTGTTGTTGTTTAATTTGATTTTTCAAATCCCTGTCCAGATCGACTCCTGTTAGAATCTGACTGCAGTAAATTGATTACTACTAACTTGCCTCTTTCTCTTTGATAATGGAATTGTGCTCAGGGCTCATGTGACTCTATCTCAAAGCGATGACACCCAATAGGAATTTGTCTGATGTAGTATGTAGGCTTTTGCTCTAGATAATTAAACACATCATTATCGTGCTTAAGCATATATCTATAGTCTTTATAGTGGCAGAAACAAAGTTCTAGAGTATGTGACACCTCTCATAAGTTGAGAGAAGGTGAAGAAATTTATGAAGATGATTAATTGATTTCCTTATAATAAATGAAAGATTCGGTGTAGTTGAACCTTGATTTTCATCAGGCACGCTCACTGTATGGCATCTATTGTACATTTTCAGAAGGAGATACTTCCTTTCCCTGCCTGCTGTGTGCACTCAGTAGTGGTGAAGAGATTGCACATGCTTTTTCTTTGCAGAGACAAGCCATCACCTAAGATTATAATCATCTTGTTTGCAGAGTTGCAGTTTTGAGCTATTGATTGCTCTGTAGGTGTAATATCTGTTCAGACCAGAAGAGACTGAATTGTGAAATAAAGACCATAAAATAACAGTGAAAAACAACTTATGCAGAACAACCTAATACAGAAACTGAAGATTAAAGAAATGTTTAAGAACTGGACTAGTGGAACACAATTATAAACAACAGCAGAACAGAATTGAATATATTGCTGGCACGTATGTTTGAGGAACTCTTGCAGTTTTAGTAATACATAATGTGCTGCACATCTATGTTCTGATTAAAATTAAAATAGTACTAGTTCTAGATCTGTTTCATTACTGCGTCTTAATATCTTATAGATAAGTCTGGTAATGGTGAATGAAAAGTAATTATTAAACTAGTTCATATGCACTAAAATGTGAATTAGTCATAATACTAGTTGTAGTGAATCACCTCAATTTCATTTGTTTTACATTTGGTTTACACTGAGTTGCAGGCAAGGAAAACAATATCGTAATGATAGATACTGACAATCTTGCATAATAAAATGCTAACATAATTTAGTAATTTGTTCTCTTTGTGACAAAAGGCAAAGATACTAGAAGAAATTGCAATAAGAGAAACTGTCTTCAGAATAAAACGTAATAAAGTCTGTGGAAATGCAGATGAGTTTGCAATGCAAGGCAGAAATACTGAAGATTAAATTTGTTTCTGAGGGCTTGCTCATTTAAAAAAAACAAGGAAATAATTAGAATATTTAGTATATAAGCTGAATGCAAGTCCTAACCAGCATAGATAGAATATAGCTGTCATTTCTTCAAAAGTAAAATGCTTCTCACTTATATTGTTGAGAATTCAGTGAAAATCTGAAGTTTAACCTGAAATTAAATGATATCTTATGTGGTTTCTAGGTTATCTATCCTGAATTATGTATTTTCAGAATATCTTGGTAGCAGTTACATATTATTTACCTTCATTTTTTTATTATTATTATGTAATATTTACCTTCACATAAGGTAAACATTGGCTGGAATGACTAGAATATTACTCATTTTATATTTAAGAATCTTAGAATAAGATTTGCAAGAAAACCAGAAATTAAATCTGGAAAAGCACAGATGAGCCTGAAACATGATGCCTTACTCACTTGCCTTTTAAAACTCACAGGTGTCTCTCTCCTCACAACACTGGAACGTGGGAGTCTGATAGTTATCAGAGTCCTATTCAAGCAGGTCAGCTCCTAGAAATATATGAAGAATTCATACTGGATACAAAGAAATTAGACATTTCTTCAATTTAATGTTTTTCACAGAGACGTTCACAGAGATCTCTTATGTACAAACAAGATTGAGTTCTTGCAAAATTCAAGGGTAGAGGCCCCCCTTTCATACTGAGGCCTCTTCAAGAGCTTCTTTTATCAGAGCAAAAGTTGGCTTCAAATGCTTCTTTAGCTTGAGTTTGTTCACCTCTTCTGTGATTTAAGTGAACACACAGGGATGGACCTGAACACCTCCAGGGATGGGGCTAATGCCTCAAGGCCAGTCTTGATGGGTTCCTGGGCAGTTTGAACTAGTGGGTAGCAACCCTGCCTACAGCAGGGAAGTTGTAACAAGATGATTTTTGAGGGCCCTTCCAACTCAAGCCATTCTGTGATTTTTTTTATTTTTTTTTCCATCTGTTCTGGTTAAGCTGTGCCAGCACGTAGAATATGATTCAAGAAGAATTCCAGGATGGAAGAGAAGGAAAAAAGACTGCAGTCTTTAAAGCGTTAGCTTTAGGAGTAGCAGTTATCTGTTAATCTGATAATAGGTTACAGGAATGTACCTCAGCATTAGCTGGTGGTGTTACAGTGGCTATTTTGCATCAAATTGAAACCTCCCTGTATATTCAATACCGTGATATCAGTGACAGTGTCCTGAACTTGTGTGTTGGATTTCTAGAGGTTATGCATCTTAATTTGGTGGAGTTAGCAAAAGATGACTTAATGCTTGTTGGCTTCAAAGAGTTTAGCATAGCAGACCAGATACAGATAAAATGAAGGGAGAGTAATCTGAATTAGATTGTTAGATTTTGAATTTTCTGCTGTGAGAGGAGATCTTGTACAAGATCTCTTGTGACAGAATAATGGAACAGTTATACAGCAGTTTTACTGTAAGGAGGTGAATGTTTGTTTGCCTCTTTCTAATTCCTGCTTTTTTTTTGTTGTTGTTTACTAGTTGGTCCTTTTGCTTGTTTTTTCTTTATTTCTTCTTAGACTGTCACACCTGTTGGTGTGGTATACATGGCATACACCATGGGTGTATGTTAAGACATATGCCTGCCAGGTGAGGTTTATGTCTTAAAAGTGGAATCTTCAATGAAGTTTTTACTTTATTTCTTCAACACAAGTTAAGTGCACAAGCAGAGTGGTTAAATAAGCATGTTATTTTTTTGTGTGTTAGGATCATGCTTTTTTTGTTATTATTATTAAACAATAACATTTTTGCAGTGTAAGCATAAATGAATCCTGAATAAAACTGAATAATCCATCAGACATAGGGTTTTCTGTATTTCTGAACACTGAAAGATACATTTGCTTGTAAATAGCTTAGTGGGTAGATGAAGTTTACAACTTTGTCATCAAGAAAAAACATAGCAAGGTTGGCAGTACCAGGCTTTAACATAATCTGTATTTTGATTTTTTTTTTTTAATCTTTTTTTTTTTTAATGTTGATAACCTATCATCTTTATCAACATACTTGTTGGTAACAAATGTTGATAACCTATCATCCAAAGTGTGTGCAAGGATTTAGAAATACTGTTGTTGAAATTGGTACAGTTGTGTCTTTCAGAGTTTCTTATGATGTGTAAAATCAAAAATAGGCTGTATAGCAATCTATTTTTTAGAGGTACTGTAGTGCGTAATCTTGATTTTACAGTTTCATATAACTATAGTAACTGAAAAATTTGCTTGAGCATCTTAAGGAAGTTGTCTTGCTTGTGGCCCCTCTGTGTTAGACTTGTGTTGATTAATTGAGAAATTTATTCTTAGAATTCATTAGCATTTTTCTGTCTTTTTTCTTTCATGAAATTATCTGGCATACTTACTGTGTTGGCGCTCCCACATGGAATGAGTGAATGGATGAGCTAAGGACTCCATTGGATGTTGTCTATAGTGGGAATGCTCTAGCTTAGCTCTTTACTAAGAAGCTTTAAAATCCTTCTTGAGGAAAAATGTTTGAACTCAAATGATGTGACGTGCAATTATCAAATTTGAGTCAAATTAATATTGCAGTGTATTAATTAATCTCAGTTTTTTATTTATCTCTATGGTTTATTACTTTTGTTTAACTACAAATCAAGTTAATTTGTGTTGCAAGATGTCTAACTAGCTCTTGGTTTTTGTATGAACTTACTTCAGACTTACTGGGTATTTATTTTTATTTTTCCTTGTGTTTTTGTGTACTAGTTTACTGAGTTTATGCATTTCCTATGTGAGCAGAGGTTATGGATCTTTGGATTGCAGTGCTGTCCATATAATCCTAAGTAAAACATGAAATTATTTAAATATTTCTGTAGAGTGATAGATAAATTTGTGAGTTGAAATTGTATCATTTGATACAGAATTTTAGCTGTAACTCAAAAACGAAAAACTTAGAAAATGTATTTTCTTAGTCAACCCTGTTCTGAAATACTCTTGTGGTTTACAGAATCACCAATGCTTTTTCATACTGAATTTCGAATATCTTCTAGAGTCGCTAATGCATGAGTGTCCAGCCTTTTGGACTGAATGAAGAGGAATTGTTGTCTGCGTATTTATGTAGGTTGCACCAAAAGTGATGTGTATGATTTCCATGGAAACTACAAGTGGGCACAATGACGCCATTTAATAGAGCAGGTTCCCAGCTACAAAATTTTTATATATTTTATATATATATATAAACATTATATATTTATTTTCTATAGTTTTAGCACTGTCACCACCATTAGCTATGTTTTATTGCCAGTGATGAAATATAGTCTGCATGCCAGACTCGTAAACATTTGCACCAATGCAGGTAACTCGCTGTCACTACTGCTGAAACGCACTGCCCACTTCCACTCTGTGCTCACATCCACTGTTTGATCTCCATGTACATTCAGCAAGCATTGATCAGTGTCAGCAGGTGCCATTTTCTATGCATGGAGGAATTCATTGACACCTCTTTGCTTCGTAGGCACTTGTCTGTCAGACTCCATTTTGTCAGATTGCCCCTCTGCTGCTGTGTCGCACCATAACAACATGTAAGAGAATATTAGTGGGAAGGTTTAGGTTCTACTGCCATACCACCAACATCTGCCTCCGGCATTGTGGATCAAATAGGAGGCACTATTTTCAGAGCAGGCCTGTTAAAATATGTATAGTTAATATATAACAATTACTTATTTTAATCTTTAGAGTTTGTATTAAAAAAAAAAAATAATGCAGAAAACCATGAAACCAGTGGAATATTTATTCCTGTTTTTGTGAAACTAACATGTCTTGTTCAGTGGCAGAGTTTGCAGTTCTTTAGTGAGCTCTCAGGGTTTGTCAGGTTTTTGATGAAATTTTGCTTCTGTACTTCATCCTTGAAAACAGTTCACAAATGTACATACTGCCTAAAAGCAGTGACATGAGTAAGGTGTGACTGTGAAGTGATGGCTATTTCTCTCTGCTAAGAGAGGGCTTATAAAGGTCTGGAGAAGACATGTGATCAGATTTTTTGGCTGAGTATATTAATGTGTTTAAACCTTAACCACCCAGTTTTGAAGAGGCAGAAAGACTTGGGACTACGAGACCCCAGATATGCTTTGCCTCCAATGGCTGACATTCCCTCAGAGCTCTGTGGCTCCTTGAGGCTATTTGAAGCCAGCTGAAGTGCTTCAGCTGGCAACTTGTGGGCAGGCTGCTGAGGTAGCATGGGCTGAGATGGCACTGCCCACCCTTGACCTCGATTAGGACTCCACTTTATAAGCAGTCTCAGTGAAGGTGGAAGCAAGCTTCTAAGTGACTGAAAGGAACTGGGGCTGTTTAGTCTGGGGAAAAGGAGGCTGAAGGGAGACCTTATTGCTCTCTTCCAATATCTGAAAGCTTACAGCAAGAGCAGGGTTAGTGTCTCACTCCAATTTATAGGAGGGAGAGGAGGTTCTCTGATATGTGTTTACCCAGCGTGAGATTAAGAACCTGGTTGGTCTGACCAGTTTATTACAAATCCTAATCAGGGAGATAGGGAAGAGGAGGATGGACACTATTACCAATTAGGGTGATGAGGAAGGAAAGACAGGCAATAGAAAATAGAGGAAAGAAGCAAGAATTGCATAAAGTGGGGAGAGTCACCACCAGGATCCAGCAGTGGTCCCGTTTGCACGCCTTCCAACGGTCCGAGGCAAAAGCGCAGGGGGAGAGCAGCGGCAGCATGGCTGATCTTAGGCAGCTAGAAGGAACAGCGACAGAGTAGGACCAGGAAGAAGCCACAGAGTAAGTCTGGGAGGAAGCAGCAGGAATCAGGTAGCAGGCCCAGGAGAGACTGTCAGCATGCAGACATCAGCTCGTGAGGCTTCTGATGGCAGACACCTCTTCTTCTTCATGAGGAATCTGTTGTCAGAAGCCTTTCTGGGGAGAGCAGCAGCAGCATGGCTGGCCTTAGGCAGCAGGCAGGTAGAGCACAGAACAAGTCCAGGAGGGAGAGAGACAGGATGTGAGGCTTGTCATGTCTGAAATCTTAATGTCATTGTTGTAGGTCCCCTTTTTATCCTCCTTCTTCTGCTAGCTTGGCATTCCTGGGTGCTTGGGTAAGAGTCTGTGAGTGTGCACTACTCCTTGAGATGGCCGTCTTCCTCAAGATAATAATACAATTCATGTTCTAGAACAAACTATGAAACAATAAAAACCAGAACTTTAAAAAAAAATTCTTAATGGGATTTTTTTCAAGCAATGATACCTATAATTAGAAAGGGAAAGTAATGATCTATAAAATAATGATATAAATTATTTCACTGCAGTTACCTGCATTTTCACATAGGTATTTTATTCTGTGATCTTTGATTTGAAATGACTAGCATACAGGGAGTCTTCCTAATTACACAACTTCATGTGGCTCAGCAAATTGTCAGCTACTTCATTTCCAATGATTTACGACTATTGACATAAAACTGTCAATTGCTAAGTAAGTTGAGCAGTCTGCAAGGAAAATTTCATCATTAAGATGACAGTATAAATCAAACTAGTAGATTCAATCTTGTGAGGACTTGAAATGTGATTAACTGTACTTCAGTATTATTTTTTCATATGAGTAAAGCTATGCATGTGCTTTATTGTTCTAATGACCAAAACCAATAATAAAACAGGATGGTTCTCAGCTGCTATGTCTGGAGGCCAGAATTTCCCCTCCTACTGGAACTGAAAGCAGTTAACAGCAGGGATATCTGTGCCAAGTTATGACTGTGGAATGACAAAAGTGTTGTTTGTTTGTTTGTTTTTGGTTTTTTTTTCCAAGTAATCCTTGCATTTTGAGGAATCTTCTCATTTCCTCAAGCTGCTAACGGAAGCTGAGAGGAGGATCCATGCAAATGTTAACTCTTCATATGCTCTCATTTAGACAGGTTAATAGCCAGTATTTTGCAGATGTGCTTGCATGCCTTACATTAGATTCAGCCCTTTTTTAGTGGCTACGCTGACTTTAAACCCTCTCAAGTACATAGAATTATTTCTTACATTGCTTTAAAAATCTTTTTGCATTAATGCTTGTTCCTTGGTTGGATCGTTTGCTCAACATTTTCATGATTTATATTTCTCATGTAGGTATTAGCAGGTACAAAGATGTGTTTTAATGATATTCTTCTGCATATTGTTCACTAGGGGAGAATATAAAGCAGGAAAAACACAAAGCATGAAGTACATGGATAGTTTTCAGTCTTTTAAATGATTCAAAGCCTTTGATGAATTACTGGATTCCATTGCTGACCTTTGTTTCTGACCTTTCCCCGACTTCACAGGTGGACAATTCTGTCAGCAACTTCACGTTGAATAATTTGTCGTGTGAGATCTCTAAAAGTACTTCTGTTTGCAGAGATTTTCTTGTTTTTAATGTTTGGCTGAAATCCAAATGGTTCTACAATAAGAAGTTAGTTACTGGCTATGGGATGGCAGGTATACTGGGATTACAGTGTACTGTCTATTTTGCAGTCCACCAATAGTGTATGGCAGAAAGCATATACGTTTCCAGTATTTCCCTCATACATGGAAAAAATACCTTCATCATCCCTATCCTTCATATACTATGTAGGAGATTCAGTTCAAATCTGATGTGCCATTTGCTGATTTTTAATTTTTTTTCCCATGTCTTGCCACTCAAAAAAGTAAAGAACAGCTGCCATATTCCTGGAGTATGAAAGTTCCTGTGGCAATTTGTATGGGAAATATTCAGCTGCATTTGACATCAGCTTTTCTAAATTCAGTGATATACTGGTGTTCTTCCTATAGATCTTTATCTTGTTGATTTCTTATGTTGTACACCAGAAAATGTCTGCTCTGGTATATTCTTGCATAGCTTTTCTTTGTGATTATGCTCAAGAGGTGCAGTCAGTTTAATCTTGCAATCAGAAGGCTTTGTCCTTCTCACAGCATGTTCTTGATTAATGTAAACTAATAATTACATGCACTAGAGCATGCAGAATTGTAACAACACAAGTGATTGACTGGCCTGCATTTTGACAGACTTTTCTAAGACTTCAGAAAGAGGAACAAAAAAAAATTGCATTTCAAAATGCTTACCTTACCAAAATTCCTAATTTTATTTTGGCTCAATTATAGCAATGAAGCTTAGTAGTGCTGTCATTGAAGAAATATTAAAGCTCATAGTTCAGTGTTTTTCAAGGACACGTCTCTTTTTCTGGTTTCTGAAAGTGGAAAATTTGAAGTCTAACAAGAGTGAATATTATGTGAATCCTATTCTGATTTCTGTAACGATATTTTCTTGATCATATTTTGCAAATCAGCTGCTGCACTTGCAAATAGTAGGAATCTGTGGCATAATCGCTTCTTAGTGTTGTGGTTTTTTTTTTTTTTTTTCTGATTATTGACCTGGTCCTGCAAACTATTGAATACTTGGGAACATTTCTATTGCAATTATTCTAGTGAAGTTAAAGGACTAAAAAATGTAAAATAAAAAAATTGGGCTTGAAATAGTTTTTACTTATGGAATCAGCATAATCAGTGCCACAGCCAATAAAATTTGCATAACTGCTTTTACTCATGAAACTCTTAAATTACCTTACTGTGTAGCAATTGTGGGAGTCTGGTGTGTGTACTGGCATGACACTGCTGACTTCGGAAGTCTTAATATCATGCAGGTAAAAGCAGAATTTATGATTAATAAGGGATGATGTAACAGGAAGGTTTACTATTGATATTACTAACAGGACTAGAAAATTGTGGGTGTTAGGATGTTTGTTTAAAAAATAATAATAATAATTATAAAGCACTTTTTCTTTTTACTACTTGCCCTTCTTTCATAGCACCCATCCAGAACGTAAATTACATGAGGGTTATCCAAAGATATGAAATGTAAATATTTGAATCATATTTTTCCAGTTTAGAGGAATTAATAAATGCATGCAAACAGATGGGAGAAGGAAGAAAGGTAGATTTTAAGGAATGTTACCTTGTTAGTCTTGCTTGTGTTTGACAAGTCCACAAGTAGTGCAGCATCTTTATGGAATAAAATTATGTCCTTGAAAAGGAAAAATATAAGACTCCCATTAGCAGCCACTTGACCAGATGATGGTAGTGGGTCTAACATGCTCAGTAAACCAAAAGCTTAGACACGTATGAAAAAAATGATAATGGAATGTTTAAATTGCTGCAATGTAAATTAGGTAAGCATCGAGTCAGTCTGTGATCCGAACATTAAGCTTTTAGGTGCTGTCAGAGTGTTTTACAGAAAAGGGGTTGAAATAACCTGCAAGGGAAGATCATACAGCATACCTCATTTGTAGTATTAAGAGCATGTGTCCTTTCACAGTGATCATGATATATTTATGTTTGGCATCATTCAGCTGTATGAGAAAGCCATGTATATTGTGCTTAATTTCAAAAAAGAAAAGTGGCAGATAATTAAGGGTACTTCCTTAGAAAAAGTCAGCTGAAAAGAGTTAAATTTTCCAGGAGATGTGGAAATTATAATAGATTCAAAAATGACGTGAACAGAAATTTAAGGAGGACTGAAAGGAAGCTACAAGGACTAAACTGTGGGGAGAGAGAAAGAAAAAGAAAGGAAGGTTATTAGAATCAAGGAACTATTTCTCAGAAAAGTATTAGAAATAATTGGGTTAAAAGAAGTGGTTCAGGTGATTTAAATATTTTTGTGAAGTTATGCAAGTAGATAAAAAGGCTATAACTGGAAAGCAGCAGAAAAACGGTCAAGTTCTTTTAATGTATAACAAAAAGCAGATTTAGTTTTTCATCTATTTATGGGAATATACAAGAGTGTATGCAATGGAGGAATGGAGGAAGTATCCATTAGAAACCCCTCTGTGGGTTTGGCACAGGAGCTGTTGTTGGAAGGACAGTTACTGGGGCAAATGAAAGGAACAAACATATTCAGGGTTAGACAGTGCTCAAGAGTTCCAAAAGACTCAATATGAAATAGCAAAACTTGGAACAGAGTTTAAAATCTCTTTCACAAAATCCTTCTGGTGTCGTAAGATCACTAAGTGCAGGATGTAGCTGATGCTTAAAAGAATGGAGAAAAGTTTCGGGATAAGTCCAGGAAGTTGGGCTAGTAAGTCTGAAACATGGATTGAATGACATAGAAGAAAATACTCTAATGTGGAGAATCTGTGAATACGTAAATGTGTGGTGTCAAGGATAACTTGGACCTTTTTTAAGGTTTGGTCATGACTCTACAGCATTCCTCTTAAGAGTTCTCTGGGAGAGAACAACTGTGTGAATGAGACATAACAGTTACTACAAGGTACTTGGATTTCCAAGATACTGATATAATTTCCTAATTAGTGGCTTTAAGGAGACTAAATTGTCATGTGAGACTTTTGCATGGACAGGCAATTTACTGAATGAAAAAAAGGAGAGCTTAAATGACCAGTCGTCATAGGGGAGTTAGATGAATAATGGCATTCCCCAATACAAACAAATACACCTTTTCGTGCAAAGCACACCATGAATCGTATAGAACAATGATGAAGCTTTTCCGCAATAAATACTTCAGTAGAATAAAAAATGATGTCTGATTGAAGAAATGCAGAATGAAGATCTTAGGATACTCAGTTACAAGTCGGTAAAGTAGCAGATAGTATTAAATGCTTGTTAATATTAAGTGATATGCACTGCTAAAATTAACACAGATTGTATATATACATGATGGATTTTGAGAACTTAAAAATCAGGAGTGATATCTAGGAGGTATGACAATTCCATCTAACTGCTACCAGAGTGCTTAGTACAGGCCAGCAAAGTCAATCACATTTTAGTAATTTTTAGGAAAGAAATAAAGAATGCATTCAGAAACTCCATCTTTCCATTTGCCACTGGAGGACATAAGTAGATTTTGAATACTGCATAGCATTTTGGTCCCAAACGCTCTTGAGATTTAAGAGTATTAAATATTTTATTGATATTTTATTAGTTGCTCTTTTCCATATGTGTAGGTATATTTATGCTTCATATCTACTTGCCTGGCTAATTTTTATTGTATACACATTAAGTGTTAACTGATGTGAGATTTAATATTAAAATAAATGCTGTTAGTGTTAATTTTTGAAATCTCTTATATGCTGGTATTTTTATGAATGCTTCTATACATGTCTTTGTATATGCATTCCTATTTGATGTATCTTCATGTTAGCTGTAATATTTTGCGATGCTAATAGTAATCTTTAATTCTTTTTTTAATTATTATTTTCTAGTGTACTTAGCAATGAACAGTTACTTAAACAGGAAAATAGACAAAAGCTACTTAACCTGTTTTTTGTTATGCTCTGGTATTTCTAGCTGTGCTTTCCATATCCAACCTTTGTGTCCTTTTTGCTTTCAGTAAACTATGGGCCAACCAGAAATCTTTGTAGCTTTTAAATAATGATTCGTTCACAGTTTTAAGCTGAGAAGGCACCTCCTGTTTGACTCCTGCTCGCAGTGTTGAATGCAGAATGGCGGGGCTGTGTATGATAAGGGCTGAACTTTACTCATGAATATTGTCGCCTGATTGTATTATTCCAACATTAAATTAATAAAACTCTCAAAAAAAAAACCAAAAAAAAACCCAACTCTTAAAAGGAATGGGGTCAGGGAAAGAGGCAACAAAACCAATTTTTATATGTTTACTTACTAAGTGTATAAAAACCCTCATATGTTTTGTTTTTCTCTGAAGGGCCCGTCTTGCTGGGATGATGTGCTGATTCCAAACAGAATAGCAGGTGTTTGCCAGTCCCCAAAGTGCAATGGAACCGTAGCGGTAAGATAGTCACATTTTCCCCAACTACTTTGGCACTTATGAGAATGATAGTTTGTAGTAGTTCTACGTTTATTAGAATTGTGGAAGTTAATGTAAATTGACATGTAGGGTGTGCTTTAGATGAGGTGTAGCATTGGATAACATCTTCAATTTTTAGCAAGGGGATGAACTTCATCAGTTGCTGCTTGGTATGAAGGAGGAAGTTGTTTTATGTGTTTATTGCTTTTGGGGGAGCTCTTAAATACTCAAGTATCCTTACCTTAAATGCAGAATTTATTGCTCTTAAAGTATTTATGCTGATGCTTACTTCATTATTTTGGGAATATGTTATTGTTCTCAAAGCTTCTAATTGGTGTCATCGTATAAATCAGATTTTTCATATGAGAGATTTTCAAATGTTTTAGCAGAAGCTGATTCTTCAAGCTACCTTTTCTGCCAGATCTTCATCTTTGCTTATTCAGTTTGTTTCTTGGAGTGACATCAATGAAAAGCCTGAGTAAGAAAGAGTGTAAGCATCTTGGATGCTTAAAATAGAAAAGGGGAAAATAAAGTTTCCCTTTAAATACATATATTTGGATATTTTTGATTTTTAGATATGGTTCAACAGTATTTAATACCAAAGAGCTCTTAGAAGCACTTTGTTTTCAGGAAGAAACTTCACTTGATGTACAATTTCTGGATGCTGCTTTCAAAGACAAACACGCAACTTTGTACTTTTGAAAGGATTCTGTTCCTTGAAGCTTTTCCAGACTAGGAATCATGAATGCATCTCTCTGGAGGCACTCACTGTTTGTGATGTAGTCTTCTCTTTGTCTTCCCTTTCTCAAACCAGTAAATACATGAATGCTTTACTGATATGTGAGAGTTGAAATTTGTTAGCAAAAACCACTTATGAAGAAATTACATCATCTGAGCCCCGAGGTCATTCTTTTGCTGAACCTGAGAGTTATCAGGAAACTCATTGGAAAATGATGAAATCTTGTTTTGTAGGTGAACAGCCATTTTTTCCATCACACAGGAATGTAATTCTACCTTTTGGTGTCACAAAATGCTGTAAAGCTCTATTGGTGAAACCTGTATTGGTTTCACATGTCATTAGGGTCTTTTTTGTGAGCTGAGAAGCAGGGTCACCTCCCTTGCCTATTGGCCATGCTTCTTTTGATGTGGCCTGCTGGACTGCAGGGGCACTGTGTTTCTTTTCTATTTTGTATCAGCATTATACATTTTGAACATTACTGTTTAGATTCTCATAGCTTTCTAAACATTTTGTCCACCTTCAACATCTGCATGTGATTATGGAGAATTTTAAAGGGAGTGAAATTCGTAATGTTGCAAACAGTCTGAGTTGCTGCCAGTAAAATATTTAGTGTAAGGGTTCCTTTTTTCTTTCTGGTATTTTAATGACCATGAGAAACATCTGTACAGCGTGGGTGAGGTCTGGTGTTGTGTACCAATTATAATAATCTTGTAAAGTTGCTAAGTAGGAGTTACATCTTTGTTGGTAGGGCTGGCTGGGCTCATTGAGAGAGCTTTAAAACTAGTTATGAAAGTGAATGTGGTTAAAACCAGCCCACTGGACTTGAGCCCAGAGTAATGATGACAAGAGTGGGGGTGACACCAGGGGCTTAGGTGTAGTGCATCTTCACCAATGCATGCTACACACATGATGTGCCACAAAGAGTAGGAGCCGGAAGCGATGGTGCAGCAGGCAAACTGTGACTTAGTTGCCATTGTGGAAACACAGTGGGATTGCTCCCATAACTGGAGTGCTGCAGTGGATGGCTATAAGCTCTTCAGAAAGGATAGTCTAGAAAAGAGGGATGGTGGCATGTCTTCTATGTTAGTGGTTTGATGTTGTTAAGCTTAGGGCTGGGAATGTTAAGGTTAAATCTCTGTGGATAAGGATCAGGGAAAGGACCAGAAAGGTGGACATCCTGGTGGAAGTATTTTATAGACTGCCTAAACCAGAAAGAAGAGACAGATGAGGCATTATACGAGCAGCTAGCAGAAGCTGCATGATCGCCAGTCCTTGTTCTCATCAGCTTTACTGATATATGCTGGAAATACAGTGCAGAAGAATGAGTCTAAGGGGTTTCTGTAGTGTGTGGAAGATCACTTCCATTGAGGCAGTGATGCACAATGTCATTCATATGTCATCAGTGCTAGCTAAGGAAGTGATACATTGTGCTTGGTTGTGTTGATACCTGTGAATTTATTAAAAGATTCAACAAGAATGTTTCCTGTACATCTTCTGTTCCTCTAATTATTCTTTGAAAGCATCAGTCCTTTCTAATTTCTGCCACCCTGTACAGAATCCTGTAAGTATGGCTCTGGTTTCTTCTTGCTGTATGTATAGCTCTTGTTTCTTAAGCTGCAACTGTATTTTTTGCCCGTTCTAAAAATGCTTGTTATATGATCTTTACTGAGCAAGCTTTTGGTGTAGGTTCTTCAGTGACTTGATCATTTTGTTATTTTTCTCTTCCCCAGACTTTTTGCCTTCTTTAGAGATTATGAGCAATTACTTTTTATTCCAGAAAATTAATAACTATTTTGCATATCAAAGGGCTAAGTGATGATCACTGCAATACCAGTTTGGGAAGTAAAATTTGATTAATCAGTGTGGGAAATAATATTTTGAAACATATCAGTTAAATCTATCTAACATCAATTTTAGTGTGTTAGTCTCTTAATCAAAATGTCAGTTCTATATAAAATGCCACAGAGAAACCCGTGTAGATAATTTATTTCATTAAACTTGTAATCATGTAAAAATATCAGGTTATTCTGATGGTATGTAGTTACCATAAGTCATTTTTGGTTGACATTAATTGCACATTCTTCCTTTATTTATCAAGTACCATATATATCTAGGGCTGATGTCAAGCTTACATGCCTAAAATTACCTAGTTTGCCTCATATAATACTGCCCTAGATTATGACTTTATATGCTTTTCTAAAATTGTCTTGATAAAACAATCTCTAAAGGTTGTTCTGTTTTATTTCACCACCATTGCATTTTGTAAGGCAGTGTGTGCATGAGGAGGAGGGGGAAGAGTTACAACAAAGAAAATAGCACAGACTTCATAGTAATCTACAGAAGTATTGTAATTAAGTTACAGTATTTTTTTCTATGCATGTGAGGTCTTTAAAAGAATGTCTTAACAGCAATTAAAAGTGAAAGTACTCATTTTGGACAAGTGAATGGTGAAGAAACAAGGCATTTGACATTTTTATTTGAAGGTCCGTTATGTATTTTGGAGTTCTTTGCATTGTAGTTGCAGATTATTTTAAGTCTTTTCTTAACTTTCCTGTTTCATATTTGGAAAACTATAATTAGACCGTTGTTTCATACGTATTCTCAGAGTAATCTTATTCTGGAGTCAGTTGATTTTTGCTTATTAAAAGAAAAAAAATCCGTTATTTCACTTCTTACAGCAGAAAAATCAATGATTGTAAAAGGAAAAAAGTGAATTATAAGGTTCTATACCAAGACAGAAAAACTGAATTATTTATCTTGGAGAGAAAGCATACGGTGATTTTTTACTCTTAAGATCTATCCTTGTTGTTTTTGTTTTGGTTCTTTTTTTTTTTTTTTAATAGTATGCACTCTTTTCCAGTGTACAAATATAACATTTTCACGGTGTATTTTGGACATGTTTTATGGCCAAAAGCAAGTGTCAAAGCCCACCATTAGTAAATACACCAAACGTGGTTTAGATCACGTAGTTACATATTGCACAGGTTACTTTTTTGATAAAGTATTTTTTAAGATACATTTTTTGACCAATGCGTAATTTTTGAGACTATAAAAAATGTAAAACAAATCAAGCAGAGTCCTTGGATCTATTCTTCAGTTTTCTCATATCGTCAAGACAGTAATAAGAGTTCCTGATCATTTTTGTCAGTTGAAATTACATAGACATTTTGGAAAACACAGAGGAACTTGTACAGTTATATTCTCCATTGGATGGTTTTGGGAAGTTTACATCTCCTGTATTGCCACCACCACTTCTATTTACATGCAAGGAAACGTTGCAGTTTTGTAAAAGATCAAATAAAATATTTTGAAGATTACAATGCCTTCTTCAAACAAATTCTCTGCCCTTTGATGTTCTTCTTAAGTGGTTAACGCTGCTTCTGAAAGAAAAAAGAAATCCTTTGTTGCTCATTATTTTTTGCATCTGTCTTTCAATTCCAGAAAGCCTGATTTGAAAACATGGACATTAATCATGCTTTCAGAGCTCTTTTTTTTTTTTTTTTTTTTTTTTTTTTTTTTTTTTTTTTTTTTTTTCCTGGTGTCTTACTTTGTCTTCTGTGAACAATTACTTTGCATCATTCCCAACTACTAGGTTTTGCTTTGAAATTGCATTTACAAAGTAAGCAGTTCTTTTGAGCACAACTTCACAATTCCTTCAATGATAGTTCTTCAGAACTTTTCAGATAGTGTCAGTGCCTCAGCATTTGAGAGGCATTTTCAGTTGAGCTGATGATCTGTCCTGTTAGAGGAATTATTAAAAGTTTTTTATAAGACTCAGAGCTCTGATTAACAAGTTTTCAGCTTTTCTTTTGTGACGCTCCTAGATTTTGTGAAAGAGCACTTAAATGATCTTTTGTAAGATACTTATATATTCTGCGAGGTAGTCAATGTCCCAGGTGCAACATTAAGGAATACGTGCAGATCATAGTTAGTTTTGATGCAACAAAATCCTGTATCACTCACAGTCCATCTAGTTTCCTTGACTACTCTGAAAGAGATTGATGGTATCAGCAAGCCAAAGGAAAATGAAAGTTCACCTTTAAAGTTTCTGAGATTCTATTTCTTTTAGGACATCTGAGAAGCATGTTGATGATGCTTTGCAGTGAGGAATAACTTTGTATCCATTCTGTATTAGCTGTCATAAAGACTTAACAACATTGCACTGCTGTGCCAGGTTTATAATGTTCCGTGCTTTGGTCTGATAAGGTTGTCTTCCAGTTGTTCTGATGTTCAGAACAACCAATACTGCACAGTTAGACTGTGGAACTCTATTACAGTGCATTGTGTGTGCATTAAAAGTGTTTAAAAAGTGGGGAATTAATGGCTGAGAAATTCGTTGCTTACTAATAAATGCAAAGATACCATTTCCATTATAGGAAGTCTGAGCTGCAAGTTGCTGGAGGTTGGAACATATTCTAGGCAAATACCGTGTTAGGTTTGTCCTGTGCATGTATTTATTTATTTGTTTGTTTGTTTGTTTATTTGGGGGGGGGGGGGAGGTTATTTGGGAGCTGTTATATTTTGTTTACTGGTGAGTGTTTTTGTTTTTAACTTATGCACAGATTCTAGACACCTACTGCTAACTTGCTATTAGAGTCAAGACATGGGGTTAAATGGACTGGTGTATGATCTATATTCTTATACCTGAGAGGAATGTGGGCGGATATGTGACTCCCACTAGCACATGTTATTGCCATAACACAGTCCTGAGCCTGGTTGTGAGAACAGTGCTATTGTCATTCTATTTATGTTGTATGTTGCTCTACAAGTCATTTCTACAGATTACATGGAGGTGATTTTACTGTTCAAGTCTTTGGTCTATTACAGTTTTAGAAAACTTGCAAGCATTCAGGGACCCAAATGAATAGAAAAACAGTGATTGAAACTATGAATTAAGTGCTGTTAATTTGAAACTGGCAAACTCAAGAAGGTACAGCAAAATCCATTCCAAATCTTAGCATTGCACTTGTTCTGTTTCAGAAGATAGATCCAAATTTTAATTCAAATACAGAATGTTTGATACATATTTTTGCATGGGCACTATGACAACGTTTCTAGTGTGCTCAAGAATGGTCTTTTGCAATTCAGTAATGCTCACACAATGATTTTTTTTTTTTGCTTGCTCCACAAGACGTGAACATAGTAGTCAAGACGTGAACATATGCAACAGAGTAGCATACTGTCTGCAGCGGTTGTGAATTTATTACCAATGACTGGAACCTTGGACTTCCACTCAAGCATGTGAGCTGTTCTTCCAGTCATCTATGAGTAAACTGGACGAAAGTGATTTTGTTAGGGCGCAGTACAGGCATTTAGGAGTCTCTCTCCTCAGAAACATCGGACAGCGCTTATATGGAGGAGCGCACTCTTCATTCACATCTAGCGAGCACTGTGACTGAGTGGTTAATAACTGTCATTTTGCAGGTTAGCATATTATGTGATACACTCTGTTAGATCTAAAAACTGCTGTGAGACTTACTTTGGCATGAAATCTGTTTCCCACCTATGGTTTGCATGCTCAGTGTTCTGGTCTGAGATTCTAAAATTTGAATGTAGTGGGTTTTGATTAACAATATCTACTTTTCTTTTAGTCTCCAAGGGACCATGCCTGTAACTGGTTGAGGAGCAGTTTGTGTGTTCTTTCATTTGCCTTCTGCTTCTATCCATACAGCTTATGAAATAAGCTCATTTTTACAAATCAGAATGAAATTGAAAATGAGCACACTCTGTTAGAATCCATGGTTGTGTGGAAATAACATAGCAGCATCATCTGACGTTTTTTCTCACTGGGGTAATTCATGCTGGGAACACTGCTACGAATTATAATCACTGTGTCTCATGGTTCACACCTGTGTGGATGCTTCTTGAATAACTACTGTCAGAAGTGCCTGATTTCTCAATGTTACATCTATACAGGACATGTCAAGTATGGTTGTTTGCAGTATACAATGTATATTTCTAGCTTAGAAAATATGTGCGTAAACAGAATTTCTTTTGTTCCGAGCCTGCAAGCTTAAATTGTCATGACAGATGTCTTTCTAACTCTGTTTTCTGCCTTAATGGTTCAGCACAGGAAGATACTTTACACTCAGCTTTAAATACACAATGCTGTAGTTAATATTGTTGTGTGTTTTAAGCAGCTTCCCCAATTGGAATGTCAATTTGAATATTTATCAATTAACTTCATAAATACATTAAAATAGCTTACTGAAGTTCTTACAATGATGTAAGAAATACTTAATACTTCAACTGGATTGTTGCAAGGATGCTTGGAGTTCAAGTACTCCCTTTGCTTCAGCACAGTTAATGATTTAAAACATGTTCTAAGTTTGTCAAGAGTGCATTATCTGCTGGCTATGGTACCATGCAAGAAAACAGTTCTTGCAAGTCTTTATGAGATCTTACGTGTCTGAGAAATATTTCTGCTGATCAGTTACACTGTACATCGTAGTAGCTCTTTAGGAGTTCAGTAAATGTATTTTGAAATTGGGTATTTTGGTTTCTCCACTGTAATACTTGAAAGCGTAGAAGCAAAGTAACTGCAGGTAGTGCTTGTTCTGAGAAGCCACATGTGCTTACTCTGCTGCCAGGAAATAAGGAAAACCAGGTTTCATTCTTTTGATGTGCAAAGCTCTGTCTCACTGTGATGCTGCCTCACCATTGCAACATCACAATCAACACGGGAATATTGAAGTTGTATTGGCTGGTTTTGTTTTCCTTTGCTTTAAAGAGGAGCCACTCACTTCTGCTGCCAGCATGATAACTACTAGGAAGCAACTGCTCACTAAGCACCACTGTTAGGATGCCTTACAAGGTGTAATTGTGTCAAACTGTTTGTGAACAAAAATGTCAGCCCCCTATAAATTTGCAGTTGCGAAGTTGAAGGAAAACAACAATAGTGACTGAATCAGATTGATTTCTGGAGGCTTTATCTTAAACACCACTAGACAATTGTGCCTTGCTTGCAGGATCACTAACCCGTCAATAAGGATTTGCTGTGATGGCTTAATTCTTGGTAAATCAGTTTTTGCTGTGGTGGAATTCTGTGAGAATTTCCTTTAACTGCTTTTTCTAGCTTAGAGAAATCTGACCTACCAGACCTGTACAGCTTAATTAAACTTTATATTCAAAATACTAGTAGAAGTCTCAATTATTCTTTGAGAATGTGTAGATTATATAAAAAGTATGTGAACCAAGAGATGAACCATACTGAAAAAGTCCATGTTAATAACAAAAATGCAACCAACAACCTAAAGTCAAAACTAAGCGGCAATGTTTAGAAGAACCTTAAACCCCACATACGCTAGCATAATATTCACTGCTACATTTAAAGTAAAGCTGTTTTCCATCATTCTATGCATTTTCTTTTTACTTTAAGGACTGTAGAGTGCTATGTGTTAGATACTGAATTCATTTTGAGTATATTTAACTAGTCTCAGAACATGCTGTTCAAGGGCCCAGTTCTCACTTTCATACTTACGGAGCTTCTCTAACTGGGAGAGGCTTAAAATAAAAATAAAATAAATAGGGTTTATTATACTATCAGAAAAAAGATTTTCTCAGAAAAAATGTTCACTCTTCAGTCAAGTGACATCTCAAATTGCATTCCTGTCCTGGTTTCAGCCAACACATAAGTGATGAAATGCTCGGGGACTCTCACTGGGAATGAGCTGTTGCAATGGTGGTGTGGAACGGGGTGGGAATCTGAACCCATGTAGTTTAGAGGGACTATCTGCTTACCAGTAGTTACGTCCCATGGAGAACTGTCTTCTGCAACAAAGACAGTATATGTTGCTTGTTTCCTCCAGTGTGTGGAGGACAGGGACTTGGCCTGCTTTTACTAAAGAAGGGCACTGCTGCCTCTCCTGGGCAGGACAGGTGTCAGGTTTGGCTTCTATGCTGTTGTGGGTTACATTCACTGGTAAAGCCAGTCTGAGCAATACATAGAGGACCTTAGTTTGAGAAAGTGTGTGTGAATTGTGATGTGCTTCTTCTGTTTGTTTTGCACATGGCAATCTCAAGCATCATAAATAATGTCTCTAAGCTGAATTTTTTGGGTCCAGGAATTCAGTCTGCCTTACACACCAACTCAGTATTTTGCATGACCGGCAGGATAAAACATGAAGCATGTCTATGCATAGGAATAGAGATGAGTCCCAAATGACTGTTAATCTGAGCCCAGGCAACTCCCCAAGAGACAAGTAAGCCACATGAAGGAACCAGATATCGCTTTCCATAATTTGACTGCTGTCTCAGCCCTTCCTGGAAGAGCCCAGAACAATGCTTGCTTCTTTCATTTGACTGGTGTCCAGTGTTCCAACCAATCCTGGAATTGGAGCCAGCTACAACTTTAAATAGGGGATGGTTCCTCCAGCTTTCTGCTTTTCTTGGTTACTATAAATAGGTGATGGGGTGGCCTGGCCTCTCTCATTATTCTACTTTATTCTATACCATACAGAACACCACCATTCACAGGCCTGATCTTGCATCCAGGACTGGTGATCTCTTTCTCTCTTTCTCTTGAAGTGTTAAATAATGCAAGACTTGAATTTCCTATAAAACCACAGGGCTTTGCTGGATACAATTGTTGGAGGGCCAACACATAAAACACAACTGTTTTATAGAAATCTCCTATCAAAGTTGATGTTTCTTCCCCTTACGTATGGACCTTTAGTGTCATTTCACCTTAATGTAACTGTGAGGAGATTTGCAAATCTGGTTGTTCCTCTCACTCTGCAATCAGAATGCGACAGCTGTATACCCACTCTCCTAGGGGCTGAACTAGAAGCTTGCTCTGTGTGCTCAAGAATAACTCAAACTCAGGTTCTCTACTTCAGATATGAATGTGTTTTTTTTCAGCGTGCTGCTCAGGAACGTCCTATTATGATTCTGGAAAAAAAGTAACTAGAAAGGTTATTGTACTATTAATTGCAGGATCCTTCACTCTCATAGACAGCATTTTGTAAGTGATGGATTCAGTTTCCTCTGGAGCAGGTCAACTGACTATAATAGGAGTTAAATGAGAAGTTCACACTGTAAACGTGTGAAAGGGGAAAAACAAAGCGCAACCACATCAGATAGTAAGGTGCAATTTCCATGTGAAATTTAAGGTTGCATCTTTATAATGATACAGACCTGCACCTTTTGACAGGGTATGTTTTATGGACAAGTATATTTTCTGTTTTTACTCATTATCCTGAAGGAACTGTTTTATACAGTGTATTTATCCAATGTCTACCATGTATGCAGACCATACAAACATAAGCTATAAGTTGGAAAATTAGTTTGTGAGTTGTATGAACTTTCCTAAGTTGTGTGAGCATTCCTGCTGTTCATCAAGACAATGCCTGTGCTGAGAACAAAGCAATGGAAAAGAAGTGCATGGACAATAGTAACTGCACAGCAGCTTTTGGCAAGCACTTGGTTTTTAGTTACTTATGCTATCTATAGAGAATTATAAGGTCTGAAAAAAGACTTGTCATAACAAGTATGTTATTGCATTTAATGTTTGTGTAAATACAACACAGTTGTGTATGAAGTCAAATTCATCTTGGTTGGCTCTGTTACCTCTGCAAGCTTTACATCCTGCACTGAGAACTCAATCCAAATAGAACAGCATTTCTGCATTTGGCTCTGTCTGCTCATATCTTTGATTACAAGTCAAACACAGGTTTAATGTCAATCAGTCATCCTGTTGATGCCAACTTCCCTGTTGGTGTGAATTGGAGCATCTTCCTGCAAAATGTGGCAAACCACCGTGGTGCATTCCATGTCACCCACCTGTTTATGGGGTGCTCTTAGGACTTAGCACACTGTATCTGAATCTTTATGATGAAGACAGCACATCTGGACAATCTATCTGATGTTGATGGTAACCTCTTGCCTTCCTTGCCTTTACAAGACACTGATTTTGGTCACTCACCTTTGTGAGGTGATAGTTTAGAAAATATACTTTTAAAATAGTTTAGAAATATATTTTTAATTTTTTCAGAAGTAAATTTTTGAGGTAATTTACAAGATAAATCTTTGACAGTTTAAAATTATTTATAAAATAGATCTTACAAAAATAACTTTTGAAGCGTCAAATGGAGAACTTAGTAATGTATGTTTTTGAAAACATTTAATAGTGTTCATATTATTAGATTCGTCTGTTATTTAAGTCCATTCTTAGTCACATTTTCAAAGACAAAATATGTTCTGATCCCACTGGGGAAATCAGTTGCTGTTTACTCAAGTTGTGTTTTTTTTAGCTAAATTAAGAATGAATTTACAGATGTTTCTACAGATAAAAACCTACTTATCAGAAATGATTTTGCAGAGAAGTGCAGAAGAGTCCCGCCCATAGCCACCTACTTGGTCAGAAAAGCAGAGGAAACCAGATGAGGCAGTGGTGCCATTTGGGAAGAAGGTCTGCTTCCAGAAGCTGAGGGAGATGTATAATGTGCTGCACTCAATGTTAATGAGAGAACCACAAGCTTAAATGTTGTTGGTAAAATTCTTTACTCCAAAAGGCCAGATGGCACAGCATATCTGCAGCTACCAGATTTCCTCAGTCTCTAAGGAACAAGGAGGGGTGCAAAATCCCTGTTGGGAACTGTGCCCATGTGCACCTACACATATGCTGGGATTGGGGCTAGTGGTGGGCATCTGTGGATACAGGTCAGATTTGCAACTGTATATATGTGCTCAATAACATAGAAATACTCTTGGATAATGTATAATAGCCAGCTGTTTGCTGGTGGGAGCCTTATTGTGCTCAGATACAATTACTATTACTTTAAGTTAGGGATTTGTTACTGTTTTTGCAATGAAGGCAGTCTAAATACATAGCTTTTGTTTTTCCCCTGTCCTGCCTCATTAGGATGAGATGAAAGTATCAGAAGTTCCAGTTCTCTTGTTTTGGTCACAGGTCACTCTGTTACCTGGTGACAACTGCTTGCTGTTGACTGCTGTCAGATGCTTAGTTTTATTCCATTCACTGCCTTAGTGAGTAGTGAGGGCCAACGAGAACCAAGTTTCCAGAGCAAAACGGTGAGAGCTGAGGTTCCTTTCTCAATGCATTTTAAGGTGGGTTTCCTTCGGTTGGCTGGAATCTGTCTCTCTGAACTGATTGCTTACCACTGGGAGAAATGAAAGGCCTTGTTCCTGAGCCATATAATTGATAAAACTGTTGCCAATTCCAGGAGTGCCAAACATTTGCTAGTACTCTTGAGTGAAGAGCCAAAGGCGAGCATATTTCTTACAGTGACAGAAAATACTATTTGTTCTACTTCTTTCCTTTCTTTTTCTCACCATTCCTGTTATAATCAATGTCTTGACTGTTGTGTCCACATTCCTGTCCTGATCCATAGATCAGGCATTAGGCATTGGAAAGATGGCAGAACAAAACATTCCATCTTTCAAAGCTGAAGTACTGAGATGAGGCAGAGAGCCACTCCTGTAGGGTTACAGCATAATTCTGTCTGCATGGTGTCCTTACAATAAACATTGGTGCTATCCCTGAGGCAGCCCTAGTACTAAATGGAAAGTGTCTTAGGACTGCATTTTGTCTATATTACGATCATCTGTATGGTTAATGGATGGATGTGAGACTCTAGGACACCAGTGATACTAGCTGAAGGCTAAAAACCTAAAACCAAAAATAACGTTTTGTTTGTTTTTCCTGTGGTTGTTGGGGTAACAATACCTTTTAGTTAGGGATTTTTCAAAGCTTTTCATCAGCTTTGAATGTGACTAGCTCTTTGATATCCAGGGGTGGATGAAACTAAAATATTTTGGTTATAATTGGGATCAGAGGGATGGGAATCTGATGTATATACAGCAAAGCCATGACAATATTTGCAGACTGGACCATGAAACTGGCTGTGTTGTTTGCAGTACTGATGGAAGGTAACTAGTTACAAAAATTATTTGTTTCCTTAGATATTTATGAGTTGTTACCTCTGCTGACATCTCTGAATCTCAAGATGAGATTTTTGAGGGTGATAGCACAACTTAATGTCACTTGTGAATTATTTACAATTCAAGTATGGGAGTTTTGTTTCTTATACATTTTAGATTTATGCTGTAATCTTCTAAAATTCATCACTGTCTTTTCCACAAGAGCTCGTTGGCATGGTTGAAAAAGAAAGAAATCGCTCGAAGCTGTAATTGCAGACAACTTTTTGTGCTGTAAGAAGCACAGGCTGAGGATCTGATGTCATGTAGTATTTGAGATTTCTCCCTCCTTGAGCCCTTTTTGTGGCTGGCGTTTCCATATAAAAAATCAAATCTGATTGCTGAGGAAATTAAGCTCAGAGTAAAGTGTTGATTCTCTACAGGAAACACTTAGTAAGAAATTCGAACAGTTGGATTCTACTTTAAAAGAGATTTAAGGGGAAGTTTAAATCCTAGAATTCAGCACTGATGTTATGCTGATTATAATACATGCTAAACAGCTACTCTGAAACTGATACTCATGCTTCTTTTACTTTTTTATGCTGCTTTTGTCAATTGCCAAATTAAATATAAGTATATGCTTTTAACAGGCATTAAAATTTAGTATCTCAACACTTAATTGTTCTTCTTTTAAAAAAATATTGCAGTTTAGTTTTGAGGTCTGCATGATTATGAACTCTATTTTAACAAGGGGCCCTATACAATGCTGGATCTCTCCTAAGTGATGTTTTCTCACTGAGTTCCTTAAAGGCATTTATTTCAAACCTCACACTTCTGACAGCATCCATGAGCTGTTGTTCATCCATCTACTGTGTGTTCTATGTCAGAGATTCTGAGCATTTGCAGGTCTAAGGCTTGAGACTTTTCCTTTCATTCTTGCTGATTATTCTGATTCTATTTTGAATTATGTAAGTCTGAGATCAGGTACTGAGTTTTTTATGTGGTCTTTATTTTCAAATTGAAAAGCTGAACATATGTTCTTTTTTTAGGGCAAACAAATGTTACCTGGATGCAGAGATCACTTTTGAAAGAGTAGTATTGGGATGTGAATAGTTAATGTGACCAGCATCTGCAATCTTTGCATCACTGTATTTCTAAAATGATCATACACGTCTAAATCCACTGCCACTTAACCTCCATTATTGTTCTGCTTAATCTTAATAGACAATGAATGCATACATTATTCTACTTTTTATAGTGTTCAGACGACACTTAAACAGTTATGTGCTGCAGCTTGAATGCTGTTTGAGTACTATGGATAAATCCTTTCCCTTGAAAGAAGTTTTCTTTTACATAACTAAGGATGTCATCCGTGTAAACCTTTTTATGAATGCATTTATCATTGATTGGCCTAGAAGGTGACCCAGCTAGCCATGCTGGAAAGTCAGCTAGCCAGCCAGGAAAGTCAGCTGAAAGTCTTTACACCTCTGATATTGTGAACAATCACTGAGGTTGTGAATTACAGAAAATCCATAGAAGGAAAGTTTGATTCTTACTGGAACTTTGAGTAAAAAATAATAATAATAATAATAAAATAAATAAAAATAGTATTGAATGATTGAATGGAGATTACCTTAAAAAAGCTGGTGATAGTAGCAGTTAATTTATTAGCCACAGAAGTTGCAAGAGCAGTTCCAGATGAACTCTGGATATAACTGAAGCAAATCTCAGATGAGATTTAGGTAAATATAGTAATGTTTATGTATTTCTTTATGTATCTTTTGATTCTAGATCTAACTATATTGCTAAAACTTGGATTATGGTTAATATTTTTTTTTAATCTTAGAAGTCTTTTCTTAGTAAAACTAAACCATGTAGAGTTGTAATCTATAAATAAATCCATAAGTCCATGTACTACATGATGCACACAGTGCTCAGTAACTGGTTTGAGGCTGTTATTTCTGAACCTGCATGAAGAAATGAGGAAACAGGTAATGAAGCCATTGTTTTGTGTAGGATGTCTCCCAGTAACAAAATCTTGTCAAAATTCTGTTGGCTCATAGAAGGAAGTGGAGCAGTCTAACATACACAACACCATCTTGAGTCAATAACAGATTAAAGAAAGAACCGACTGCAGTAATCTCTAAGAATTGTCCTTTGGCTGCACAGCCTTTCTCATTATTTAAACAATGGAACTCAAACAGCTCTTCCGTCTGACACGTTTCTTTTTTGTTTAACTTTAAAAACTGGTCCATATATAGGTAATGTGTGACGTTTTCTGAATTTTTCACTGGAGTGAGATTCCTGTGCTCAGGAAAGCTACTGCCTCCAGTTCTGCTGGGATGTGGAACCTTAAAATGTTCTTCCCCAAATATCTCCGAAAACATGCTGGATTTGAAGGCTGTTCTGAAGTGGGTTTCTCCCAGTTTGTCATAAGATACATTGAATACTTGCTTAAGCTGTTAGTTGGAATAGGCAGCAAAGCCTTATCACAGAAGTGTGTCAGGAAGATATTGAAGTTTTCTCTTTCAGGAGAATAGTTCTGATGATACATGAAGAGAGATGTATAAGGGCTAATCATTTGAAAAATGAAAGCTGTGTTTTCAATATTTTAATAAATTACTTATCAGTTTTAAGTAAATGTGTGCATTACACATGTGAAAAACAAAACAAAACAAAAAAAACACAACATAGAACACCACCATCTTAAAGGCTTATCTCAGACCATCATTTGTTAAGAAAAGGGAACAAGGAATTCAGTGTGAGCTTCCTTAGAATTTTGAAGCAGTTATCACAGCAGCGAGTTAAAGGTGTGTGTAGAAACTACTTCATGTGTCTAACTTGCAACAGCTGAAATGGGGTTTAAATGCAGGCTATCTTGATACTTGTTAGCAAAGAGCAGTACTGTTTCAGACAGTACATTTTACTGGGGTGGGGAATGGCCATTGAAAGGATACTATTTGTCTGGAACTGTTTTGCATTATTCACTGGCAGGTGTTAGTTTCACCGTGAAGGTTTAAGCATCTCTTTGATCACTTTAATTACTGTGTTAGCACGATCATCTGGAAGACAGTTCGCTTGTTGTCAGAAATTAGGGATATGCAAACTTCTCCTTTACCTGGCAAGATAGAATTTAGAGAGATGGGTTTTTGAGGTGGGTGGGTTGTTTTTTCTTCCCCTCCCTTCAAGATATAAGTAAGGTGTTTGTTTTTGAGAAATTGGAGTATATTTTCCTCATAGGGAAGAGTTTCTTGAAAAGCTGCATACAGTTGTCATGCATTTTTGAACCTTTTCTTTTCTCCTCACAATTTTTACAGTGTTGCGTGACACAAAAAATGGTAACAGGAATGAAGAAAATGACAAAGTATGTAACAGCAGTGCCTGCTCCTTTCTCTGAATAACAATCTATCTGATGCACTGCCAAGAGGATGACATTTGTAATGTTTAATAGAATGTTCACAATTTCATGGGAACTGTGCCTTTAGGCAAGAAAATGATCTAAAGGTATTCACTGCAATATAAGGTGATCATAAAAGTACTCACTTATAGAACTTAGAAATTTTTTCTAAGCTTTCTCAGCAATTCCTTCACATCCTTATTCACTGCAGATCAGGAATACTTAAGGAAAACAAAAAAATATCATTCATTAAATTTTCATTTATTTATTCATTACTAACTGAGAAAAAATGTTGAATGGTGGTATAATGTAATTTTATTATTTTTAAGTATTTTAGAGGTGGTCAGATAGTAAAGCAGACTGCATAAAATTTTACCTATTGCTCTTATGTTGTACTGTGAACTTTGTTTATTGTGAGGTTAAAATTGTGAAAATAGTGTCTTGCGCAGCAGCAGCATAAATTAAGTATGGAAAGATATGTTGGTGTTAATCTATGGAAGTGTAACTAGAGCTTATATAATATGAGTGTGCCAGTTGTTCAGATCTGGCAAATCTGGTAGGTAAATCTGGTAGATGGCTGCTGCCTCAATCTTCCAGGAAAAGCAGAGATCCAGCCCAGGGAGCTCTCTGGGCCAACACACCGTAACCAGTGGTTTACTAAAACTGAAGCTTCAGGCAGTGTGTATGTTTAGGATATAATCTTGTAAACACATACTAGGTAACAAATATGTATGAATTATTCACACAATGCATAAACCCAAACCTCTTAAGTTTTTAATTGCAACTGCAAACTAATCAAATTCTTGCCTTTTAAAATCCCTTAAATAACTGGAATATGTATTAGGATGATTAAAAATAAATGTAGAAATGCCAGAACTGCCAGGTGCTCATACTGCATTTTCAGGGCCTGAACCTGCTATGTTTCGGAGCTCCCAGTGCAGTGCTGGTGATTCAGGCCTGCAGAAGCACTGTCCTGCTGAGCTTTGTGCAGCTGGGCACTCTGCAGGCCAACATCATTTACAAGGGTTCACATTTCATACATGAATTATTTTTATTGCATTGTGAGTCTCAGTGCACTCGTAATGACTTTTTATAGTCTTTAATCTTGAAAATTTAGTTTACAAACTATTCAACATGGAATCTAAATTTCTTTCCTCTAGTTTTAACTAGCCCTCTATTCTTCTGGCATTTAATATTGAGATTTATTATTTTTTTTTAAATTGTAGTTTGCTCAAGCAGGCAATTTCTCAGCATGTAGTTTCTGAGGATGGCAATAATTTCTTTTGTTATCTCAAATAATATTTTTGCATTCTGTAATGTTCCCTGTTCAGAAACACCAGAGTATTTTATAAATCTAATTAGCACAGGAATTTTCTTAAAGCAGTTTTAAGGCTGGTAAACAAAGGTAATTTTCCCAGGGTTGCTGAGAGAGCCATTTGGGAATGTAGTCTTCTTCTTCTTCTTCTTCTTCTTTTTTTTTTTTTTTTTTTTTGTTGTTGTTGTTGTTGTTGTTGCTTTGGCTTTTTTCACATGAAAGTCTACAAGTATTAAATCTTCTAAAAAAAAAAAAAAAAAAAAAAAAAAGAAGAAGAATAAATAGCAAAAACAAATGTTCATGTCTGAGGCTTTTTCACCTGGTTTAGGCTTAGTTCCTTTTTTTGCTCAATTTTTTCTTTTTTGCTTGTGACCAAAGAAAGTTTTATTAAAGGAGGTAAGGGGTTTATAAAATATATATATGTTTTCATTGTGTACTTCCTTGACCATAGTTTTATCTGTTCAAGAGTAGTGGATCTTTAGTGTTCTCTTAGTTTTATGTTCTGTGTGGAATATGTACTGAAGGAAGAAGGTATTTTCACGTCTTCTACTGCATTATAATAAATCTGTCTTACCATTTCATGCCTTAAGAAGGGGAAAAAGAAAATAGAACTACAGAGCAAAAAAACCCTAAGCTTCAAAACTATATGAAATGAAGATTATGGGTTTGTTTTTGAAAGTTGAAAATAAATTAGTTCCACATTATTTAATGTTTAGTGTACTCCAGTTGAATACGTACTTCCATTGCCTCGTACATGATTGCTGAACTTGAACTTAATTGCCCAACTTGAACTTAAGTGCTGTGTTAAATTGGGTCCTGAACAAGATGAGAAAAAAATATGGAAAAAGTCTGATCTATTCTATTAGGATGACTTTAAACATATTTTCTTACCTGAGGCTGGCTTGCAGTGTTTTGAAACAGTACAGAAGGAGGACTTGGTTGTTTAAAAAAAACAACTGAGTTTATGTAAAATAAGTAGAGATGATTATATTAAAAGTAGAATTATCTTTAAACTGTCTTCTTGCCCTTTAGCTGTCTTAATAAAATGCTGCTAGTACATCCTTAAGAAGTGAGTCCTTAACGTATGGTGGAATTTGATTATGTTATTGGTGTTCAGTCTCTTGCATATCAGTGTTTCTTAGAGATGAGGAATTTATCATCTTAGAAGGAAGGCTATAATGATACTGTTGATATTTTTTTTATATCCTTCTTTTCTCTTTTTTTTTTTTTTTTTTCCCTTTGTATGGATGTCTGAAGAGTCATATGTGATCTTGATGCCATCAACACCTATCATTCTTTCTTGACTTCTCACCGCTTCTTTTTTTTGATCCTTTTGCATCTATACTTCCAAATGCACGTTTCAGTTGCATCAGTCTTACTGTGTTCATTACAAACCTTCACTATTTTATACTGGAAAAAAGGTCTTTGAGGGGAAGAAAAAAGCCAATAACCCTCTAAACTGTCATCTGTGGCTCCTTTTTTCAGACTGCTTTTTTTTATTATGTATGCACACAGTGATTTGGATGCGTGAAACAATCTTATATAGCAAAACTTTATTGAATCTCAGCATGATTGGTATGGTCTTCCCTGGGGAGAAAAGAAAAAGATAAAAAAAAAAAAAAAAGCACAGTTATGTGAAAAGTATTACGCTGAGAACAGCATTGTAAGTGGCTATGTAGAGCTGTATGAACTAAGGCAAGTTAATTCAAATGTGGTGTGGTGTATACCGATCCAGGCTGAGTGGGGCTTTGAGCAACCTGGTCTAGTGGGAGGTGTCCCTGTCTATAGCAAGGGTGTTGGAACTAGATCATCTTAAAGGCCCTTCCAATCCAAACCATTTTGTGATTCTATAATTGCAAATTTAACATGTGTCTTAAGAGAGCTTCCTTTTAATATCACAGTAAAATCATATTCTGTAGATTTCCAACATCACAAAAGCAGGGCCAGGCTTTACTAATTTAAAGCCAAGATTTTGTTCACTGAAGTCCAGAAAATGGTAACATCTGTGACAAAAACAACAAAAATTGGAAATATGTACAATTATAGTTCGTAATACTCTGCCTTTGATGCTTAGATGAAGTCAAGGGGTAGTCACTTCTATAAATTCAAAAATTCTAATAGGGTTTAACGCTGACATCAAATCAGTTCACAAGGAAATATCTTTTTCTGTGAAATGACTGAACAAATCATGCACCTAGACTGCTACTTTTTGCAAGGGATTCCTTCTAAACCTTTCCTAATGATTGTCCTCCTTTTCTGTTGGCAGTGGTGATTTGTCTGTTGTCTCAAATGTCAGTTAGCCTAAGATAAAGGGAAGACACGAGCTGCAGTTACATAATCTTTTCTTTATCTCTCCTTTCAATACTTCAGGAGTTTTACTTTAAATGTGGAGCACACCCAACAACTGACAGTGAAACATCTGTGGCTTTGAACCTCGTTACTACAAACAGTCGCGGTATCACATGTATAACATGCACGGATATTAGGTGAGTACAATGAACAGTGTCAGAGATTCAGTCTCAGTGCTTCAGCGTACTTATCACTTTCAAAGAGCTTTTTTCTTTTTTTTTCTGTGCACGCTTACCTTTTAAAATGTGTGGGGTTTTTCTTTTTCTTTCTTTTTTTTTTTTTTTCTCCAGTATTGTGGTAGAAAAAGGGCCACTTTCAGATGTATTCATTGCCTTGCCAATATGAATACAGTTTGATACCTTAGTTAAGTTACAGGTGGAAATCTGATTGCTTATGTTCTAGCGCCGGTCTTGAGTGCTTAAGGCGGTCATGTAGGTGTATAGATCTGTGTTTGAGATACAGTGAATGAAATCGTGATTTTGAGGTTGACAAAATATTCCTTCAGAACAAAATATTCCAACAGGAACCTTTTGGTGTCTGTTTTATAAATCGAAGCAAAATTACTGATGGTTCATCTGTTCTCATATTCTTGTTTACTGCAGTTTTAAATACTGTAATCCATCTTACTGTATGGCAATTCAGCACATATATTCAAGAATAACATTGCTCACAAATGCATGATTAAAAATTAATTTCCAAGAAAGACATCTACCACTATTGTGAAGAATTATCTGAAACACATTCATCTACTGATAGGAAATTTGAGGTGGATCCTCAAAACCAATAAGAAAAATGTTATTCATTTTAAATATATTTTAAGTATTTCTGCTGATTCATCTGTATTATGAAAAAGGATAAACTATTTAGAAAAAAATACCTGTAATCTTATAAGATAGCAAGAAGTCTGGATAAATTTGTTAGGGGTATCTTGGGAAAATAAACTGTATTCCTGGACAAAATGTTCCTATTAGAAATATTAGGTTGTTATTTTGATTTTTATCCCAGACCATGTGTAATTATGTTGTTCTTATGTGCTACTGAATTGATAGTAGCTGTTTTGTTGCTGACAATATTTGGTTGACGGATGTGTCTCTTAGTTATAGACTAAACTGTATACTGAAAAGAAGAGCACAGTATCCATCTCATTACATATACATAGGCTTTGTGGAGCTGCTCTGCATCTCTTTAAGAGTCTTGCAAGCACAGTGTGCAGAATTACTTTGTTTATCCTAATGGTTTGGTATGCACCAGTATTAACCTCTCAGTAATTAAAGGCAATATGGAGTTTCCATTCTGAGCCCAGCTTTCTCTTTTTCCAAAGGATCAGAGTGAAGAATTTCAGTCATAAATGTGTTTACTTAGGCTTGAGAGCTGGTTACAATTATTTCAATCAAATTTGAAATGGATATGTTGACATTCCTCTGAGTTGGTGTATTCAGTACAGAACTATTCACTCATAATAATGAATTCTTAATTTCTTTCCCTGTTTTGTGACAAAACCCCAAAGGAAACAAAGAGTTTAGACTTAATTGTCTCAGTTTTCTTGGCTGAATTATTCCAAGGACTATTTGGCTTCCTAAACTTTACTTGTTTATGTATTTATGTATTAGTTTATTTATTCAAAGCATGTTAATTCTCATTTATTTAAATAAAGGCATCAAATAACTATAGAAACCTCAGTTTCAGAATAGAATTCTAGCTCAGCACAAAATTATGGAGCATTCATTTGCAGATAAGCTTGTGGGATTTATACACCGAACAGGGAAGGAAGAAGTTTTTCTATTGGCCTCACGCTGTGTTGTAAGGAAGAGATGGCAGATAGTGTAGGATACAGCTAGTCTGTAGGCTGCTTCTCATCAGTCTCCAAAAATTAACAGGAATGTGCTTCCATCATAGTATGTCTTGTAGGACATGGAATGAATTGTTGGCAGGTGACACTGAAATCTGTAATCCCAGGAATGAAGGAATGAGCAGAAGAGTCCTTCAACAGCCTTTTTTTCTTTTTTCTTTTTTCTTTTTTTTTTTTTTTTTTTCAGTTGTATTAAGGTATTTTTTATGTATTAAAGTATTAATAAATTTATGTAAGCAGAATTCAACTCTTCACTTCCTGGAGCAGTAGGCATAGATTTCCTCTTTCATTTGTCAAGAGATGTAGTGAAATAATAATGAGGCTATTCTGTCGTCTTATATACTTAACAAGATTTTAAGGGCGTTCTCCTGCACACCTCCTCATCTCCTCTTGACTGCAAGCAGGTCTGTTGTACTGGCCAGTGGAACTGGAAAAAATGAAATCAACAGGCATTAGAGAATATTATTTCAGATCCTCCTCTCTTTTTTGGTTAATTGACTTGGTTGTACCTTGACTGCCTCAGTGAAGATAGCACCCTTACTTACATTAGAATGTATACTGATGAAAACTGTAAAATGATGGCCAAAATAGAGAATTGATGGAAGGAACAGTTGAACTCTGTAGTGATTCATATGGTGTGTCTTCTGGAAAGAGTTATTCTGAACGCATCCTCTGTGGTGTATGTTGGTCACTAAAAAAGTACTATTTGATAAAACAGATTCTCATCTACCAAATACTATTTTTCAACATAGTCACCACCATTAGCTATGCATTTTCAACAGTGTTGAACATAAGCCTGCATGCCTTGCTCATAGAAAATCTGCATAACTGTCCAGAATGTGGCTCATTTTTCATGTCACTGTCACCACTGCTGAAATGAACCACCCACTGCTTCACTGTGGTCACATCCGCTGTTTGTTCTCCATAAATCTTCAGTCAGTGTCAGTGAATGTTAATGGGTGTCATTTTTCTGCATGGAGGAATTCAGTGACACACTTTTGCTTCCTACACACTTCCATCTCAGACGCCGTTTTGTCAGACTGCCCTTCTGCTGCCATTAGTCACACAGCAACAACATGTAACAGAATACTGTTGGGAAGGTGCAGCCTCTACCACCACCATCTCCCTCTGACATTGTAGGCCAATATAATAGCATAGGAGGCATTACTTTCAGAGCAGCCCCCTTAGTTACAGAACTGTCTCCAAACAGCGATTTGTCTTGAATTGCTAACTCAAAATTTCACTGCAAAGGTGCAAAATAACCTACTTAAAAGCAGTAATTTCACGTGTCCATTTGAACAGTTCCCTTATTGCAAGCCAGAGCCCAAGTATGACTAATGCTAAACAAAAGAGAGCTTGATCCCAAGGCAAATGATTTTGAGATTTCCTACACGGTAATCTGATAAATGTCTTTGTCACAGGCATGTTGACAAAACCTTGATGCTGAAATCTGAGGTCTCATTGCTAAAACTAGATCATAGTATCATAGAATCACAGAGTGGCCTGGGTTGAAAAGGACCATAATGATCATCTAGTTTCAACCCCCCTGTTATGTGCAAGGTCAGCAACCACTAGTTCAGGCACTAGATCTGCAATTAAAGTATACTTTTTATTGCAGTGGCAAGTTGGCATGGAAAAGGGTTATTCATGTCCGAGTATTCCCTATGTAGGGTTCAGGAAGCATCAAAAGACGTTACTGAACATTGTGAATGTTTTATACTAAAACTTAAGCTTCACGGTGTAATTCCCATTGGGAATTCATTCCCATTGCCCCCATTGCATCCCATGGTGTTGGGAGGTGGGATGGGGACTCGTTCCTATTTCCAGGACTTGTGTGGTGGAGTGCTGTGCAAAGGTCATTCTGTGTACTTGGGCTATGTATGAAATCTCTGCTCAGATTTTTTGAGTTTCTAATTCTTTAATCTTATGTTCTTCAGACACGTATGTAACTCAAAGATATATAAATACATATATCTTTTTCACTTTATGTAAGCGTATAGGTCTCCGTATTCTTGATGTTGATCTCTATAAAATACTTCTATGCAGCTGAAAAATGCCAACACTGCTATACTAGTAAAATATACTTTCATCATTTTATAGCATTGAGCTGGAACATTAACAATTACTTTTTATTAGCTCTGCTACACACTCACAAAAAAAGGATTTTGTGGCTGTTCTTCATAATACATTTTTCTTCCTTTTTCTGAAAAAAAAGTTGAAACAAGAAAAGATGATAACGATGTGTTATTTTTTTGTATTTCTTAAATATTACTGTTTCTAGCAAGATATCTCAAATATTGTGTTCAGTTTTGGGTCCTTCACAAGAAGGAGGATTTTGAGTTACTCAAGCATTTACAATGAAGAGCAACAAGGCTGATGAAAACTAGATTTATGAGGAATGACCAGTGGAATTAGTGTTTTTTAGTCTGCAGAAGAGGAGGCTGATGGGAGACCTCATCACTGTCTATAAGTACTTCAAAGGAGGTTGCAGGAAGTTATTCTTTTCTCAGATGACAAGTGATAAGATGTGAATGTGTGGTTTCAAGCTGTGCCACAGGAGGTTTTGATTGGGTATTAGGAAGAGTTTCTTCATGGACAGGATGGTCATGCATTGGAATGGGCTGTCCATGGAAGTGGTGGAGTCCCACCCTTGGAGAGATGTGAACATTGCGCTGAGGAGAACAGTTTAGTGGTGGATTGCATGGCTCAGGTTGATGGTTGAATTTGATGATCTTGAAGGTCTTTTCCAAACTAGATGATTCTACAGTTCTCACTTTTTCTCTGGTGGCTTACATACATTTATCATGGACATTCTACCACACATGGAACAGTTAAGCTCCAAGATGCTCAGTGCAGTATGTCTGATTGTAGTGAGGTCTGCAGAGCTCATAAAAATCTTATTTAAGGAAGTACTGTATGGTATATAGAAAAACATACAGTTCAAAGTAATATTTAAGCCTATTACCAATTTTTACTCTCCAGCTTACATTAGGCACACATTGTGTTTGGCCTGGCTTTATATTTGTTATGAATATTTTCATGTAGCTCTGATGAACAATGAAATATTCATTCATGATTCATTCTTGATGAAGAATGAAATATTTCAGAGCCAAACACGTTTGGAGGTTTCTATTAAATCTGTAGACCATATAGTGTATTCCATATACTGTAATGCCTTCCAATGCTTTCTGCTTGTCTACAACAGAGTTAGCATGAACTGGCAACATTTATGCGTTTCTTTCTACAGCATTCAAGGTGATACATTGCTATTTTATTCTTTGAAGAAGCTCCTAATAAATTGAGCAAATGGCTGGAAGTTGAAACAAATGCTAAAACTGTTCAATACTCAAAGGGGGATTTGCTTTTCTCAACTGTTTCTAGAAGTAACATCAAAAGGGGTTAGGAGTACCCCCTGGGTACCCATAAATCAGGTTCAGGAATAACAGTGTTAAGCAGTGTAAAAATAAAACGTGCAGTACAGAAGTGCCTCACGTCATCTTTCACAAACTAGATAGAGAATAATTCCTAAAGGCATCATTATTTTTAGCTTTCAAGAGATATAGATAAATATAAAAGATATGTAGGGCTTGCTGTCCTTTAGTAGCTAGAATCCTCCAGAAGGAAAAGTATTTGCTTTTGGGTTGATCAAAAGATTTTATCCAGTAAATTCCTACTTTATAATCTTCAGAAGAAAAAAAAAAAAGTTATTTTTATTTAGACAATAGAATCTTGTAATTTGTTTTTCTGCTATTCAGACTTCTTAATGCTGCAGTTGAAGGAGGAGCTTGATTTTGCCAATGGTAAGAATTAGAAGTGTATGTTCAAAATGTTATTTAAGGGTAACTGCAATTTAAGAGCTTTGTCATAATTATTTTCAGCCAAGTCAGTTCAGTCTCTGATAACACTAAACTCCATGGCAGGAGACTATTGGAGAAGGTCAGTATTTGGGGGGGAAACCTCAAAGGGGAAGTGCTACAGGAAGGGATGTTAGGAATTCAGTAGACTATTGTCTTTGTCTTGAGTCAGTAAAGAATGAATGACTCTGCATGTCTTTAGGGATAACTGGTAATCTTGTTCTGTTGGGACTGCTTTCATCCTTCAAAGCCTTTAACTAGCTCCTAATCAGCAGTCTTTTTTTCTTTTTAGTTATAATCTGTGGGTTTTTGTTTTGTTTTGTTTTTGTTTGTTTGTTTTTTAATGAATAAAAAAATACAACTAAGGGTTTTTTTTGTTTGTTTGTTTTTGTTTTTGTTTTTCCTCCCCTATTCTGCAGTTGATTAAGGGACTGGAATGCATCTCCAATAAGGAAAGGATGAATGAGCATCTTAGCTTAGTGATGTAAGGAATCAGGGATTTTGTCAATGTACATAAATGCCTGAAGGGAGTATACAATGAAGACATAGCCAGGCTCTTTTTAATGGTGTCCAGTGATGGGACAAGAGGCAGTGGATATAAACTGGAACACAAGATGTTTCATCCTAACATCACAAAGCACTTTTTTACTGTGCAGGTGACCAAGTACCAGAACACATTGCCCAAAGAGGCTGTGGAGTCTCCTTAAAGATCTTCAAAAGCAGCCAGGACACTGTCCTGTAGAACTTGTGCTAGGTGAGCCTGCTCGAGGAGAGGGTTAGAGCAGTTGGCCTTTGGAGGTCCTTTTCCTACCTCAGTCTATGGTTCTATGATGTAGAAAGTGTACCTAGTTAGCTATTAACCATGACATTCTTTCCCATTTTGCCTAATAATGCTGTATGTTGCTTTGAGGTCAAACATTTCTTCTACTGCAGTTTAAACATTTTTTTAGAAACTCATGAAATTATTTGCCTTACCTTTCTTTCATTCTGGATGCCATCTAGATTTCAAAAGAAAAAAGAAAAAGAGACTACTAGAAGAGAAATGTACTAGTGAATGTGACAGAAAAACGTGTAACTCAATATCCAAAAGCTTTAATATATAAATAATCCTACAAACCTTACTGTCAGGATTGAATCAGAAGTTGCAGTTGAAGAGCTTTGTCGGGGGTCAATTCTGATGCAATTTGAACAGATTTTTACAAGGGCCCTTCTGTTCCCCTTCAAGACTGCAGGCTGTGTCCATTAAAATATATTTTCAATGAGATATTTTTTAGTAAACTAAATAACACCTTATTCTGGTCTTTCAATTACTATTTTCTCTTTGTTTCTGGGGGATTGGAACCTAGAATTATCATTTAGCTATTATAATCCATGCAAGTTATTACGTCTCATTAAGTCTATACTTAGCTCATCCTTTTAAAAGTATGTTGTTCCTCTCTGTGGCCTGTTCTGATAATGCAATCCCCCTCCAAATCTCTGCCTGCTATGTTCTGTTGTCATTATGTATTTTGAGTTGTTCCAAGAGAAGTGAGAAAAGATTATGTTAAGAATTAAATCTACTTTGTCTAAGTATTATGACCATCAGGGACAATGTCTACTGCTTTCTCTTCTAAGAAATTAATGGGATTTCTAAAGAATCACTTAAAGTAAGTAATTAATCAAATAGCAAACTAAGAACTGTTACTAATTGGTTTAGGGCTTTTTTTTTTTTTTTTTTTTTTTCTTTTTTTCCCAACAAAGCAGCCTGTAGAATACCAATTTTTACAGTTGTAATTTTTGAGTTCTGGCATAAGCAATGCCATGCAGAGAAAACATTTCACTGCCAGTTTTGTTGGTATTTTGAAATGTGAACAAAGTCTGTAAATGGCAGTAAGTAACCTTCATTTCACATATTGCGGGTTTTAGACTCAAACATTTGTATCATGGGCTTCTTCATTTCACATACTGTGGGTTTTAGACTCAAACATTTGTATCATGGGCTTCTGGAACATGGACGTTTTGCATGAAATTGAGCTGCCTTAACCCCTCTGTAGAATTGTAGCCGCTATTACATAGCTACCCCTTATGGCACTGACAGGACAGCTTACTGATTTGCCTCCGGATCTGTTGTGATCTTCACTGCAACTTCATCTCAGTGAGACAGCTTCTAGCTTCTAAGGATTTCTGAAGTTGAGAATAGATTGGCAAAGCTATTGTACAGTTATATTATACTCATCCTTTACTGGCAGCAGATAAGTTAGTAGGATGTTATTCAACCTCTCATCTCCTTTATCAAATAGCAAGCATGTACTTTTTTTCTGTCCATCCATGAGAACAAATGCTGCCTACTTTCTCCTATTTTTGGTGCAGAACAGTGCAGTTTACAGGAAGTAGAGGAAGGGAGTTTCTTGACTAGTAGCTGATTTTTTACACTTATTTGTATATTTGTGAATAAAGATATATCCGACCTGTGGCATGCTTACATGATTTTAAGCAACTACTAAGAGTTGCTAAGAATTTTTGAGGTAGTTTGTAGTAGGAGGCAATGCAACAGTAGTTACAGGTATATTTATTTCTAATGTAAATTGATTTCAGTAATGTGCATCTTTGTGTTTATATTAGATGCAATACATCTCATCAATTTTTAGTTTTCATTTTAAGTTTCACCTGGAACCTGCAGATTGTAGAATGAGTAGACTCTTGTGTTGTTGCATCTTCTCTGCCATTCTTAGTTCTGGCATGAGGAATGCAATGAGCTTTCTCTTTTGCTGATTTTTTTGTATTTGAATGCATTTTGCAGGACAGGCTTAATAGCTAAATTAAACTCAATGATTTTGATTAATTTAATTTTCTTAATTGAAAGTGGCACATGTCAAGTATCCAGTTTCTCCACATGCAAAATTTGGTGGACCTTCCAAAATACTGTGAGAAAGCAGGACTACTTAACATTTTTCATTTATTGATCACGTCTAAGATGATGTCTATAATTTTTGTGCAAGAGCGGCATGTTTAAATATGAATGTTAGATTTTATTTGAAATATATAAGAAAAACATAGTAGCAGATTTTTGTAAAATGTTGTTTGAAGAGACATTTTGAGATTTGCAAGCCCACAGTGTGTCTTTCCTCTCATAAATGTTAGCAAGTTCAGATGTTTGTGAATTTCTTTTCCTTCTATTTAAAAACAATTCCTACACACAGAAAATTATTTTTTATTTTATTTTTTTTGGCTCTGGTATGTTCTGCTCCAGGGCTGGGCTTTTGTGACAGTTGAGTATTATCACTGCCTGATAGCTGTACTATGAGAAACAACATTGGAGGTCACAGTCCAGTTGTGTTTGGCCAGATATCCATATTTCAAAAGCTCACCATCACAGGGGATAATAATCTTGGCAGAAACCTGAGGGTCTGTATGAACAAGGTGAATAAATTGCAGAGGGTTCGTTCCCTTCAGGTTGGAGCTTAAGAATTCTGGAAAGGCTTTGTGGAGTAAACTTAGCTATTGTTGTCTCATGAGTGGCCTTTCCATTTGGCTAGTCTGAGAGCTGTTGAGACATCGCCTTCTAATGATTCTGACTTTATTTTATGATATTTTTAAAATAAGCAACAATAAGGAATTGAGTGTGAATATGTGACAGCTGAAGAAAATTGTACAAAATAAAGTGTGACAGTAAGAAAGCTACCCTTTAAAAAAAAAAGTTACTGCTTTAATGTTTTTAATTAATTGACATTTAGTATCTAACATGGGATGTATCATTAATGAATCATTGATAGAAGATGGGGGATGTAATTTGGAAACAGTTAAATACAGAGAAGTGGAGAACTGACATGACTGCTGCATAAAAATTGTTTAAATCCACTTCACGTATACTGTGTGTGTGTGTATGTATATATATGTACAAGTACATATATATATATGTGCCATTAATATGAATGGAACATTAAATCAGGCCTTTTATAGTTGCATATATTAATTAATTTTAAAAACAAAACAATTTCATGAAGAATTTTGCTCTGCTTTCCCTTCTATTTACAAGTATATGTTGTCCACAATATATTGGGATAATATATATATATATATATATATATATAAACACATATATAAAATATAAGAGGTTGTATGTAACCTCCTGTTAGATCCCTGAGAGACAGTCCACAGTATCAAATGAGGAGTGTCTTTATTGATACATCTTTCCAACTTTTCCAGCTATCATGCTTTCTCAGGCAATCGTCACCTATTTGATAGTGGAATTACTCTGTACTGATTGACTCCACAGCAGCAAAAGAAGCAAAAGCAGAAAATTGCATTCATTTTCTGCTTAACTTAAATAATTTATCATGGATAAGAAAGAATTGTGGAATGAATGTCTTGAATACCAGCTAATTTTTTACACTTACGCATAAATTTGTATGTACAAGTATATGTGACTAGTAAGTGCCTTCCATTAGGACAAATGAAGAGGAGATACTGACAGCTTGGTGAACTGAAAAAGAGGTGGTGTGTTTTATAGACTGTTACTGAAGGAGAAGTAAATATATATATATATATATATATATGTGTGTGTGTGTGTATATATATATATATATGCAAATTTCTTAGCAGTCCTACAAAGGGTATTTAAACATTATGAATGCTTAGTCTTTTGAACTCTAACGTTCAGAAGATGATTTTGTAAGGCAATTATTTAACATGGAAGAAACAGCTATAAATATAATTATGATAAATTCAAAAAGAGTTCAAAATTTGTTAGTGATTAGGCTGATAATTGAAAAAACCTTTTAGGCTGCTCTGCCTTGGATGAAATCTACAAGCATTAGATATATGCAGTAATAAATATTCTGCTTATTCAACTTTGTAGTGCTCTGTATAGGGGGGAAAAAAAGGTAACATGAACTTTTGCTATCTGATATAGTTCATTTTTATTTGGTTGTTTTTTTGTCATACAATTATAGGGAAATTACTGATTATTATTATAAATTGCAGTATTGTCAAAAACTTGTTATTGTAATGTGGCAAAAAAACAGGCAAGAAGTGCTTGCAGAAGACATGGATGGCATTTAGAGATATGAGAAATAGAGAAATACGTGAAACCCAACAGCAAAAAATGAAATATTTACATGGCAGAGTAATTTGCAGAAATTTGCAGAAACCAAAAAATGGAAGTAGCATTATCAAGCAAAAGTACCAGGATATAATTTATCTAATGAAAGACTGAAGGACTATTTATTAGGTAGAGGACTTGTTTTACTATGTAGTGAACTTTATTAAATGTCTCTTGACATCTCATAGATTCCCTTAATGATTTAGTATTGAACAGTAACTATTGTCCTAAGTAATGTCATTAATATTCATTCAGTTCCGTAGTGTAACAGCTCAGTAGATTGTTACCAGATTCCATAAAAGCCTAGTTTGAATAAACATTACAGGATAAGTACATTACATGAAAGTTGGTGGCAAGTGAATATATAATGCTTTCCAGACCTGTCTGGATTAACAAAATTTTGTTTGGGAGAACAAGGAGGGACTGAGAAATGTGTTGTGAAAAAAATATGTTCACTTGTTTATGTATAAGGAGTGAGCAAACTTCTTGTTTTATTTCGCTATAAACATGCTGCCGTGTCAGACTGCCCCTCTGCTGCCATCTGCCACACAGCGATGACATGTAACAGAATGCTGGTGGGAAGGTTCAGCCTCTTCTGCTGTACCACCAGCATCTGCCTCTGACATCGTAGGCCAACATAATAAACTAATATAGGAGGCATTACTTTCAGAGCAGCCTTCATATTTCAGGCACATTACATTTTAAAATTTATACACTTTTTTTTCTGCTTATTATGCTATTTTTATTTCCCTTGGCAGAAGACAGATTTGGTACATATGGGAAAAAAAAAGAATAGGAACTGGAGAGTATTCTCTTGGCATGAGAATACCATTTTCCAAATTCAAATTACATTTCTTTTTCTTCTTGTTGTGATGATAGCAGCAATAAAACGAACAGTCTGACCTCTTCCCATAAAGTACGTTCTCTGTGTTCACATTAAACATTAGTCAACATTATACAAGCAGCCAGCAAACCAAGGGCCAGCCTCTTCGGGTATAGTGTACAGAAAAGCTGACTGCACCTAGAGATGTTACCTCTGTGAATCTGGGCAGCTTGCTCTTGCAAACATACAACAGTGATGCCAACATTGAGCTGTACTCTTCAGCAAATCAGTGCCTTTGCTCCAAAAAGAGCATCCAAAATCGCTGCATTGTATTTTCTAACAAAATAAGTTACTTATTTACTTTTGGTATATATTCCTCACAAGAAATCAAACTATGTCCTGATCAGAAAGCACATGGTGTTGAGAAAGAAAGCTGAGTGTGATTCAGACTGGTTATGTTAAGGTAAAACTGCTTCAGAAAGTAATTCATTCAGTCCAATGCATTCTCATTTAATCTTGTGTTTAAAGTAAAATACCAGTGAAAGGGAACAGAAAAAATGTTTCAAAGACTTCACCAAGGTTTCAAAAAATGTTTTTGTCTTGCATTTCAAAAATATCCATGCATTTAGCTAAAATAGTTGTTATAGTTTTGTGTGGGCGTGTTTGTGCATGTATTCATTTTATCTTTTTCATCTCTTTTTAATGTATTTAAAATAATCATGTTTAAAAAGACTCATTTTAAAAATAATTAAAACCACTTCAGTAGGTATTAAATGATTTTTCTTAAAAACTTGTATTTCTTTACTGGCTTTGAAGCTGTAAGCATAATGTTGCCTAGGAGCAGAAGAATTTTGTACTTCTGTGCATGCAGTCTAACTCCACATGTTCATGGTCTATAAGGGCTGTTACAGAATAGTCAGGATATTGCTGTTGAATGAACAGGTACCTGGCAGATTCTGCAGGTGTGAAGATCAAAATTTTCAAGCTGCTGCTTAGGAAAACAGGTTATCTCCTTATTATTATTATTATCTATGTGATCTCAGTCATTCTAGTAGTCTTCTTGCATTGGGACCATGCATCTCTTTTTTTTTTTTTTTTTTTCCTCTGCTGAAATTTTTGGACTCCCTCCTCTGAATAGCTGTCCAGGGGAAATTCAATAATCAGTGTTAGGAATTACAAATAAGGATGGTATTAACAGTCATTTAAAGCTCCATTCCAGCAGTGAAACTTACTTATTTGAGTCATTCTTGGGAGAGAACTGGTCCTTAAATAATATAAAACTATAATATAAATAATAAATAATTATATATAATGATAATATGTATAATAATAATAAAAATATAAAACTATGTATCTCTTCTATTCTTTCTTTAACTTTGTGATCTATTTTTATTTTCACTGTTTGCATTATTGTATTTATTTGTCAGGCATATCTCTTTAGGAAAAAGAAAGCCAGGAAAGCAATTTCTTCATAATTTTTTTCTTGAATGGGATATTTTGTCCCCTCTTTTTATTAAGAGTATAAATATTCCATGGTTTTTCTAAAACCTTTCTTCTCTCATCAAAACTTTGCTTTTGAAAATTGAATTCAGTACTGTTTACCCGCATTCTGATTCCTCATAGTTCACTAAGGTTCACTTAAAGTGTAATTTCTTGGTCACCGGGATTCTAATGGGAAAAACTATTCCCAAGGTAGGTGCACTTTCTCTTACCTCTTCAGCATTTTCTGCTTTCATGTAGAGACAGTGATAGGGGTTGTTTGCACCTTAGGTACCTCTCCTTTGAGCCTCTAGACACATTCTGTAAACAGTTTTGTGAGCATCTTTTCGTGACGTCAATAGGATAAATGTTTGCAGGTTTGGATTTCTGTAATAGACTTCAGCTTATTGTTTTCACATTAACAGAATTATTTATTTTTCCAGAAGTAAATATCTTCTACATCTGCACAGTCTCTGTTGCTTTCAGCTGTGACCTTGAGAACTGATTAACAAGATTGTACTGTAAAGGACACAAGGCTTCACATAAAGCAGTGAAGCATATACAGGCCCTTGAGGGGTACTTAGAGTATCTCATAGACTCTAATGGTCATTCCTTTCTCTTTAATGCTATTAGGTGATTCTGGCTTATAGCAATCTGTAGCACTTTTCTCTTTATTTGATTTCCATGCTGGAGATTTTATAAATTATCCTATTACAACTCATCTTCTATGTTTTAAAGACAAAGTGCTCTACATGTCTGGTATGCTTAGCATCTTCTCCAGCACTTCAGATATTTGGGTATGTTTTATAGCTTTTATAATGTCATAAACTTTGACATAGTTAGAAGACGAAAGTTAAGGGGAGTTATTAAGAACTAAGCTTGGAAACTGATTAGTGCTTGTGAAAAGCATACAGAATGATCTAGGTACAGGATGCTAATGGCAGAGAAAGCACATATACATTGGCATATCTTCCATTGTGATGCAATAATTTTTAGATGCAGAATCTAATACTCATTGTTTTCCCCCTGACCAATCAAATCTCAGTAAGTATTTTTGGCATCATTTGCAGAGCTTTTGATGAAAATTAGAAAATTCCAAAGCCTGTTTTTTCACAAGTGCCAAAGAGAATTAAATTAAGTCTCTGGTGTGCCTGCTTGGTAATACAGGCACAGGGATTGTCTCTAAGTCCATGTGCTGCATACACATAAGTTGGGCAGTGCTTCAGTAGGCTTCCATTCAGTATGAGATGTTCAGATTGGATACATAAGCAACAGAAAAATGTGACCTGATGCTATCTGAAAGGCCTCAAAGAGTTCCTTAGTCAGAGGCAGAAAAATGCATTTGAGATTGGCAGGGATTGCTGGAGCTATCTGGCCAAACCCCTGCTCAAGCAAGGCCACTCAGAGCAGGGCACCCAGACTCAAGTGCAGGCAGCTTTTGAAGAAGAAGGGACATCGCTACAGCCTCTTTAGGAAATCTTTGCCAGTGCTCCATCACCCGTGTAACAACACAACTGCGCACTACTGGCTAACATTCAACTTGTTGTACCCCAGGATCCCATGTCCTTTTCTGCAAAGCCATTTTCCAGCTGGGAAATTCCTCAGCACATACTGATTGGTGCCTTGGGTTATTCATTCTCAGGGGCAGGAATTCTCTGTGCTTGGGTTTCATGAGGTCCCTGTCAGCCCATTTCTCTAGACTGTCCCGGTCACTCTGAGTGGCAGCGTGATCCACTGGTATATATTATGTTCAAATATAAATACTTATTTAAAAATATATTGAGGTACAAGTTCAAAGTTATGCAAGAGCTTGATAATATCTAGTTAGCTGTATTCAGTTAGCTTTATTATCAGAAGAGTAGCTGTTTTAACGCTATTCCTTACTTTGGCTTTAGGATCTTGTTTCTTTCTCAAATTGAAGAGTACTGTTTTAAAATAATTTGCTACGTGCATAAAGTGGTACATTTACTGTTATTTATTGGCATTGGCAAGCTGTGAAAATCTTGTTCCAAAATTAACTTTCGTTATTTAGTGGCTTGTAAATTATTCTGCTTTGGACTTTCTAATTTTCTGCATTTGTGTTTGAATTATGTTTTGCTTAATGGAGCACCACCTCCTAGAAATCTGAGCAATTTAAAGTAACGATTTAAAGCATTCTACACATCCCTCTAAGTCTTGCTGTCAATTTTTGGTACTTGAACTCCTATTATGAAGTAGGTAAGTAAGGAAGTAAGCTTTTTTTTTTTTAGTTTAAGAAATTGGTAGAATTCTAAAAGACTATTGAAAAAGTAGTAAATAGGTCATAGGAAGTGATGCTGGCTTCTTTCCCCACGCATCCATTTTGTACTCCTTGCAGTTAAGAAATCAGATATTTCTATAGATTTTCTGACTTAAGGTATTTAAATGTTCCTGGAGCTAGAAAGAATATGAGGAAAATACAGAAATGAGCTCAGTGTCTTAGAAGTGTTCTGCAACTATGAGAGATGTTTGCTTCATGTGCCACTGTGGCAATGTAGCCACTCCTCTATGTCTGCTCTGGTTGTAGTGTATTTTCCTGTCCCAGGAAAAAGAACAGAAATTGAATCCGCTGAGAAATCATTTTTGTTTCTCTGGTTAACTAATGTGAGTGTTGATTGTAAGAGCAGAGAATATAAAGTTTCCTGGTAGAGTTGATGTTTTGCTGGCAGTGGCTTCTATGGTTGTTTGATGTCTCTCGGAACATCCAGGCATATGCTGTTGTAAATCATATCTGGTGGTTGATAAGGAGTTGAAACTGCTTTTAACGTACTGTGTCTGAATAATCCCATTAAATCAATCAGATTTAAGTGTAGATATGTATGTTTTGCTCAATTAGCCTGAGTTCATTCCATCTAATCTTTCCGCTTTTCCTGAATTCTGTTGTTATATCCAAAAAGCAGTAATGTAATGTCTTCCCACTAATTTGTTTGAGGTGAGATTTAGTTTTTTTAATCCCAGGAAGTAGAGTCAATAATGAATATTCAGATTTATTTATTTGTGTGTGAGAATAAGACTGAAAAGCTTTGAAGTCATGAGAACCAGAGTATTGCTAAAAAGGGCTCTTTCCTTTACCACTTGCCATTTTTTTCTGATAGTCTGCTATTCTGCATACATACATTCTTCATTTGACCATTCATAAAGGCTTTCTAACTTCATTTTGGGGGAGGTACTCACACTTTTTGTTTGTGCCTCATCAGAGCTGCTTAATTTCCAGAAAATGTATTATAAACTTTTGCAGTTCAAATGGTGTTTATCTAATTATTGAAGCATTGACATTAGCATGTGTTAAGAATATTTCTGATGAAACAATCTTTTCTCACAGCATGGTTGACCAATCAAAAGAGCCTACAAAATGCGTCACAGGGAAGTGAGCATTCCTCCCAGAAGTGACATACTGATACTGTGTTCACATTCCTTCCCCTTTAGTTGATTTGTTCTCTTCTAAGTATAAAGAAGTTATTTCCTCCTGTTCTGCAAAGTTGATGAGATTTTATTAACCTTGTGGAGAAGCCAGAAGGGTATGTGGCAACCCTTTGAAGTCACTTCTTTCCCCATTCCTTTTCTCTTCCCAGCTATGTCTGCCAGATTCTACAAAGAATTTTAAACCTATTTTTTAGACTGTAAAACCAAAGAAGGGGGAAAGAAAAATAGAGAGAAGGCTAAACATTTGATCAGTCAAGAATGTGCCAGACATTTTTAATGCCAGCAAGAATTTTTATTTCATTTTTCATTTTAAAACAAAAAAAATCTTTGATTAGAAGAACTGAAGTAATGAATCATGTAGTGAAGATTTTCTTTTTTATTCCAGCATTATGTGGATTGGTCATTACTATATTGTTCAAAATTTTAAATTACCAGTGTTGAATTGATATTTGTCCTTTGGGCAAAGTATGCCATGAAAATTGTGATCTCAAAACAAAGTTTTCCTCTTAGGATTTACTGACATCTGTCTTGTTGTTTCCCAGTGTGCGAAAGTGAAAAGTATCACATAGTAAATATGACCTGTCATCAGTTATTTTTTTTAAGTTGCAGTTTTAATATTACATTTCACAGTTCCTTTAGCTGCTGGCTTTGGCTTTTTTTACCATACACATAATGAGATGTTGATGAAAGAGCGATTACGCAAAGCTCAGAGTATTCACTTTTAAACATGTTAATAGTGGCAAAATACTTCACCAGAAGAACAATTCACAGTGGGGTATTTTTCAGTTCTCCATTACTAATTGAAATTTTCAGCAATATTGGAGAACCCAGGTATGCCTGGAGATCTGCAGCTGCTTGCAATTTCTTTAGGGACTTTTCTGACTTCTCTTGTGACCTCCGAGTGACTCAGTCTTAACATAGTGCTGAATGATGCTGGATGCAGTCAGGAGTTTGAACATTTTGTATGGGTTGCCAGACACTTTAATATCACACTCTAAATACCCTGATTGATGTTTTCATTTCTTCCTGTTTTTTTTTTTTTTTTTTTTTTTTTTTAATTGAGAAATGTGATGCTCTTCAGTTTGGTTTACTGAAGCCAGATAATCCCTCCGTGTGCTGAGAGAAATACAGGAAAGTTTGCTTGCTTGCCTTCTAGCAGTGGGACTTGCAATGAGAAAATTGAAACAGCCTGCCTGTTCTTAAATACAGGGCCTTGAAAATTGTTAATTTTCCATGTGCAAAGCTGGTTGGTGCTTTTAGAGAGCTTTGTAGGTGTAAGTGCAACTAGAGAAGTTGTATGGATGGTTGCAGTACCTTTACTATTTGTTTGTATTTTATTGAAACATCCTTGCTGTTTTGCTCAGTAGCATAAAATTGGCATGACTGCCCTGAATCAGCTAACAGAACTAGATTACTGCCTGCAGTTTGTTGGGAGCAGTAAGCAAGCAGCAAGCAGCAAGCAGCACAGACAATGATATGGTGCTTACTCAGATTCTGAAAAAGTTGTGGCATTTTCATGTAGCAGTTGTCACAATTACTATTACTTCTCTGAGGACAGAAATCTTCGGTCACAAGTTATTAAATAAAGCATCTGTGGACCAGGGTGCAAATAAATGTGTTTTTGTTTCTGTCCTTAAAAGACCCAAGGATATTTTTCCCCAGTGCGACTGGGTATTAAACACCAATTTTTCAGGTGAGGATATTAACTACTTCCCATATGTACAGTTTTGATTCTGGGGCTGAGATCTAATGCTGAGAGTTTTTCATTTTGTTCTTTCTGTAAAAAGAAATTGATCTAGTTGGCATTTTTATATATTTTACAAGGAATTAATTAGAAAATATTCGTCTTAAAAACTTGCGATGTTTGGTCAAAATCAATTGCAGTTCAGGGAAGCAGACAGAAGTTAAGCTGGTCCAGCATCCTTGTGCATGCCAAGACGAAGGATTTTAAAGCCAGTGGAAAGATTACATTTTCATATTTTATTTCTTATACACAATTTACAGTTCATGGATCCAGTGCTGAGCAACCTGAAGAAAAATAAATCTGTTGTTCAGTTATTAAATTGTTTCTGAACATACATCAATAGTCAAAATCTATTATTTCTGGTAACAGAATGTTACAATGACAGTATCTAATGAATAAATTTGTTTGATTTGTTGAGCAAATTAAAAAAAAAAAGATTGATTTTTAATAAATAATTCATTTTTAGTTACTTTATAATGCAAAAGGGCAACTGTATTATGTGACCTCATTCTTTAGAGTGACACGGCTAATCCCGATGAGATGTTTGAAGCGATGATTCATTTCTATATAAATGTGTGTCCATTTTGCCTCTGCAGATCTGTAAGATGTGCTACTGTACATGTGTTGTGGGTATGGAGTTAATGTGCTAGAGACTCAGCACAGACTTCCAGGTAGAACGTGCTTCTGTATCAATATTTTAGTGTGGGAAATGGAAAATCTGATTCCTAGTTCAAGACTCATTTAGATTTCATATTGCCTTTGAGTCTTAGAACTACAGCATTGCCTTCAAGTCAGTAGTGTCAAAGTATTTTATTAGGCTGTTATATTAATGCCACCTTTGAAAATGTGTTTAGTGACTGAAATTATTGCTGATAATCTGACAGCTGCTATTTGAACAGCATTAATTCCCAACTCTTCTCTGTTGTAGGAAATTTACAGTGGCTTCTGGATAGCAATGGTACAATTTTTACCCAAACTTTCTGATTATTTTTTTTTTTTTTTTTTTTTTTACTTTGACCAGTTATACAAGGTGGCAGACAAAATGTTTTTATCTTCTGCTGACCACTGTTGTTCTCATGTGCTGTTTGATGGGGAGGCGGTCCTCCTTGTCACACCAGCAGATTTACTCGGGTCAGTCTGCCTCACTCAGCTGATGCAGAAACAAAGAGTTTAGCGTGGGCCGAGGTCTGTAACACTTTCAGTAAGCCTGTTTGAGATTTTTATTGATTTAGAATCAAACCTTTATACTTTTTCCTCTGTATAAGCAACTATATATTCTGACCTTGGCCTTCAGTTTTGGAATCCGTGCAACATGCAAAAAACTGAATCGTATCTATAAAACTGGCTTTGACACAGCAACTTCTAAAACAAGTCATGCCACCAGCTGCATTTTCTAAGACTCCTCTATAGAAGGGCTGGCAGAGACCACTCAGATCGGAATAAAATCGTAACTGAATGACTGCATTTCTCTTTTTAACTCATATTTTTCCCCTGTTTCTACTGAATTATGTTAGAATGTACTCTTTCAGTGCTAAATTTCAGATCTCCATAACAGCTTTTATTCCAGACATGCTGTTTTCCTTAACTTGTTTCACTCTTTTGAGATTCTTGGTGCTTTGTTCCGTGTGCCTGTTCACTCCCTCTGTGCCATGTTCTCTCCAGCTCATTCTACCTTGAAACTCCTGACTTAATTTCTTTTGGGATTTGCATTTCTTTTTGTTTTGTTTTCCAGTGCCCCAGAGCTGCAGCATATTTGTTTTTGATTGGCAACTTTCAGTTTTGTTTGTTTGATTTAAATAATGCAATTAGAAAGAGTTGTGGAGTGCAATATTTTATGTGCTGATTTTATGAGCATAGCTTTATTACTGCCATGATTTTGAATGGCAATGACATGAATTTTCTGTGCTGGGTGAGTTATTAAAAACTTCTCAACTTTCATCTCCAGAATGATTTTTTTTTTTTTCTTATTCTATTTTACTAAATGTCTTTTATTGATGCCTTCTAGGTAAAGAGATAATTTCATGGGAACTTCTGAAAAAACATTTTTGTGGCTGAAGCTTTGCTTACTTTGCGACCTACATATATATTTTGACAATCAAGAATGCTTCATGACTATTGAAATGCTTTTGCCTTTCAGGAGAATAAAATAAATAATTCACAAAGCATTCTTTAACCAAATACCAAGAGAAAGAGATATTGAAAATGGAGGGAATCAAATACAAAGCTGATATTCTCATAGCTCTTGGGTACTGCTTAGTAGAGTGGGTGATGCTTGACAAGGTATCACCAAAAGTAAAACTGAAGTAGATTGATCCTCCTGATCATAATTACAGCCAGATTGGTGCAAGTGACAGAATTGCACCCCTTAATGTGTGGCCATTTTTTATATCTCAAATTTGACCTTTCCATAATGCCACACACCCTAAGCTTAATTATATCTTTCTCAGAAAATGAGGAGAATGGAACGGTTTAGGTTAACCAGGTTATGTTTTCACTGTGAGATTGTTCTGTGAGAAACCCTGTGAGATTTGTCTCGGTTAAATGATGTTTGTGAGCAGGGCTTGTAGAAAGTCCCATTGAAGATTAATTATATTCTATGTCTTTGTAGGTTTCATCTCTGAGGATTTTTTCATTGTTTATCCAATATGTGAATGTATTCCATTTTACCTAATTATTTCTTAGTTATATGCTCTTTGAGCGTGTTGAATAATTTATTTTTTGTATGCTTTAAAACTCCGGTAATTTAAAAACACTGTTTTTTTCTGCTCAATACTTAATGTTGAACCATCTTAGAATGTAGGGAACCAACGTTAAGCAGATTACTGAGTAAGGTATTTTCTAAAAGATGGGTTTTTTTTTTTCTACAATCAAACTGTTGGAAAAAGTGTTTGATGTTGGACTTCAGAGTGTTTTCCAGCCTGTGTCTATCTGAAGTAGAAAATATTTTGTTTCAGCGAACCAAAACAGTGTGTAATTTAAACATCTCCCAACATAATTTGCCTGGTGATAGTTGGTGATTCTCAGTGCCGTTTTCTGAACAGTAGACATGTTTCCTTTTTAAACTAATGGTTTTCATCTTTTTCATCTCTCATTTAACTCTCTTTCTCTGGGCTGGATTGACATATTTTTATTTATTATCATCCTAGATTTGTTTTCTCCATATATTTGACTCACTTGTTTCTCTCTATTTTGGGTAAAACTTAAATTGCTTGCAGTGATTGGAACTCTGAGAAGCAGAATGCTTTGACACTAGAATTAACCCCAGTTATGTTTTTTTTGCTGTATCCACCTCTGTTTACTGTGAGTGTGTGTAAATTATGTCCGCATGAATCGGCATCATTTAGAAACTCTACACAAGCTAAAATCTGACTTCAAGGCTGCAGGGAAAATAAATTGACAAAAAAAGAATTGTTCGTGTTTCTTTTTTGAGGCCCACAGGAATGTTTTATTTCTCTCCAGTACCTTCTAGGAAGCTGTGGGCAATCTGGCTTCTATTCTTTTTTTTTTTTTTTTCTTTAAATGGATCTTTTTCTACCCAGTTTTCATTTGAAATTCATCGCAGAGACTGAGCATTCATTTGAAAAAAAATTAATTTACTACCAAAATTAAAGTCACCATGTGTTCTTTCCTGAACTGTGTTCTGTTCTTTACTGCTTCCAAGTTACTGCACTGTTTCTCTAAGTATTTCATAGTTGATACTTGTAAGTGCTAGTTAATGACTCTGAAAGCTCAGTTCTGTGTTAATTTTACATGAGACATGCAACCAAAAGCTTTAGCTTTATGCTGAAGTAATGAATACCAAGAGCTTTAATCTCTCTGTGAGTCTGTGGGAAAGTACTATGTGCAATGAGAGAAAGTAGGAAATAGAAAATGGAGGTTGAATCATGATGAATATAATTGAATTATCGGTGTCCTTTGGGAATGGGGTAGTTGCTTTGGATAGATTATCTGTCACATGGGAACATTCAAAGGAAAAGCAAATACAATAGCTTTGCTGTGGCCTGAACAAACCTTTTTTTCTGAGGTTATCCAATACATATAATGAACAAACAATAGATCTTTTTCAGTCTGTTTAGTTGTAGTGTTCCAAGATAAAAAGAAGTTGCAATTTTTAAGGTGTTTGAGCTGAATGTGTGTACTTTTATTTTAGTAGACAGCAGAGGTTTGAATGGACATGGAAACAAAGATGTGTTATATCTCTCTAATTGTTTATTTGTGTTTTTTTTTTCTTTTTTCATTTTTTTAATTACATGTCACAGCAATGCCTAATCCTTGCCCTTTCTACAAACCAGACACCTGGATTGTTTGTTGTGTTTTTTTTTTTTTTTAATACTTGATGTATATTTAGATATCAGCAGATTAATTCCCAGTCTTACTCAATGTCTTAGCATAAGAAATAGTATTATCCCACAGAAATGTTACCTATCACCTGCATTTTAGAACTTTGTGCCCTTTGTGCCTTACTTCAGTTATTGGTTTCTTGCTAATGTATTGTGAGCCTTAAAAAAAAAAAAAAAAATTCATAGCTTATGATATCACTGTATTTTTTGTCCTTACTGCTCAAAAATACTGTCAGATATGTGTTCTTCTGGATACTCACAGTCATACTGCAGTTCATGATCATTCTGTGATGTTATGTTCCCTCCATAAGCATATTCTTTGTGCAGTGAGACAAGGTCACTGACTAAGGAACATTGCTGATATCAACAGTGCCTGCATAATAAATAATAAACATCATTTCTGTGTTACTCTCTGGTGCCTTTGGGCATGGCATCCCATGCCCAAAGTTGTTGGGCATGGGCATCCCATTAACACAGCAATAAATGTAAGCATTTACCTTTCCTATATCAAGGAAAAATGTTTGAACTTTTTATTAGGGAGCCTGATTTGGCTATGAAGAGAGATTCTCTGTACGCTATCCAGTATTCTTCAGTCCCTTCCTGTCAATATCTGCTCAGTCCTCAAATCCTGAACCCCTATAAATTGTGACTGGCATCATCCACGGCAAGAAGGAACACCCTATTTTGCAGAAACATTTCCAGATTGTGTTAGAGTCCTGCTTGTTGCAATAGAATGGATCCATGCTGAAATTTTCAAAAAGGAAAAGTAAAATGGGGAGACAGAAAGCCCTATCTACATGATGAAAAAAGAAATAGGAAAAGCACTAAATTGATTTAATTTAAAAGCTGATTAAATTCTTTTTCTCTGAGTCTATGCTTGCGTCTATTCAAAAGCCTGTAAGATGCTTCACCATGCTTAGTTTAAACTCTCTTTATTGCTTTTCGTGACAGGTAGGTTTGCTGACCAATGTAGAACGCCCCTGGGGTGGAACAGATGTGTATCTTGTACATTTGGTTAGACTTCCTCTGCCCCTTTCTTAAGCAATCATTTACTGTTATTTATGATGGAAGCAATAACGCATTAACAAAACGTAAGTAACTCAGATTAATCAGCTGCTTTGCAGTCAGACACTTCCTTCATTCCCTGGGGTTTCTATCAGCAAATTGTAGTAATGATGCTGATTTGCACAGTGCTATTGTTTCAGCTGTAAATACCTGAATTGATTACCCAGGAGCCCCAGTCTCAGTGTAGCATTGTTTTGCTTTGTTCTTTATTATGTTAGGTATCCTGCGTAGCAGGGGTCCTGTAACCACAGCCGAGTCACCTTGGGACTTCGAGCATGGTAATCTAAATGAATTCTTTGTTGCTGTAAATTACAAACAGAACAACAGGAGCCTGCTTCCACTTCCATAAATATGTATACTTTCCCTGCCAATGAAATTATGGTGAGCGATAGATCAAAGTGAATTAGTACCTGTCAAACAAATTTGATAGGTCATTTTGTACTTTAATTTTATTCCTTTTTCTCAGTATTGTGACACAATAACAAAATCAACCGTTCTGCTCTCCTTATAGCAAAGTCTGTGGTCCACACTGAATTTTGCTTTCATAAAATGATGCATTGACAAATGAAAGATGCCTCTACAAGGATCAGCCTGATATACCGCATCTGGTTTGGGTGTAAAGTGAGCCCAGCAGTGACATGCACTGGTACATGATGATGTATGAACTCTGGCTTCTGATGTGCATCTGTAACAGTCTCACCTGCATAACAGAAAGTGTCTGATCTCTGCTAGCCCTTGAGATAGGACTGCAGCTTTATTAATATTTTTTTTCCATTTTTGCTTCCTGTCATACAAATTGTTAGATCTTTTGTGCCTGTACTCACTGTCACAATCATATTTTCTCAATATTTCCCTAAGCATACCCACACCCAGTGCATATACACATACGCACGCATTCTCTAACCCCTCCTTTCTTTCTCCCTGTGAAGAAGGAAGTTTCTGGATTAGCTTTCCTAGATAGAGGATGAAACATTACAAGGAATCATCTGCATTTCTTTCTTGCAATTTCCAGTTTCTGTCTGTCTTCTTCTATCATTCTCCAAATGAGGCTACTTTATAGCAGGTGGTCTCTTCACCTTATACTGGTCTCTCAGACTATAAATGACCTAAAAGATGGAGGAATTATTTTCTTCTGTTCCCTCACTCTTAGCAAAGATCTGAAGAATGGCACTTTAAAACAAATATTAGCATGAAGATCAGAGATGACATTAAAACGAAAAAATTAATCTACATTTCGAAAGGGAGAGCCATGTGTCACAAACAATTTTATTTCTTTATTTTTCACTAAGCCAGATCTGCAGATAGTTTCTAGGAGCTGCATTAGTAATAGAGAACTCCTTCCACGGCAAGCAATGCCAGATAGTCAGACTGGAGAATTCAGAGGAGCTGGGGCAAAATAGCAGGAGTTTTCTGTCTCTTTTCTTCTTTTTCTTAGCATCTTTTGAGACTAGAAGTCATTTATCTTTAAATAAAAGGAATGCAAAAGGGAATATTTTTATTATTCCTTATTGCTGGTATGGCTTTGCAAAAGCATTTAAATAGTTCTATATATAATTCCTAAAAACAGCATTTCCTTGAAATTAATTTTAATAAAACATGAATGGCTCTATGATGGGTACATTACTCAACCCTGCAGCAATAAATTAAGAACATACACCCCAACGGGAAGTCCTGCCCAAGATAATCATATTCCCACAGAGTAGAAGCCTAAGATTCTGGAACAACGACGCTTTGATGCTTTTGTGTAGGAAATCAGATCCTGGTTCTACAAGCATATGTTAGTGACACTCATGCAAGTAGTCCCCAGTGGCTTTAACTGGCAACTGCTTACTTCTACCATAGCTAGGGGCAGAGTTGTGTCCTCTGCAGCTATTTACCAGTTCCAGTGTCTGATGTATTGTAGTTTGTTAAGAATAGCTGAACAGTCTTCCATCAGTGCCCCTCGTTTTCTGTGTGCTAAGGTGTGCTTATTTTTACCTACATGTAAAATATTGACAGTAGTTAATATTTAGTTATGTTTTGTTCAGTTTTAGTAATTTTGTTTTTCTGATGCTTAGCAATAATTGATACAAAGCCAAGTTACCATGTTAGCTGGTATATTATGTGGCCATTTATAGGTAAGGTATTGTGAAATAGAGGAGACAGAAGCAACGCATCCAAACCTACGGGCTTGTAAGAAAACGCTTAAGTACTTAACAGCTTGTGTCTGTTAACATGCGGGTTAACAAAGTGGTCCTCAGGTACTCGAGTCCAAGACTAGAGTCTAGAAAACTGACACAGTGAATTGTAGAATGGAGACAAAAGTCTCCTCCGCATGGCAGCTTCTGCTGGCAGCAGGATCCGGGACTGTTATGTCCAACAGTGCAGCGAGTGGCTTCCTGTGGTTTATGTGGTTCTTCAGCTTCTCAAGAGAAAAATTGTCTCTACCTCTGCCTTTGATTTTATCTACAATTGTGTACTTCCCCATCTGAAGTATGTAGTTGCTGCAATACCATGAATAACCAAGAATATGAGACAGAACTTGTGGTGTGGTTGTTGTTTATATGCCACTTGTATCTGAACAAGGAGGAACATGAATTTTAGGAAAACAGTATCCAAGACTATTCAGTCCGTCTGGATTTGCAGCTCTGTCTACAGCTAAATATCAAGCAATGGGAATGGAAAAGAAAAGTGCAACTGAAAATAACTGAAAATGAAGGTTTGCCTACTTCAGATATGCTTTCTGTTACTGAATCATCCTTTTTAATTGTTGATCCACATGAATCATAGGGACGCATTCTTCAGCTCCTTGCATTCCAGTATACTTGCATATGAATGGTGATGCTGTTTTCATAATTTTTACGGTCTTGTATGTAATCGAACTGGGAGTAGAGAAAGATTTTTGGTATTTCAGCTGAAGAGCAAAATATGCTAGATGACCATATCTGTGCATCTTCCTGTTAGTGTATTTTAGACAAAAATGCTTAGTTCACATTCTTCCCTTGTGTAATTTTGCCGAGCTTCAGTGACCAGGCAAGCTCTTAACTTGGCCCATTGAGTCTATAAGAGCCTGAAGTCAGTTTTGTGACGAAAGAGAAGTTGTGCCACTTGAGAGGTTCTTTACTTTTAAATGGGAAAAGGGATTTCAATATGTTTTTAATTATGTATTTATTAAATGATGATGATAAGACAATTGTGTGTTTAAAAGCTTATATTTTTAAATGTTTTTTGTTTATTTTCTTTGAAAGAGTTGCACATCAATCCTGAAACGGAGGTTACAGAGTTCACAATCCTAGCGAGAAAACAAACAGAATTATGAAGAGAAGTCTCTTGTTACAGCAGTTCATGGTCTGATTCATCAGTTAATGTGCTGCGTTAGGCTTGGTTGCCTACTATGTTATTATGGTTGTTCTTGTCTCTGCTGCTTCAGTGGAGCTGGGTTTTCTGATAGTACTCAGCTGAGGAGTAAACAGCAACACAAGGACAAGGAGAGTTCTCTTAGAGATGTTCATTTTCTGATTACTGTCAGGAAATACTCCAAACAGTCAAATTTGCAGATGGACAGTATTCCAATAATCAGTATATGTGAGATTCAGACAAGTCTTCTGGATATAATAAAGGTAACAGATAGCAAGTGAAGCAATTAGGCATCTTAATCATTGTGAAGTCAAAAGCTCATTTGCTGAGGTGTGCAAGTTTGAGATACCTTGTAGCATGATGATGATGTATTTCTGTAGGAGCCGGAGTGGAGAATCTGATTGTGAGGCTTTATGCAGATGAGATTTTGCATGCTATAGAGGTTGTATACAATATTCTGCTGAGCTGGAGCTGCTATGCTTGGCATACAACATACCCTACAGGTATAGGCTAATGTGTACCACGGCAGAATGGTACAAAAAGCCAATCATGTTTCATTTTATGATGGCTTTCGTCTTAATTGATTCTAGAGATTTATATACCATAATTGCTTTTCATTCATGAACCACCAGAATTATTTTAACTCCACTTTCCAGTTTTGTACCTTACTAAGACAGGCTTTTTCGTAGTTCCTATTTTGCATATGTGAGAAACTTAGGGAGAAAGAGAAGCAATCTCATCTATATAAAAATCTTTGCAATAATGCTTAATAATGTACTCAGTGGGTGTTGAGATAACTGCATTTTCCTGACATTGCAGGGGGAAGAAATCTGCTGTGATAGCAGATGTCAGGTTAAAATAGGGGAGAGAGACATTATTAGGATTAAAAAGATGCTAATTTTTTTCTCCTAGCATTTAATACAAAACACTACATAGGTTTATCTTCTGAGATTCCAAGGTGTATATTATTATTTTATACTTAAGTTTCTCAGGTTCAGTACTGTTTGATCTTACACATACCCATAACCATATCTGTGCTTTTATACTGAGTAGCTGAAAACTTTGTCTAAGAGTCTAAATTAGCAATGCTAGACCTTGAACAGTACTGTTTGATTCTTGGTTAATGAGGGGAAGAACTTTTCAGCTGCCAATCTAAGCAGATGCTGAAGTGACACTTTTGCCTTATTTCCAACACGCTAGTTCTTGAATCCTCACAAATAACTTCAAACTTCAATGTGAAAGTTGCATCTAAGTCTTGGTGGTTTTAATACTTTTGAGAAAAAGGACCACGTACTGAATTTATAAAATGTAAATTCTGTTTGTTTGATTCACACTTCCACTGGAAATTTTAAATAAAAAGCAAACATTTGTGTTTATTCAAAACTTATGCCTTCTCCAGCAAAACACAAAGAAACATGAAATGAAATTTTATGCTATCTTTGCTGCAATCCAAATATATAGACTACCTTATGCTGGAATTAATATGCTTGGCTAAGTACAATACTTCTTTACTTCAGTATTCTTTCCTTTGTGTAAATCTCTGAAAATCTGAAATTTAGGAGAACAGGATTGGAATTATCCTACTAAGAAAAGCCACCTACATGACTGCTTCTAATATCATACCCTGTACTGGTAAAATTCTTCAAATGTGTAGAGAAATCTTTGTGGTTCCAGATTTTCTTTAAAACAAAGCAGCAGGAAAGATCTATTGCAGTATTTAACTGAACGAAGCATAAATATGTTCTACATCCAAAAACCTGAAACATTTGAGAATTTCAAGGCATATCTAATTTAAATATTTTACCATATTTTTCTTCTGTTAACTGCAAAGTCAGACATTTTAATTTCTATATGTTAAGACCATTTTTCTAGAACTTCTTAACAGATTCTTTGTTTCTCTCTCTATTTTTGCAGTTCAGTTCTGACTATTACATTTGCTCTAATACGATCCTCTAGTGAAGAAGAAATATAAGGTTAATGTTAGTGTTTTTGTTGAATTTTTTGATTGAAAATACAGTCACAGTATTTGTATATGCCAACAAGTGTATAGGAATTTGCACATCTTTGGAGATGCCTGTATGCATAGATATGTATACAAACATACATTTTGGAAATTCTGTAACTGGGAGCTATTAATTTAAACTGGCTAGATTTGTTCATTTTTGCTTTTGTTTCTAAATACACACCAGAAGTAGTTCACCTGCAGATTCTTTTCAAACTTGGAATTAAATGGAATGTTAGATTCTTTGTTTTCTAACGCTGATCACAGTGACTTTGCCCTTTCCAACAAGAAGGTTAAGGTAATGTAAAAGAATACAACAAATATGATACATGATATAAGGTTACAGCAGCCAAGAGTAGATGAGGTGGCCATAGAACACTAAAAGATTAAAAGAGGGTAAAAGGCCAAGAAAGACCAGCTGGCTCAGTAACATATTGCTGTTCAGAGTGCATTGCTGCTAAATTGAAAAAGGGGCTCAGACTGCAGGTTTTCAGGTTGCTGTGGAGTGGAATGCATACAGAATGTGTTGATTTCATCCCCGGTTAAGTGTAAAGGGACATGAACTACTGAATGTTACTGGCACTGTTAGCAGCTGCTTACTCTTTCTCTAGGGCACAGGTTAAGGACAGGGACAAAGCACACACACTCAAAAAGAAAGGAAGTGGATAAAACCAAGTAGACTTTGGAGACATTTTAATCCCTTATTGATTGCAGAGTAGAAATGATTTATGTCTTTTTTTTATTTCCCCATTTATTTATTTTCTATGCCTGATACAAAAATTAATCTTCATGTCATTTACAGATATTTTTAAACATTTACTGAGAAAAAAATCATTTCATGCAGGATTAGAGATCTGTAACTTCAGCCCCTCTCTCCATCTCAAATCTCCGCGTAACGTAGAACCCACCTGTGACTTGCTGCGTCAGGTGTTATAAATGATGCCAGCAGGGAGAGGTAGGAACAAGATGGTGCCTAAATCACCAACCTAAATCTAGGAAAAACTGTATTTGTGTTCACTTTATGATACAGATTTTCTCTGTGACCTTCAAAAAGTTGCTTAGTCTCATCTGAGGCTGAGCTTCCTGTACGTAAAATGAACAGGATAGTCATTTCCATCTGTGAAAGTGTTGTGAAGGTGGAGATGCCCCACTGATTTTGAGAAAACACTTCTCAGATGTTAGGGCTGGGTAAGCAGGTGTTATCAATTTAGGAATTGGAGGTGGGGGGGGGGAGGAAATGCTTAAAGGTCTGCTTCACAGCTGTAAAGCATTTGATAGAGGTTCAAACTAGAAGAAGCAAGAGATCATTCTTGAGAGGATTTTATCTTCAAATTGGCTGTTATATTTTTTAATGAAGTCAAAATGGTAGACAAGGACCTGCAATAAAGAAAGTGGACTCAGAGGAAGATGTAAGCTTGTATCCTATTTTATTTTTTTTTTAATGTTCACTGAGGAAATGTACTGCTTCTGGAGCAAGTGTAGCATTCTTTACTATGCATTGTTCTTTTTCGTCTTATGCTTTATTGCAAATTGGTTCTCAACTCTACTTGTAGTTAGATTAGGCTTTGCTGTAAAACTATTTTTATATGCTCTATAGCAGGTTTGAAGCCAGTTTCCCAAAAAGTATCTTTTGTTGAATCTGTAATTTGCATGCTTTGAGTTCCAGCAAAATACCTCTTCAAGTTCTTCAGCAGCAGTGTGTTAGCCAATTGAGTTCAATTATTTGCACCTAGTATCAAGTAGGTTCAGTTAGAAGTTTCTTTGTTTTGTTTCTAATAAAGATTCCAATTGTGTAGCTTAAGGAAAGTTTATATCACTTTGTTCGTATTGACCTGTTTACTTTATGCAGTGTGGTAATGCTTAGAAGCTTTTTCCCCAAAATGTTATCTAATTGTTATAATGTTTTACGTGCAGGAAAACTTTAGAGCCTCTAATTGTAAAGAAATGTGGCATGTTTGTTATCAAGAGTATTAGTTTGGGAGAAATATTAAAAGACAGTTTTATTAAAAACGGACCTTATGGCTGTGATAGTGTGTGGCAGAACATACAATTACTGTACCTTTACTTCTGCATAGTGTAATGATTTGTAAGGCTGCTATGTAGTTTTCTAAAGCTACATTTTTTAAAAAGTAAGACTGCTGAGGGAGAAAAAGTATCTTCTCTTTCTCAGTATTAAAAATCAGATTTGAATGTAATGTTAATGTCTTAAGTGACTTCCAAAATAGGTATGGGAGACTCGAAGAAGAAAAATAATCTTGAAACATAAATTTCAAGAAGATAAAACCTTTTAAAATTAAACATAACGTTTTATAATGGCACTATAATAACGGCTATTAAATAATAATTTAAGAGTTTTTAAAAATTGGATTACTGGTACTATCTATCAAGCCAAAACGTTGTTCCATGTTGTTGATGCCAGTCCTGTGAATCCTTTAAAACTGAAGAGAAGTTGTAGCAGTCACTGATGAAATCTTAACAGTTCACAGAAATAATATGATATTAGGGTAAATAAACTGACACGAATGAGAAGTCGTTATTGTGACCTAAATTAAAGAATAAAGACCTGGACTGTAGAATTTTTCTTCAAAAACATTATCATTTAAGCACTGGGAAACTCTATTTTTATATTAGTCTATATTGCAAAATATATATTTTTTTTCCTCGTAGTTCTTATGATGATTGCATCACAGAACAGTCTGACACAGATCACGGATCTCTGTTGTGGTTTTGTGATTTTTGTTGTCGGTATTCCACATCGTAGTGTCATGTAAAGCACTGGGTATTAAAGAGTTAATGCTCCGGTTCCGTGGACTGCCGTTTCTGGGCGCTTTGCTCCTTGAGGAGGGGCTGCACCCCGGAGGGGACTTTGTGTTCCTGAGGGAGAAGGTGCAGCTCCTCACAGACCAGGAGCCACTCTCTTTGTACACTGCCGAGGAGCACGTGCTCCCCTGCACTTTTGCCTGCAGTCTATAGAGTAAGGCCTCAGTTTTGGACGCTCTCATTTTCTTTGATTTGTTGGTTGCAATTCCAATTGTATGGCGTAATCTTGCATTCTGATACCATGTTTTGTAAATTAATGTTTATCCTCAGATTGTTGCCACTGCTCTGTTTTTAGACCTATCTACTATCTCCCTACCCCTTTTCCAGGGTGTAGGTCTGTGAGTTCCCTGCCTCATTAGTCACAGGCTGGGCCGACCTGTAAACCATTGACATTCTTTTCCTCTCTCTTCTTTTTTTCTGGGCTGGTAGGTCTGTGGGCCTTCTATCCCCCTGTCATGAACACAGATAGATCTAGAGATAACTCTGTGACAGGCTTACATTTGAATGTACATGAAACTGTTCATTGCTGGCAGAAGATAAGGTTAGGATGCAAACAAAAAAGGGCCAGCTGAGACTTTCTGGACCTTCCTTTTACCGAGACTCTTCAGCATCTATTCCAGTCTGTGAGAAAAAAGTCTTTTCTGTCATGATGTCTGATCTTGTCCTTGCCACTTCTAAGATTGTCTTTATGGCTGTTTTTCAGACTGTATGCACTGAACGATGGGAGATAGGTGAGAGTTAAGAGTGTCTGGCAATGCACACTGATCCCTTTGAGCCTAGCTCTTTTAACACAAACAAAGTGTCTTAAAGTAAAATATATATTTAAAAAAGAAAGAAAGAAAAGAGTGACTTCTGTATTTTTTCTTTGAGCAGCTGAAGCAGCTCCTAGTAATCCCTTAGGGCTTCCTAAGGACTACAGTTGTGACGTTCTCAACAAAGGAAGAATGGCATAGCAAGGTGAATGCACTACTCTTGCTCAGCTGTGCCTGGACTGATGCACTGGAACAGCAGCTGCTGCCTTTTTCCAGCAGTTCTGTTTCTGAATGTGGGGTGGCCATGCAACTCCTCTATGATCCCTTAAAAGAGTAGCATTTAAAAAGAAACCTCTGGAGCTTTATTTGTTATTAGTATTAGACTAAAAGCTCTCCAGCATCCAAGTGAGTTTGGGTTGGGATGTACAGAGACTTCTCATCCAGAAAATGATTTCTGTTTCATTTCCAGGCACATGGAAATGAAACAAGATGACCTGCTGCTTGATATCTTGGCCAAGCCTTGCCGTAAAGTAATGAGGGGACTTAAGGCAGAAAGGTGTGGCAACAGAGAAGTAAGAGAGTAGTTTAAGTTGGGAGTAGAATGCATATTCAGATAATCAATTTTCCATATGCTGTGGGCTTCAGGAAAACAAAAGGATGGTTACAATAAAATTGGAAAAATATAAAAAGATATACAAAACTAGAGGATCTGAGTAGTTCTTCTCTTGAGTTCTTTGTGTATACTCCTAGTGTAAAGTAGACCCCTGTGATCTTCACTGGCTGCAACTCTTCTTGAGCTTGGGAAGAAGACTGTATTTTGTCGTGGCCTCTGTGATCGGCCCAGGGCATATTATAGTAGCACAGTCTTCCCGTGGGGTGGATTAGCCATGACTAATAGCTGAACATCCATCTGGGTGCTTGCTCATTTTCCTCCTTCAGGAAGAGAAGAAAAAAAAAATAGGAAGGGAAGAGGGCTAGAAAACTCATGGGTCAGATAAAGAAAGGAAGATTCCTTACCAATTACCGTCATGGACAAAACAGATTTAACTCTGGGGGAAGCTGACTTGGTGTACTGCCAAATAAAATAGGTATTGATTGATTCAGATAGAGGGGAAAACCTGCTGCAGATACATTTTCTTTGTTATGTAGCAAACGGTATAAGTTCTGGTTCACCATACAGGGCAAATTTTCAGAAACAGTGTTTGGATTTGCATGAAGAATTAAAAATGTGCCTATGTACATTCAAAATTGAGGATGAATGGGCTGAAGCTGTTTCAAAAAACAAGGATGGGGAGAGGTATTTTGTTAGTGTAGGCTGCAGAGGTTCAACATTACTTTCAGCGTGTCATTGACTTTATTTGTTGCCGAGTATGCCCATGCTTCTGAATAGTTTTTGCTTTCTCTGAGCTGTGCCAATGCAATGTATTGCCCATTAGCTCCATTAGTTTCCCAGATTTGTGCCCAGCTGTAGAAGCTACCGTAGGCATTCTGGGTGACTGCTTTTGCAGGCAGAGACGCTTTTGCCGCTTGCTAATGTCTTCGTATTGTTGTGTGAGTACTGACCTTAGCAATTATTGTAATCTTCCAAATCTCTTACCTGCTGTTGATCTTGGAAACAGACTCATCTCAAATACCACTTCATCAGCTGCAGATTTCTGGATGTCTCAGTAATGATCAGCAGATTTTACTGTTAAAAGCAAAAGTTACTGTTAAATTCCACAAATTTTATAAGACAATGAATGCAAGCAGTAAGCATCAAGTCCTACCCAAGTAATTAGGTATATAAATATTATGACAAATAATTAAGAAAGTGGATTGCTTGTTCATGTTAGTGTAAAAACTGCTATAATGCATGAAGAATATCGTGAGAGACCCAACATCTTTTAGAAAGTGTTGTGTAGACAGTATAATTTTGTTGTTGTCAAAATGCTATGAAGGTATTAAAGACAAACAGACCAAGACTGGGAAGCATTAAAACTTGGTAAGCTTTTTGTTTTTCTTCCTAAGTTTCTTTTATCACACCACTTTTTCAAAAGTAATTTCAGTTTTCAAAAAATTTAAGGTAACTTGTTATCTGTACATTTCTTATTCACATTCAACATCAATGATACAGAATATTTTTGTCTGATGAAAATAATATAAATTAAGAATTGCTGATATATTGCTCTATAGGAGAAGGAGCTTTTTGTAACAACTCCAATGTTCTCTAATGATGTAGACATGTCTTTGACACCCGTTTCCTGTCATACTGTGATCTATCAGTACTATTTTGATGCCAATTATTTTCTGGAAAATAACAGTTGTGTATACTGTGTTAGTATTACAGTATGATCAAGCAGATGTCTTTGGCATATTTGTTCTGTATGAAAGTATTGGGCTTTACTTGTGTTTAATGGACACCAGGGCATCTCTTAAAACTCTGCTTTAAGTAGCTTTTTTGTTATTTCTGTTGTTTTACTTCTATAATGGGAGAGATCAGTAAAATTTTGCTAGGGTATGTCCTAAGCATAAGACCCACTACTGCTAATATCAGTATTAAGATTGGGAGTGTCTCTTTCTGAAGTAGTAAAAGCAAATAATGTGTTTATATTCTAAGTTGCATTTGTCTTATTTAAAAAAAATAATAGTTATTCAAGGAAAAAAAGAAAAAAATGTTGTCCCCAAGAAAGGAACAAGAAATAAACCTCTGTCCTGTGGGAACCCTTGCAATGGCAATGTGGTACTCCAGAAATCTAAATGATGTGGGAATAAAAATGTAATGGCTGTTTAGCTGATCTATGCAGTAGTGCTTTACTTTTGTTTTGATTGTTTGCTAACAGATGTGGAGTTATTACTGCAAGCTGGACACATTGTGCCTACCTTTGCAATTTGTAGTCTGAAGTTCAGACTGTAAAAAATGGAAATTGAAAATAAGTTGTATCTAAGAAAATTAGTTTGTAAGATGAAGATTCACCTTGAAATCACGCACAAATACAATGTTAATGTACAGAACAAAAACTTTTAGAGAGGCTTCCCTAGTTTTTTGCATACTTAATTTCAAATGCTTTAAAATATCTTCTAAGATTTTCCTTAATCTGAATTTAGTTTACTGACAGCAAGTTATCTGAGACAAGTATGCAGTTTTTGTTATCTACTCTCTTAATGTGATTATCTTGTACAAATTCATGTAGTAGTTTTTCTCAACAACGGTTGTACAGTACTTTAGTCAAGGGTATCATTCTTTTTAACAGTTTCCTAACCTTACTCAACTTTTACCTGTTCAATATATCTCACATCACCAAATCTTCCATCTGATTGATTTCTTCAATGTTAGGTTTATCAGATATAGCTTTCCATTGTGATTACTGCCTGCACTATGTTTTATTTTGAATGGTGTTCACCTAAAATCTGCCTTCTTGCAATAGGTCTGTGTTAACCATCCACATCCTCCCAGAATCTCTGTCTCAAAATCTAATCTTAACACCTACCAACACCAATTTCACTGTTGTTAATAAACACATTAACTATATGTCAGATATGGATGAAGTCTATTTTATTTCAAAATAAGAAAAGCCAGTCATATTCTCATGTCCTTTGTAGTAGATCATTTAACAGACAAATTAAAAGCCTGTAAGTACTGTCAGATTTGATTCAAACCCTTTTGGTCAATCACGAGCAATGCATACTTTGCATTGTAAAAATATCTTAAAAAAAATTCTCAAAGATGGAGATAGATTTGATAGAGCCCTAGAATCTTTAGAGTTGGAAGGGGCCTTTAGACATCATCTAGTCCAAACCCCCTGCAATGAAGAGGGACATGTACAGCTAGATCAGGTTGCCCAGGGCGTGATCCTGCCTCACCTTGAAAGTCTCCAGGAATGGGGTGTCAGCCACATCTGTAGGCAGCCTGTTCCAGTGCCTCACCACCCTCTCTGTAAAAGACTTTTCCTTATATCCAACATATATCTACCCTCTCTAAGCTTGAAGCCATTTCCCTTTGTTCTATCACAGACCCAGGGTGAGTCTGGGAATTTAATGTTGATGTAATGGTACCAACCATGCAAATTTAAAGTACATTTCTTATTTAAATTTACATGAAACATCACAATATATGCATCATTTCAAATATGTGTTTCTGATATTAGAATTGTATCTCAGTATTGGAAGTGAAGTACCTGTTGAGTTGTATTTCTTATCATATCTTTTGGTCTTTGTGTCTGATAGATACACAAAGATTTTCTGAATTTAGTAATTGGTTTCTTTTTCATAATTGAATATGCTATTTTTTCTAGAGATTTCAGAGCATGTTATAAATGAGTAATGTCTAAAAATAATTGCATTCTTGCAGCCCTTGTGGTGACACTGTTACATGTGTCAGTGATCTGGTCTCCATAGTGAGCAAGGTGATTGAGAATGAATAAGTATAAATATCACCACCAGTAAAACTATGATTTTTGAATATACCTACATAAAAAGATACTGTTTCTCTTTAAGGTTGGAGACCTTGCAGCTGTCTTATTACTTTACTATAAATCCTAAAATACAATTAAACCCTCAATAATCAGCAATCTAAGAAACAGCTTTCACGTAGGGTGTACGACATCCCTAATGTGCTGGACCAGCATGTGTTAGAATATCTATATGTGTATCTATACATATATGTATATATACATATTATTCTGGACGGAGATTGTAAGTTAATATCAGGATACGAGAAAAGAAATAGTTATTCTTTCTAAGCTCTCTAAAATGTCTACTCCAGCAACTTATAGTGTCTTTAACAAATGCCTCTAGCATTTGTCTCAGGTAACAGTGTAGAAGTGTGTTGAATCACTGTAAAGTATGCTGTTACGCTGTTCTGGAATTCTGAACTTTTTTTTTTTTTAACTTAATATGCATCTTATTAAATTTGAGAATCACTGAACAAGTTTTGGCTTTCTGCTTTCAGTAAGGTAATGATTTCTAGTTAGGAGAAATATATTATTATGGTATGTTGGTAGATGACGTTTTTAAGGGACATATCTGTGAAAGGAAAATGAGAAATATCTGTGATGGTGGCTGGGCTGCAAAATCAGTCACTGTCTGATATAGTTCAGTAGATTTTCTTCCATTGATTGAAAAGAACAATTAATGGTAAAACATGGAATAAAATAGCCGAGTATTGAAATAATAGAGATTAAAAGGTATCATTGACTTGTGTGATCAGATCCTGGATTGTGGAAAATGAGAGTTAATGATGAACAATTTGCCTTAATAGAAAGAGTATCTTATGAAAGCAAAGTGTTCTTAAGGTAAAATTGACAAATTTGATCTTTAAGAGCTATTTTCAACCTTTATTCTTCTTGTGATTGCATGGCTTTCTTTACAAACAGCACATATGGGTAGCCAAGTGTAACAGAAATGCAAAGTCATGGCTTGAAGCAGTGATTGAGCAGCTGGTGGGAAGGCAGAGCTCAGGTGCATGCAATATACCTGAGTGACCAGAAAGGTTGGAGCCAGGATCCACCCCTTCCTAGACCTCATTTAAGGGTTGGCAGTGAAGGCAAGGACATCTTGCTGGAGGTCCCTGTGTACCTGAGGCTTTCTAAAGGTAAGCAGCTTCTTTATTTCTGCATCCGCAGCTGCTTCATTTGAACATATTCTCACCTGCTGTGGCCTAGGGCTTTGCTACTGTGCTATTATTGCTATACTTTCCATTGCATTACAGTGTTACACCCAGAGTTGTAATGTTTGTCAGGCTTTGTCCATTTAAAAATTCTACTTTTACATTTTAGTATTTTTTCACAGCAATATCAATAGTGTAGTTCAGTGATTTCTGGTCCTGACATTTTTGAATGAAACAGCCATTTTTTAGGAATAGGCTGTGTTTGGGAATAATGCAGTAGTCAGTTTTATTCTTCCTTGTGAGTTTGTGGGAAGACAAAGATGATTATTTTGTGTTCTTTCAGCAGCTTTGTTGCTTAATACTGCGTTGGAAGATTTCTGGTAATTTTTATTTTAAAGCAGTGATACTATCTATTCTTCATTGTGCTTTGAACTTAAGAAAGAAACTGTAATTGACTCTGAAAATGTAGTAACGCATTGACACCCTATTTTATTCATCAAGTAATATGGATGTGGAAATGATATAGCATGTTCTGAACACCAAGGCAGAAATGTACATGAGAGTTCAGCCCAGTTTTTTTTTCTAATTTTGAGGTGCTTGTTTACCTGATATTAGCTGAATGTAAAAGCAGGTAGGAAAAAACACCATCAAACAGTATGTTTCATAGTAAATGTGAAGTCTTGTGTTTCATCTGTTGTTTTTTTTGTTTTGTTTTTGGTTTTTTTTTTATGAAGTAATGGAAGATATTTGAAAGGAAGTTGTAAAAACCCAGAAGGTGCTTGGATGTGTAATATTGTACCATAGGGAAACATTCCTTTCTCGCTTGTAATTTTCATCCTCTTGAATATAACTGCAGATACTGCTTTTATTCATCTATGGTGTCATAGCACTGCCTCTTAGGGACAAGTATCGTACTATACAAACGTTCACCTAAGACTACACTATTTAACGACTATTTCCTCGAAGACTAAAGACTAGGAGAAGTAGGCATCACCTCTTTGCCTAGAGCAGCAAGTAACCCTACATCTAGTGCTGATGAGTCCCACTGTAGATGAGGATTAGTACCAGTATATTATTTTTCCTGTGTATAACAGTTGTAAGTAATCTCCCCCTAAAAACTGGCTGAGAGCTAACAAAAATAAAACTAAAACATCTGTATCAGCTAAGCACAGCAGTCTGCCTCTGTGAATATATCCACAGAGCATTCAGTATGGTAGTTGCTCATCATTGTGTCCTACTTAAGGTAATATAAATTAATAAGAGTCAAGAGCACAATCAAAAATTGGAGAATCAATTACTGTTTTATTACATCCTTATTGTTACCAGAGATTTGTCTAGCTCTTGCAGCTTTCCATACTTTATTCATAACATAGTATTTTAAAGCAACTTTAGCAGTAAACAAAACAGCAAAAGTGTCTGATGAGAGCAAGTTTGCTTGCTGGGAAGGCCCTTCTATTGCTCCTCTTTCATTTTGTTACATTAATCAGAAATTAATTCTGCTGTCTCCTGTTCAGGCAAGCAGCTGAGTATATTTAATAAGAGCACTGAGTATTTTCATTTTCTGTTGTCTTGCACTGTTTTCTGTCTACATCCATGCACTCAGTGATCCCTTAATTAGATGTAAACCTGGTCTGGGACACCTGGTGTGAACTTGCACCAAATTTTAAATCCCAAGCTTGAATGGTTTACATCTGCTACTTCATCACCGTTTTTGAAGAGATGTTGAAATTCTCTTCACAAGTTCCTAGGGGACTTAGTGAGGATATTAAATCCTAATATATCTAGAGTCATCATTACATCTGTGGACCAGTACAAGTCAGAAGTATTGGCATCATAATATAGTTTGAACAGGTGTCTCATATCCCTTTTTAAATTTCATTTCAAAGTCTTGATAACAGCATTTTTCCAGCTCAGATGCACATACGATATGTGCACATATCGTATGTGCATCTAACATTTCTCATTTTCTGATAGTATTAAGTAATGCCCAGTTAATATCCAGATTAATTCTTCATATTAATCCTCTCAACAGTCATGTTAATGTAGGATAACTATCATTTGTGCTACCCTTTGAACTACATTTGTGGCGGATTCTGATTGATGATGAAGGGGGGGAAGCACATTTTAACTTGGGACAGTCCTAGGAGTTGCTTTTATAGGCAGTGATCTCTTCAGTGTCCTCAGTAGACCTTGTTACAAACACAAATAGAGTATTGTCCTTGTTAATAAATCCTTCTGTTAACCTGAGGTAGAAACTTCATAACTGTCCTACTGCATGTATTCGTGTGGGCTCTTAGATTACATATGTGCCCTTTTCAAGTAATTTAGTCCGAACTGATCTTCACAATATATCCTAGAGGTTGAAGCTTGGTTACTAGTGAGAGAATGGTTTGTTTTTACAGTAGGAGTTGGATTTGGACTGCCTTCTAAAGTATTCCTGACTCTACAGAAAGCCTAGGTGAACAAACTAGTTGCTCTTCAGAGTAGCCATGTGACTACAAGTTAGCTTTGCGTTGATAAATCTCATTTTCACAACTTGGTTCATGCTTTTCTGAACAATGTGAGGTATTGATAAGTCCATGAACTTACAGTTCCAAAAGAAGAGTCCCTTGGTTTCTGCTGCGGTGAGAAGTGAACCTCCTGCTGCTTCTCCAACACAGATGAACTCAACCAAGAGTTTGTATAGCATCTGACAGTGAGGACAGCAGTAAAATATTTAGACTTCAGTATGCACAAGCACAATTCCAAAAGTACTTAAAGCATCAGTTTTCTAAAATCAACCCATTACGCTTCAGTTACTCCTTAAACTGATATTTATCAGACAGCTAGATACATAGACCCACTGCAACTCAGTGTGGATGGACTGTGTTAAGACAGAGCACCACACCTTTTGAGAGACTGCAGAGAATAATTGCCTTCTAATTTTTTTAGGGTGGGTATTAGAGCATACTTTTAGTAGAAATGAATATGAAAGGGAGAAGAAAGGAGGAGTTCTTTGAGATTAGGAAAATATAAAGTAATGGTATAATAAAGATGGGCTGTAAATAAGGAGCATGTGAGTTGTTGAATCCTCTTTCCTGCTGCCCACTGTAACAAACTTGGAGAAGTTTTTACAAGAATCATACTGTCAAACTTGCTTATAGTTTTGGCTATATAATGGCACTTCTCAGTTCATAAGGATCATCAGTTCATAGAATGCATCTCTTTAATAATTCATATGAGTAACTGAGTTTAATGAAGTTGAATGTTTTTAGAGCCAATATAGCTGGGGAATGGAGTTTTGAGTCAGTTGTTTGAATGTGTCTGTACTCCTGTTAAAAATATTTTAAAATAATTTGAAATTATTTGACTGTTTAGTGTAATATGCATTGTTTTTGATGCTTATAACATTGAGCGGCATGTTTATTAATATTAATTTTGCTTTAGTATGCAGTATCATTTTTTAGTCCCCTGTGGATGTTAATATTTTTTTTTATATTTTAAATCCTTGTCTCGTCTCCATTTTTATTATAAAATTGTCCCAAGCACGGATTTTTGTGTTGTAACAAACTGTTGACAATTTGCCGAAGCCTGAGCAAACAAAATCAAAATATCTTTGCAAACTTAATCTAAGCCAAAGCTATAGCTGAAAAAATAGAATGACTTCTGCTGCTAGCATTTCTCTTCAAAGCAAATGCATGAGGAATAAAATTGGTTTTAAGTACAAATGTTGTCACTATCTAATTTAATAAGAGGTACAAGGTACGCATGTGCTTTGTTTCAGGGAAACCAATTCTGATTCATAACAATTATCCGCTATTGTATTTTTGATGTGTCTGCCAAGCATTGTGCATTAGTGAAATACATTTCATGTTCTTAATTATTGAGAGTGGAGCAAAAGATTGAGATTGATTTCGAAAAAGTAATTTTAATGCTTGTTGAAGTTTCCACTTCCAGTTAATGTTCTGCACTGTTTATGGTACAGTATAGATTGTGATCATATAGTGAATACGTCTGAATGGCAGAAGAACAAAAGGAAGATGATAATGGAAGATTTTATATGAAGTACAGCTAGAACAATATCTCTGATATATGTAGAGCTTTTACCTCAATTTCTATTTAGTTAGTTTTCTATTGTTTACCTTCAAATTGCATTGATATTAATGGTTTTGCAAGTCCATGTGAAAAATTGGGTATGTTTCATGAAGTGAATGAAATAATATTCTACGTAATTAAGGAGCTGTAAGAAGGATTTCTTCACAGGTGACTTTATCTAATTTTTATTTTGAAAGTCTAATTTTTTAGGAGTCAGAATTTCAAGTTTCTGGAACATCAAGGTCAAATGACATAAACTTGTTTCACCTTTGTTTTTCATCTTTCTTTTTGGTGAGTTACCATTTCACACTTATTAAGAGATGTCATTTGTGTATTCTGTGGGTTCATTTCTCATTTCCCATCAACTGTAGTATTTACTTCTTTATTCAGAGAGAATTAGTTTAATGCTCAAATTTCCTGAGAATACCGGAGATGCTTACCTTATGTCATAAGCATGCAGTTGAAGTAAGCCTGGGAGCTTCTTCAGGTGTCATGTTAGAAAGAGGAATTCTCATTGGGTGTATTCTTGTGCAGGGTTATAAAGAGGAACTGAAAAACTTAAGATGTCATTTAATTAAAAAATGTTGGAATGAAGGTAGAAGAAGAAATCATAGAAGTCATAGAAGTGTAGTAGAAGAAATACCTCATAAGACTACTTTATGAAACCTTTTACTTGTGGCAGATAAAATATGCTGGAGTTTGTCTATAGTGATATCTGTCTAGCTTGCTCCTAAAAATCTCTTGTGATGGAGATTCTATACTCTCTGTGCGGTGTGTTCCACGGAACATCCGTTCTTTACTCGGAGAAAGAATGTCCTATGTTTTTTTGCTCTGCTACACAAGCTTATTTTTTAAAATTCTTTAATTCTGCACGGTTTTTGAGAACAGAGGGTCTCTCTGTTCTGTATGTGTGTTTGGCTATTTGAAGCCCTTTGTGATACTTATCTCTCGTACCACTTTTCTAATACAAACAAACCATATTTCTTCAGTGCTTCTGTATAGCTGACACTGTGTTGATTTCCTTTGAAATAAATTATGTTTAGTTGTATTTTGCTTTAATTGTGGTGCTGGGCAGGGTATTACACCTGAGTATTCTTCAGCAGCAAACAGAGCGGAATAATTACCCTGCATGTATTACGTAAGTCATATGCATGCTGTGTTGAAGTATGCCTCAATATGATTATATTGGTTCTCTATATAACTCATGGTTAACTTGCATTTATTTAAGGACAGACCACGTATTTTTCTATTGCACTTTTGTCTGCCTAGGAACTTACTGTCCATTTTTTAGTCTCCATTTGATTTTTTTCAAGTTTCTCTTTTTCTTTTGTCTGCTTGATATTTGGGGGCCAGCTTTTAGTTCAGATCCTCTTTGAAATTTATAATTTTTCCAAGGCTACTGTTAGAATTGAAAAGTATGCCCTGTTCAGTAATATGGTACTGAAAGTTCTGGATAGATGAGGAATGAAGGGCAGATACAGGTAATTTCTCTGGGCACAGGAGTTAACTGATGTAAGCTCTATATGATATAAATTTTCTGTAGTTTGTATGTTTTCCCAGCATGCTTGTCGTACCTTTGTATAAGACAGTATCAAGAGAAGGCATTGTTTCTAAGCTACTCAGGGTAGACTGTGAATCCAAATGGAAAGATTTTCTGACATTGCACAACTTCCATGAATTTTAAAAGTCTATAGTAAATGCTAAAAGGCTACTGTGGTTAAGTCACATAGCAAGATGTGACTCTTGGGCTAAAAAAAAAAAAAAAAAAAGCCCAAACAACTATGCAGTTTATACAAAAAGAAAATACATTGAAAATAAATTGTGGGTATAAGAGTTGAAAGAATGAATGTTGAGAGTCCATCGTAGATGAGACAAAGAAAAAAACTTAACTATGTTGTTCAGATATCGTCTTGATTGCTCCTGATCCCAACTGTGTCTTATTTGGACTTATGTCCCAACTGTGTCTTATAAATTCCTTATATAACGTGTCCGTGAAGATACATATTTTAAACAAACCCACAGAGGATTTTAAGCTTATGTAGTCTGACTGCTAAAGAAAAATATAAAGCAGAAGTAGTAAGCTTGTTTTCTTACTTAATGATGACATGTTAATTGTATATACTGAAAGATTCTGAGCTTTCTTATAAAATCATGTGTTCTTTTTTTAAACCAAATTCATTGAATACATGCAGAGCTTTCTTTGACTTGTTCCTTGGGGTTTTGGCTTGTTCTTCATTTTTTTTCTTTAAAGAAGTTCTCATGTTAGGCTGATAGCAGTTGCTGTCAGCCATTGGACAGAACCTTGGCATTTTCTTCATGTAAATTGAGCCTGGCCTATCTGAGGACGAAGTACTAAAGGCTAATCCAGAACATCAGACTCTTATTCAGTAAGGTTCATTCAATGAATGTAAGATCTATGCTTAGAATTTTAGATACTTTAACATCAAAAACACTGTGCTCTGAGATTTTTGGTTCTTTTCTGTGATAGTGAGGAGCAAGCTCCATGCAACTGAATATTTTTTTCATTCTGTAATACGATGCTAGTGCTGGATAATTTATATCCTACTTTTATTCTCCATACTCCAATAGTTTCAAATTTTTTGTATCATAATCATGTTCCACTAAGTATTGATGGAATACAAGATTTGTTCTTAAATACAGATTCTGTATGTTTTCAGTGAAGAATCACACTGCATCAATTACATTTCAGTCCCTGCTTATAAGATTTAGGGTAGTGTTTGTAAGTGGCTTATGCAAAATTAATCTTATACTGGAAGCTGCATGACGGGAATCGTTCATGACGATGCAACGTGAACCAGTGGGTAAGGCATTAGTTTACAGGGCAAGAGAATGTGATGTAGAAAATTGCTTCTTGCCATTCCTCAGCTGGATGCTATTGTACAAGCATGTACTGTGTTCCTAAGTTGCTCGTTATAACCATCACTTACTTTACATGTGTTTTGGAGTAGGAATTATGTCATAGAGTGTTTTTCTTCACTGCTTTGGAAAACTGAGCCTTGATTTTAGTGTAAACTGTTAGGTACAACTGTAATGCGAACAATAAGTCATAATTGCCATCCAATGTTCAGTAATGGAAGTTGTGTATCATTATTTGACATCTTAGATGCAGCTAACGCAAGTGTAATGTTTTTAGCTGAAGCACTATATGAAATTCAGAAGATGGGATAGCTCACTGGAAACAAAACAGAATTTAATGCAAATAAATAGAAGCAACAGGATGCAGTAATAGGAATACGTTAAAAAAAAGTGCTATATATTGGAGCAAAAGCACCCAAAGAACTTCTAAAAGTTCCCAAAAGAGCAAAAGAACCCAAAGTACTTCTAAAATTCTATAAATGAGATTTGCCAAGGATCTCCTGTGTTTTTCTTCTGTACAAGGCAAGGTTACCATTTTTCTACTTTTTCTCAGTCTACTTATGTGTTAAGGTCACTAACATCTATTAATATGCAGAAGCAAGCAAAAAAGAGAATTTTTCTCTTTTTTGTTTCTCCTCAGTGAATAAAGGTGAATTTCCAGATACATACTTTCAGAAACGTTCAAATAGCACACCTTTTGTTTAGAACATTTGTTGTATGTCATGTGCCTTCATGTTATTGCAGGACAGATTCTTAGATTCCTTTGGTAAGAAGTTCATGAGTTGCACAGAGGATACTACTCTAGCAGATAAACTTTCTTTTCATACTACTATATAAGCCTGTTTTGTATTTTTTCCTCTCTGGATTATTTTCAGTTTGCATCTTGTGCTGCATTCATTATTTTATAGCATTTTATTTTGAGGTGACACTGATAGCAGATTACTGTAGGAAGTACTGCAGCTGATGGAAATGGTTGCAGTCTTCCAGTCACGCAGCAATGAAAAATCCTGTTTAAATCCATAGCAGTTTGTTCCCTTAATAGGAGCAGGAGATAGAGTATTCCCAAATTGAAAATTTGAGTAATAAGCAGGCACAGTCGCAAAAAAAAAAAAAAAAAAAAAAAGCCATGTGTAATCTTGACATAAACTCTGATAGTTTCTGCCACTGTGTGGATATTGCATCCATTTTCATGAGATCGAGTTTTACCAGTGAGTCTTTAGTTATATTCTTCGGTCTTGATCAGATGCTTTGTAACCTATTTAGCAGCATTTTCTGGGTTAGATGGAACAAGAGGCTATGCAGCTGCTTTTCAGCAGCATGCAGCAAGCACAAGCTTTGCATCCTCCTTTTAGCTTTCAGCAGCCCAAATGTTCATTGATATCTATCAATAGTGAGGAAAAAGAAGAAACCTTATAACAATTCTGATGATAATGGTCTAAGAAGTGACTGATAGGTCTTTTAGGCAGTATAGAGTACACAAAGATCAGCTTCTTTTAGCGCAGCCCTACTTCACTCCCAGCGTGCTGTTTACACTTAAAAATATTGGGGCTGAGGAAGAGGTTCTGTAATTAGGGGGACTAATGTAAGCATCCTCAGAATATACTAGAAACTCATCCTGTGCAAGAAATACAGTAAATTCAGCCTGAAAATCCATGAAAGGGATTTGTTTAGCTCCTGCAAATACTGAGGCATTCAAAAATCATGAACCGCTTTCTGAAAAAACTACTTGTTCGTGATTGACAGCAGTGAATACCGCAGATGGACTCTGTGTTAACACAGCCATCAATCTTCATCTGTAATATCTTCTCCTTGTCTAAAATACTGCAGAAGTGTTACAGTAATCAACATAACATGCAGCATTCATTAACTGCCAGTTCATTTCTATACAATTCTTGGTATCACTGGGTGGGAGAAGAGTGAGTCCAATTTCTTCTTATATAAAATTCATTTTCCCTCCTTAAAGACTCATCTACAAAGCATTACAGCAAGGGTAACTTCTTTTATCGAATGTGATTAAAATCCTTCATGGATGCCCATGTTTGTGCTGTTAGCTTTGGGCTGAAATAACTGAATTATGAAGATTATCTATTATCTGTTTCGCCAGAAATGAAATACACATTTTGCTGAGCAAACTGGATGATTACATCGTCAGAATTGTGACAGTTACCTCATCTGCATGTGCAGTTATACATTCTTAGTGAATGAATATGCACACATTGGACAAAACAATTTGAACAGTAACGTGAATGCTTGCCCATATTCATAAGAAAGATGAACAAACATTTTCAGGGATATGTCTCTAAGGTAAGAATAGATACAGAAATATTTTTGAATTTTTAGTGCAAGGAATTTTATGGACTGCAAAAGAAAAGCACATTTAAGTAATAAAAGCTGAAGATAAATTAATTCTTAATACATTCCCCTTTCTTCCACTGGTAAATTGGTTTCTGGACTTTTTGTTTGCTCTTACTCAGGTTACTAATAGCTACAAGATTTATTTCAAATACCAGTGCCTTAGTCCTTCTGCTGTTTGATCGTTCAGTAGGAGAGGTAACCAGGGAAATAAAGATTCGGTAGGTGTCATCTCTATCACAGAATTATTTTCTGTATTTTTAGTGTGTGTTTCCTTTGCAAGAGAATTCCATATTCTCTGTATTATATTTCTGCTGTGAAAATTGAGTATCCTTTTGGGATACATGTGTCAACAGAAAGGCACATCACAAAAATAAATGGAATAATTGCAAGCAAACAATTTTCAGCTTGTGTTCTCAGGACTCTTTTATTTTGATTGATATTTCACTCACTCTGGGAATCCTTCTTGATAATGTGATCTTGAAAACAGTTCAGTTGTTCTCTGACCTTTGTGTTCAGAAACATTTGTTGAAGTTGTTTTGCATACAGGCTCTTGCAGAAAAGTCTGGTCAGGGACAGTTTCATTTAAGTGTAAAATGGCTCCACATGAGATTGTAAGTTTAAAGGAGGCAAACAGTCATAGTTCCTCTCTCATTTTCCATACAAATGCTTCAGTTCTGTCATTCCTGCACTTTTCATCTGTCTCCCTAGTAAATTAAGAAATCAAACAGCAATGAGGATGCATTGTCATCCAAGAAAGATCTGCATTGTTTCTCCTTCCAGTGTGGGGCCTAACTGAGCTGCCTTGCTGCCATGTCTTTCCTGTTCGGCTCAGTGCATTTGTGCTCCAGACTTTCAAGCCCCAATTGTATTAAATCGCAAGAAAATGTGTTTACTCATAAAAGTCACAAGGTGAGCTCTATGCTCAATAGAAATAGGTAGTAACAAACTCTGTTTGCTGCCTCTGGACCCCTCAGGGGCTCCAGGAAGCTGTCTGCATGACTCTGGTTTGGTGATTTCTTTGCTCTGTCTGCAAACTGGGTCTGTAGCAGCTGCACACTGAGTGGAGCTGGGCTGTCCAGCTTGCAGCTCCACTGCACTTCAGAAACTGTCAGCTATGTTTTGGTTTTTTTCCTCCTACCCTTGCTTTTCTGACAACCTGGTCTGAGCTATTTGCTAGCAATGCCAGCCTCAGGTATAAATCAACACTTTATCTGTTTCAGATCACTTCATCTGAAATGCCAAACACCAAAAAGAAGGGGGTATTGAGACTGATTGTAGCACTGATATATAAATAGGAAATCTTCATGTCAAGATGACCCTGAGCTTTTCCCTCTATTCAAAAATATATAATAATTTTGTGACAGTTGCAGTGATTCCTCTCATAACATGAAGCATACTTTAATTAGAATTAGAAAAAAGAAGCTATTCCAACAGAGAAAACAAAAAGAGTGGGTTAACACTTTGGCTAGTAATCTTTAGCAAATGTTTCACTATATCCCACTTTGAGAGCAAACTGTCATATGTAAAAGGTTAAAAATCTACTAATAAGGATAATCAAGCTTTTTAATGATAGTCTTTGCAGAGTCACTGTGCAAAATCATGATTATGGTTAATTTCCTTAGGGGATGCTTGACTGACAGCATGTGAAGCTGACTATCACAGAGCTATAAGTGGAGATTTGGTTGTGTTATTTGCCTACTTGGGCAAGAAGTACAGGCTTGTTGAACTGCGTAGGACGTAATATGTTTGTAAAGGATCTTGTGTTGTAAAGCTCAACTGACTGGACAGGATTAAATCTTCAGTACTTTTGCCCCAAACTCTTTCTGACCTTTTGCTGTGCTCTCCAATGCTTTTGACATTCTAGAGGAGGAAACAAGGCAGCATAGCAAATACATTTACAAGGTTTTCTACGAGGAAAATTATACAAGCTATTATGAAGTTATGTTCCACCAATTGAATGCATCGTCTCAATAACACATGACAATCAGCCAAGTGGTTCTGTTAGACTTTTCAGTTTCTTCTTTCATGTAAGGGCAATTAAGAGCTAACAATCTCTTTCAGCCTTCTTTTCCTAAGCTACAGCTGGAGCTATGGCCAGAGCACATGTGAAATTCCCAGCTGTCTTCTGAAGCACACAACTTGTTGGTGTTATTCTGAAAAGCATTTAGGTTTCTTTAATCTATGCATATTTCAATAAATGTGGAAAGGACCCAGGACAGTTTTATTTCCTGTTATGTCTCGGGGTGGGATATCAAGCACTGGAATAGGCTCCCCAGGAAGGTGGGTGAGTCACCATGCCTGGATGTGTTTAAAAACCATTTGGATGTGGTGTTCAGGGACATGATTTAGCAGAGGGTTGTTAGAGTTAGGGTAGTATGGTTAGGTTGTGGTTGGACTTGATGATCTTCAAGGTCTTTTCCAACCTGAGCAATTCTATGATTCTATTCTAGAGAATTATGTCCATTGTCAGATGTAATTCAAGTTTTCTGGGTTTTGGAAGTAATTTCTAAGTCTTCATGTGAGTCCTGCTGAATAACAGCTATTAATTTCACTGTTCAGTCTGCAACAAGGAGCCAAGTTGCCTGAAATAAAGACTTATTTTTGAAAAGGGTGGAAGAAATGAAAAATAGGAACTGACATTTCATAGCTGCAAAATTTACTCCATCCTTTATTGTGCTCATCCTTACGTTCATTATAAGCTAGAGTAAGGATTATAGGGGTTTATTATTGTTGTTTATTGTAGACTTGCTTTGTGCTTAACAAAATACACTTATGGAACCCAAGCTTCGTTTGATTTCAATTCATCTGTGATCATAAATCATTCAGGCCTTCTTGAAAATCCCATCCTTAGTCCTTGTGCCTGTATACTGTTGCTGCTAGTCCTCAGTTTGGTCATCACAACTTCAGGTGCCTTCCTGCAGAGGAAGCAGCTTGCTTGACCAAGAGGTGTCAAATCACGGCAGGATAGCTGGCTTGTTGTGGAATAGCAGCTGTCAGAAGAAGCGAAAAAGACTTTGAGTCTTTCTTTTCCTTATCGCAGGTGACAGCTGAGGGAAATAGAGATTTTAATGCTGGAAGCAGAATTTATTTTAGAAACCTGATTTTATTTATGCTAGAGTATTAGAATATGCTGTGTCAAAAATATTGAAATTACTTTTTTTTTCTTTCCAGAAGCCTTTTTGTTCCAGTGAGCTTACAACAATTACTGTAAAGCCTGGTGTGTTCACTGCTGATGTTTTTGTCTGGATTAAAATTCCTTCCTTCTAGGATGTAAATCCAGTAGGAAAAAGCGTTATACTGAAGTGGAATACTGTCCAGATATTTAACTGGTCTTGACCCAGGACAAGCGGAAAAAGCGAAAAAGCTTCCTTCAATGAAGGGAAGTTGCATAAATCTTCAATGTTCTTTCTTTGGTATATGCCGATTAGTATTTCTAGTTAGGAAAGTGGTTTCTTTGTAAGTAAAAAAGCTGGTGGTTCTCAGATTTTAATCCCTTTTGCCTAAGCAAGGGTCATTATCAGTAGTAGCTTTCTATTCATACAGTAAAGTGAGAGCTGCTTGTGAGATTTCTCCCAGAAGTGAAACATTCAAACTGACTTGCATGGCTAATCGAGACAAAAAAACAAGCTTAAGCTTAGTTAACTGAAAGGCACAACTAAGCAATTACTCACGCCATATAATACCATATCCGTGCAGCCACCCACACGCTGCTGATCCCAGAGACAATCACAGTGCTGTTCTGTCTCCTTTAGAAAAGAAAAAGGGAAGGAGTTTTAAAAGTAAGACTGCATGGTACCCACTCTATCAGGAAAAGATATGTTGCTCAAGAAAACCTTATGTCAGGATCCTTGACCTATGAAACACATCTGAATCATGACAGGAAGGGATAATTATGTCTTATGTAGTAGGCAGAAGCCTTGAAGGAAACTCCTGTGGTTACTTCTAATTCTTTTCAGTCATTAAACATTCAGCTGATAGGCAGAAAATGGTCATTTTCAAAAGTGCTTTTTAATTCTTGTCACAGTTTAAGTACCTTTATTCAGTAAGTGGTGTAGCTGTCTTTAATACTGGACTGTAGCTCTGCTGATACTTTCCTGTGTTAATGTGTTATTGGAGGTAAATTGAGACAGGGATTTTGTCTGGGCCTTAGGAACAGATGAGAGGGAGAAAACTGCCTGACTTGGGAGCTCCCAGAAACCTGGTGGGTTGAGATGCCATTTAAAGAAATATTGTAAAGTCAGGAATTGCAGCACGAAGTAAAAGTACCAGCATTGTCATACTACTATTTGTTTTCCAGGGATCCAGGGTTTGAGGTACATTTAGCAGCAGTTCAGATCATCGCCCTAAGTTTAAACAAAATATTGGGAGAGGCATCTTGTTGCCCATTGGTTTAATGGGTGAGATGCAACCCTGTTTATGTAATCAGATGGTGAAGATACCAGAAAGTTCAGAAGTCTAAGTTACTGTAACTTAAAATTAGCCTTTTGTTGCACCCTGACTGTAAAGCTGCACATTGAAAACATTGAGAAACTGCTCTTGCTTGTTGCTGTTATTTTCATTTAGATGGTAATGTTGACTAATTAATAAAACTTGTCAAAGCAGAATATATCTTCGTATCAGTGAGAATAACTTAACTCTCCATCCCAGTGTAATGGTTATAATCTGTTTTTGAGATGCTGGAAGATGCATCATAGGTAGTAGGCAGTCAGCTTCTAAGTATACCTTCATAAATCTTACTGTGGCAATTTTAAAGAAATATAACCAGAGTGATTGAAATGTTTTTTGTTTTTTTTTCTTCCTTGTTCTGCAGTTCCAAAAGAAATATAAGTATAGCTTTCGTGACTTTATTGAGCCTCCTCTAGTAATCCTCTGAGTTCTCAAGGCAAACAGTGCCTGCTTTGAATACCAGCCCGGACTGTGGGCTTATTTGATGTTAGATGGCCCAGTCTGCATGATATTGATACGTGAAATCTTACCTTGCAGTGTCCGGTTTCTTGGTCTCAAGGTATATACATTGAAATACACTGGGATACCTCTCCTATAAAGAAAGGTTGAGGAAGCTGGGCTGCTTCAGCCTGGAGAAGGCTTTGGGGAGACCTTACTGTGGCCTTTCAGTACTTGAGGGGAGCTTATAAACAGGAGGGAGCCTACTTTTTACATGATCAGATAGTGATAAACATTTAAACAAAAAGAAGGGAATTTTAGAAGAAGTTTTTTCTCATGTTCAGTGCCAAGTTGGAGGGGCCCTGAGCAGCCCAATCTGGTGGGTGGCTTCCCTACCTGTGGGAGCGAGTTGAAACTAGTTCATCTTTAAGGTCCATTTCAACCTGACGCATTCTATAATTCTCTGAAATATTATTTAATACAGTCCAATGTACATGTTTGTTTTGTGAGTTTGAACAATTTGGGAGGAGTTGGCCACGATTCTGAAAATCTGATTCTGCTTAATTTTACAGAATTACAGAAAAACAAAATATAGAAACTAATGAAAGAGGTGAGAAGTGATATAAAGATCAACTGTTTGTAAATGAAACTGAAAAAAGCGTCAGTGATTTGGTGGAAACGTTACCATTATAAAATGAGTCTGTAAAATGTTGCTTTTAACTGTAGGCAGCCCACCTGGAGTTGGGAAAATTTACTATAACTTATGCCCTTCCAAGGACTGTGTCATGGTTCTACCTGCAAAGAATGCTGGGATCTCAGGGTAAATGGACTTTTCTCCCAAGGAGAGTGATTTACAGTCTTGACAGAAGTCAGCAGGATGTGTATTAACCTAAATATCTGTTAATGACCTTCCTGTCTTGAAAAGGCCTGTTTTTAAGAGCTTCTTTAACTCTCAGTGGTTTTGCAGTACTGGATAGAATGATGGAAATTAGCACAACTGCCAGCAGATGTTAATCATGTAGCTTAATGCACTGCTGGAGGGCTTTTGCGTTATGGTAGTGAGCATAGCATAAGTACCTGTACAGAGCTGATCAGACCATGTTGTCCTGTGTGTTTTCAACAGATGCCACACTCTCCACACCAGAGAACTTGCTCTCAATGAAGCCATTAACTGCATTTTTTCTCTGGCTTAGTGTCAATGTTTTAGTCTGGCCTACCTGTATGGGAACTTTTTACTCACTTTGTTGTTCTAGGCTGTTTCCTTTCCCTCTTCCTCTGCACTTTCATCCTCAGGCTGTCATGAGAGTCCTCTCATAGCTCTGCTGTCAGTCTACAGTTCCTTTATTGACTGTTTTTAAAGATTGTCCTATATAACCCTCTCTTTTATTTTCTTTAACTGTGTTTTAAGGTTTTGGTCTTGGTTGTTTTTTTTTTTCCTTGTTTTACATTTTCAGCTATAGGGAGCTTTGCTAATGACTTCCTAGCCTACTTTAGTTATTGCGAATCTGTCTCCTATGGGAGTTTTGCTGACAATGTTTTGACTCCATCACCTTGTGCCTGAGCTGTGGGATTTGCCCAAAGCTGAAGTTAAAATCAAAACTGTATGAAGTTTCATGAAGGAAACAGTTCAGAGAAGAATAACAGGATCATAAAATGGCTTGGGTTGGAAGAGACCCCAATGATCATTAGATTCCAACCCCCGTTCCACATGCAGGGCCACCAACCTCCAGATGTGGTACTAGTCCAGATTGCCCAGGGTCTCATCCAGCCTGATTTTTAACACCTCCAGGGATGGGGCATCCACAACCACTCTGGTCAGTGTGTTCCCCCCAGCGCCTCACCCTCTCTTTGTGAAGAACTTCCACCTGACATCCAATCTGAACTTTCCCTCCTTGAGCTTAAAACTGTTCCCCCCTCATCTATCACTATCCTATCACTAGTAGGAAGTTGATTCCCCTTCAGTTTATGATCCCTTCTTAAATACTGGAAGGCTGCAATGAGGTGTCCTCACAACCTTCTCTTCTTCAGGCTGATCAAGCCCAGCTTGACACAGTACTCTAGATAGGGCCTTGTAAGAGCAGAGTATAGAGGAACAATCACCTCCCAGTCTCTGCTGGCCATCCCTTAAAAAAAAAAAAAAAAAAACAAAAAAAACCAACAAGCTAATTACTATGGAAAATGAAGCATGAAGCTTTTTCATAGGTAGCTGTATTTTTAAAAACAGTTTTGAGAAAACAGTCTCTCTGAATGTTGTCTACTTGGCTTCTGATGCTCATGAAATACAGCCAGCTTTCTGTAAACCCAAATCTGCATTTCTTACAAGCACTTTTTTTTTTTCATTCTATGGAAGATGAAATTTTTAATTTTGGTGGTATTTTGATTGGTTTTCGTTAAAAATGTGTAACTTATCATTGTTAAAACAAAATGTCTGTGCCACAGCAATCTAGATTCAGTTATGTCACTCATTCTTCCTCATCAGTGAAATCATCTGCCAGTTTCTTTCTGTGTTGCTGTCTAAATCTAAGAGACATGCTGAAAATATATCCAGTGATAGAAACTGTAACCTCCTTCTTTTTGACTTTCTTGATTTTTAGTTTGTAGCAAATACTTCTAAAGTATTGCTCATGTGAACACTCTTTCTCTTCTATGGTTCTGCTGTGCAGTGTGTTTAGGGTGTCAAACCAAAACCTGGGCTATACAGCTGTCATAGGATCTGAAGTATTTTACAGCAACATATTGTTTGGGGATTAATGCAAATAGTTCATTCAGTTTCAGTTCATTGCATTTTCATTTCAGTTTTCCATGTATTGACATAATTATGGGAATTGATTTTAGATGCTGCAAACTTGCCTTGCCCATATGTTTACAGACTCAAAGTATGGTAAGGGCAAATCTTACGATTTTTCCCCCCACTTATAAACTTTCCATTTATACTTATTATGAATGTTCTTTCTGTAGTTTAAAGCACAACTGATTGTTTGGGTTGAGTCCTTCATGCTTGTAAATTACAGCCACTGAAAAGCAGCCATAGTTCCAGTGGACTACAAACCAGTCAACTTTATATCTAGAAGTTTCATAATTCAGATTCTATTTTCTTCCCTGCTAGGTTGCACCTAAGAATATCAGTAGAGGTGATGAGAGCAAGCAGGTATCTCTTTTCACTATTTAAATAAAATAAAACACATCTGCACCTACTATTTATATTATTAAAGTGCTGAAATGTACTAGCATTATATTTTTTGTAGTGTCAGATTGAGTCTCAGGTGAAGAATTGTTCCAGACTTTTTGCTAGGTGTAGTGTGTCCATGCTCAAACTCCTTCCAAAACATCATGCATTCAGCTGTTATGGTGTAGAGAATCAGGTGGCCAGATGAGAAATTTCTCATTTGCTTGGACTGGAAACATGTACAGTTTCTATCCAAGGTGGTAACTAAATCACTCTGGGTCTTGCAGTTCTGTAGTGAGCTCCTTCATGTGTAGAGAGGCACAAGGGGAGTTCACTGTGCTGAAGCACTAAGAATGAGGTGCTATGTGTCTCCTCTAAGGACATGGTGGTGGAGGATTTCTCCATCCTATAAATACAGAGGGGACAGTCACTTGTGCAGGACTGTCATTTTAGCTCCTCGTACCTGATCTGGGCAATTCTGGTGAGTCAGGATAGTTGTGCTGTGAAATCTGTCCAAAAACCTAACAAAGTTACTACTAAAATCTCTTCTGACAGCTATTTAATGCCTACCAAATACTGATGCTATAAAAATGCATTTTGCAGCAGCATTTGGATAATAAATACTGCAAACAGTTTTAAGTTGTTGCTTCTCTTAATTGCTGTAACAGTAAAGTTTTTAAGTTAACCTTAAGCCAATTCTTCTTGGATTTAAATACTTCCTGGTGTGATAGAGTGTATTTTGAAAAGCAACAGTAACAAAATCATCATACAGATATTCTGCAAATAATCAAGAGAAGATAGGTAAGATTCATTAGTTCTCTAGTTTGTAAAGGGGACAACCCTGTTTTTCGGGGGGGGAGAAGAGAATTTGAACTCTACCTGAGTACTTTTTGCTATTAATGCAGTTATCAGCCTTCCCTTTTAGTTTTTTTTCAGTTCTATGTGAAAATGAATGTGTTGAAAAATTATAATTAATAATATATTTATGTTACAGAGAAATTAATTTGAACTTTTATTTCAAATGCAAACAAACAAAACCAATTCCATATATAATGAAAGTAAAAGAGGGGGGAAAAAAAAGAGAAAACTCTGTTCATTTGCCTTTTTAAATTGGCAGTTTATAATTCTTGGCTACCTGAACTGCAGCCACACATTACAGTTATAACTGTTGAAGTGGAATTTAATGCTATTTATAAAGTATTGAATTTAGAAAAGCAGTGGATAGGAGTGGAGGAATGTAAGAGGAAAGATGAAAGAAAGTAGGCAAATTTATATAATCTATTTCTTGTGGCTTAAATTAAAATTTTATAATATTGAAAAATAATTTGTTAGAAGTTTGTGTCTTATCTGCCTCTGTTTCCTCTGCCTTCCTCCTGTCAGATTTGTGATGGAGCTGACAGTGCTGCTGGGTTGTTTATTGCTGCTATAGATATCACAGCCCCAGAAGTTTCTGTCTCTGAGCACAAAGCCATATTCAGTAAAATGTTCTCTGATGAAGGATGCCAGTGCAAACAGAAAGACATCTTTGTCCTAATAAAAGAGTTTTTGACAAAGGAAGTTGTGAGGACATTCTTCTAGAGTTCATAATTGCCTTTGTTTCACTACAGTAAACTAGGTTGGTGAATAATATTGTTTCCACCCTCCTTGCAGTACCTTTTAAAATACTGCACTGATACAGTGAAGTGTGCTGTATTTTGTGCAGTTCTAAGTAGTGCTTTATTTTTAGCAAATGAAAAACTTTTTTGTTGTTTTACCTTTCCGTTGGCTCTAAGTAAACAGTATAAGTTATGCTTAAGACACATTTTACTTTGCTACTGATTTTATTACTCTAAATTCTATTGGATTAATCACTGCTAGAGTTAAAGCATTTATGAGTGGGGATTTTTCATTCTTTAATGTGTTCAGCCTTCATTGTGAGGTAGGAAAATATGGTTTATTATGTGGATAAGTGATGTTAAAAATTTGCTTGCAATAAGGGATTTCAATAGAAAAGCTGTTCTTTTTATAACTGTTGCATTATGCATCTTGTATGTCTCAACAAGAACATATTATTCTGGAACAAGATGTCTATGCAGTAGAGTCACTTCACTTACAGTAGTTTTATCTCTATAGTTATTGTGGGTTAATTGTTCTTGAATACCTACTCCAGTTTGCTGCCTATGTAGAAAAGTCCTCTTTCCACATGTACTCAGTAATCCATGACAGAGGAAGTTCAGTACCCATCTTCTAAGCCTTGAGCAGTTGCCTAAGCACTGGAATATCCAATCTTCTGTGGAAACCCTTAGTACAAACTCTTCAGTTCTTACAGCTCTTTAATGTTTTTTAAAAAAGTTTCATATAACTTGTGTATAATCAATAAATATGCAGATGTTATGATTATGAAATAAACAAGAGAGTTTGGCTAAGCAGAAGCTCTCCAGAAGAGATCCTTTCCTACTGGTAGTCTGCTCTCAAATAGGTCTAGAAGAGGTGGAGCCAGGCTCCACCCCTTCCAGCAGCACAGGTGAATTGCTTTCACCTGTGCTCCCATGGCTGACTCATTGCTTGCCTCAGGTGATCAATCAGAGGTTCAGGCTGTGATTCAGCAGTTCCCATACAGACTTGTTCTTGTAATTTGGTAACTATAGCATAGGTACATTTAATTATTGTACTGATAAATATATTAACTTTTCTATCTGAGGGACATGTAATAGCTATGAGGGTGCAAGTTACTACACTTGGTAGATAACTGTTGTGGTAGTTGTGCAAGCATCGTGGCTACTTATTTTTTGTTACTAGTGTTAACGTCAAAGACAGCGATCCTTGGATTTTTGAGTTCCCAAATGGCTTGAAGAACAAGACATTTAAAAACATCTTCTCTTTGGCAGGTGATATGAACATATTTGATAGGTAGTCATTAGAGAATAAAGCAAGGATTTAGCAATCTCATTTTATGGGCTTACTCTTCTATAGCATTATGCTCACAAAAATCCTAATGACGTAATATGGGTATGTTGAAAATGAGTGACAGTGAGCCTAAAGAGAGAGAGCAGTTGTGGAATTCAGAAGTTGTCATCCACGTTCTGATAGGCTTTTTTTTCCTGTTCAGCTTCCCATCTATTAAAATCTATGTCTTCAAAAGAAGGGGGTAGGGGCAAAACATAAGTCCTCTCATGAAAAGGAACTGTATTTTTTCACTCTAGGTCATAAGGGAGTAGGTGACACATTAATAAACTATTTCCATTAATACCCTAAGCTATGAGTATGAAAATACTCAAACATTTAAAAATCAATGATGCTGAACACTACAGCTTCAGTTCTTTTTTTTTTTTTTTTTAACATCTGCTAATAGTTGATTTTTTAAAAACATTGCTTTTTTAAATTTAACAGATAAATCTGTTTATTATATATGTCTGTTACATATGTATGTTTATATATATATGTCTGTTTACTACATGGTACTTTTCTTACTGAGAGACTGGTATTCATTCTTTTATCATTTCTGAATTCAGTTTCCCTCTGGTCTGTGATATTCTACCCTTTTATTGCTGGTACCAGGAACTGTTTAAAGGAAGCTGCTATGGGACTGCTTTACTCTAGCCACCATCACTACTGTGTATATGTAGGTGTATCTCCACAGATAAAGGCAGCTGCCTAATTACCTTTCCTTTTGCTTATCTTCCCAAGAAATGAGGAAATTTTTCACAGTTTGAATTTCACTGAGAAAGTAAGAAGGACTTTCCATTTCCTGAACCTGTAACTGAGGCAATCATAGTAATTGTAGGTTATGGGTTATTTCTTGTTTGAGATAAATGCCTTGATTTAGATTGTTCATAAAGGACACTTATTCTGCTCCTACTATGATTCTGAAGCACAGACATCAGAAATTCATCCTGAATGTGTTGCTTTTTTCTCTCCTGTACATTTGCTTAAGAAAAGCGTATATAGCTCTGGTCAAGTAACTTTATTTACTTTTTTTTTTTTTTTTTGAGTTTTCTGTTGTGACTGAAATGTAAATAACAGTAAACACCTTAATCTTTGAGCATCTTGTAAATCAGTGGTATTTTCATGAGCTGAGACTTCAGGAAAGCATCATGAACATCTTCTGTTGCAATCAGAGTTTGATTTCTCTTACTTTAATGCTTAGCATTTGTACATTTAGGACTGAAGTGTCCTGCAGTTTTGGGCCTCATACGCTATCTTTGTTTGTGGTTCCTCAGTGGCCTTAACTCTGAAGAGACATTTCTGAAAATATCTTCCTCTGAAGACAGCCAACATATTAATTTACCGTACTTAACCAGAGAACATGATATGGTTCCATATACTCTTCCATGATTGTGGCAATTTATTGCTGATTCAATCCAAGTGAAAATACCCTGTATGAGGATAACTTTTCTCCTTTTTCCTCTTTGCAATTTGTTGTTTCTCTTGTATGGGGCATTTCAAAAATTTGCATTAAAGTTGCAAAAGAGACATTTAAGCAGAAAACATAAGAAAGAAAATAGGGAAAGGTAATCCTGACAAGATATAAATGGTGTATGGTGACTGTTGAGTCATGGTCTGAACCACTGATTGATCACCTGGGGAAAGGATCTGGTCAGCCCTGGGAGCACAGGTGAAGGCAATTCAGCTGTGTGACTGAAAGGGGTGGAGCCTGGCTGCACTTCCTTAGACCTCATTTAAGGGCTCATTGCCATTGGAGAGGAATCTCTTTCTGAAGATCTTTTCTTGGTGAAGCTTTCCCTTGTGAACCTGGAATCTTCTGATATGGGTGAGCAATCTTCCTTCCTTTAGAGCATCTCTATTGTGCCAGTCCATCATCACACCTTTGTTCTGTTGCCTTTCTCATTGTATTGATCTGCTGAATTGCTGCAAATGGTAATTGTAAGAATGCATTCTTTGAGTTCTTGGGCTTTCATGGAGGTTGTGTTTGTGTTGGGTTTGTTTGGTTTGGTTTTGCTTTTTTTTTTTTTTTTTTTTTTTTTTTTTTTAAAGAACTGAATTTAATTCCCCAAAAGTCTTTTACCCTGCTGATGAGAGTAATACTCTAATGGCATGTCACGTCCATGTAAGGGAGAAAAGGGACAAGGAACAATGTGAAGGAGAGCAGAGTAATGCTAATATAATAATTTGGGATCCAAACTCCATTAAAATCCTATCCTGTCGAATGGGGCATTTCATTTCTAGGAAAAGTATGAAAGATATTCTGATGCTTGCAAACAACATTTTATTATATTTCCTCTATACTTCCTTAAAACTTTCATAATTTACTTCAGTAGTCTAGATGTTTCTCAAAGAAATTTCCATGTACAGGCTGAATGGGAGCTCTGGAACTGAATACAGGGGACTTGGCAAGCTTTACGTTTTCCAGTTCTTTTTATGCCTTCATCTGACGTGCAGTGTTTCAGAGTTAGTCCAAGAAACACTGAAACCTCTCCCAAGAAGTTTACCTAATCTAGCTGGAAACAAATAATACTCAGTACTCCCTTATTTTCCAAATTTCCCATGTGAAATTTATATTTTAATTAATTAAGGTTTATGTATGTCATGTGCGCTTATATTTTGATGGAAAAAATACCTCTGGCTGTTTTCTGATTTAATTTACAAGCATTGTAGGCTATGTTCTACTCTTGATTTGGATTTTCTTGTTTTCTTGTTTTTCTCTGCCACATAACTAAACATTATAGGGCAAAGGACAACACCTTGCCAATTGCAGTACACATTATGCACAGTACTGCATGTGCATATCCTATCCAGTGTAATCTACCACAGTAAACACCTACCTGTACTTTTGTTCAGGATGATCTTTCAAGATTTTTTGTAGTTCTTTCTTTTCTTTTAATGTAAATGTGGACAAGCTGAAATAGATACTAAATAAGAAAGCAAGAACCAAAGAAGGCACTATGAATTATTCATAAATTGCCTTCTTTTCTCATGTATTTTATATTTTCTTTCTTCCTAAAGGATAAAAGGGGTATTAGCAATAGGTATGTGTATCCAGTGTTAAGGTACATCAAGCCTGCGTCGTGTGTTATTACAACAGGAAATCCTTCAGTGAGGGTAGAATGTGTGCACACAGATAAAGGCATTTTATATCACAGCAGCAGAGAAAGCCACTGGATCTTCTTACTGTCTTTTTGAAATCCTTTAATATTTTTTTCATGACATGGTGACATAAGAACCCTGGAGGTTGGTGGAACTATATTTATTTTCTTTTCAGAAAAAGTAACTAATAACACAATCAACTAATAACTTGGAGTTGTGGGAAAGCTCTGCAATTTACAAATATGTTCTATAGTGGTTACAGTGGAACTTTTTACATGAAACAAGGAGTAGTGAAATAACTTCTAATGCAAGCAGTAAAAATCCATGTTTAAAGAGATGGTTTGCAGTATCTTTTTTTACCTTGTTGATATCTCTGTGGTTGATGTTTTGGTTAGTTCTGTTAGGATTTTAATGTGCAGATATGTTGAGGTCCCAGGAAAACTGGCAAGTCATTTGAGGAGTATGAATGGCAAAACCAAAGGACAGACACTGAAGCAAAATCTAATTCTGGAGGTGAAACTGTGGAGTTTGTCTCTGATACCATATCTGCAGGAACTCTATGGTGTAACCTTGATTTTAAATTGAAAGAAAGAAGGTATATTATCGTTTAGTAAAATAATATATATTTTCACAAAATTGCTGTTTTAGAGTAAAGTTAGGGATTACCTTGGGATTGGTTTACGAAGGGTCTCTTATACATTTTACTTGATGGAAATATCAGTTCTTCCATCCATGAAGCATATTTCCTAAGGGCTGCATATCAGCAATGGGACTTTATTATACTGAAGATGATGTATTTTTATTTGAGGAGATAACTGACAAGATATCAAGCTTATTTTTGGCAGACAATTTAACATTCGACTTGAGCACTTGCAATTGCAGGATGAGTTCTCAGATTCCAACAGTGAAAAGGAGAATAAAATTAAATCTTATTGTACACTCTTGGTTGTTAGTGTTATTTTTAGTAAAATAAACTTACACAGAGGGAGATGAGCGTAAGCAGCAGGTTGATTTTTTTTCATCTGAACAGAGTTGTAGAAACTTTAATGTCAATATATGGTGATAGTAATTAATGCTTAAATGATACGTTTTCTAAATGCCCAAACTGTAGGACGAAGAAACTGGGCTAAGACCTCTCTTCTAACAAATGACTGGTAGGTAGGGCTGTGGTAACTGCTTTTGGGCATGTCCTTGCTGTTATTAAGAAAAATAGATCCCTAAACCTGTCATACCAGTAAGCATCCAGACATTTTTCTTGGATTTGGCTGCTTCGTGTAGACCTGCTCCCTGGATAATCAGATAGACATGCTTCAGCTGCTGGTTTCCAGTTGTTGCAATAATGTGCTAACATGCTGGTCCCCTGAAACAGCCTGCTTATTAAGTGTGATGCCCAAAATGCCATCTGGAGTGTTATTCAGACATCTATAATTATTCTGTCTACTTCTATTTGACTGTCTGCTTTGTTCCACTATGTGTTCTTTATTCCTTTTTATTTTATACTTTCAATTTTTTGAACTGAGCATGGAATCATTTCATCTTTTCATATAGCAGCATTGACAGCATCTATACAGTTCTTTTACGTGAAGGCAAACATGCAAACTTTCTAGAAGTAGCTCAGTGGAACAAGTGGCATCTCTCTGGTTCCAAGTTAGAGTGAAAAGAAATGACGTTTTAGTCAGCTTGGTAGAGAGTACTAATCATAGAAAACTGAATTATTTACTTCCTGTCTTTATCCATTTGCATTTGTACATAGTGATAGAAAGTATTTCCAGCTCATGTGACAGTGAATTGCAGTCTCAGTGCAGGTGGGAATGTTGTTAAGAGATGAAGGGCAGAATAGGAGAGGTTCCCAAAGCAAACCAGTGGAAAAGATCTGGAAATAGGGAGTTTTGTTTGATCTGTTTATATCATTAGTGTTGCTTCTACTGTGTGAGATCATACTAGACATCTTGCTAAAACTGCGAAGAATTAAGTATTTGGGTATTAAGTAGATTCTGTAGGGAATTGCTTTGGCTCTTCGTTATAGTGGTTGTTGGTTGCAACCAGTTAAGAAGAATGTGAAACTGAAACAGGAAATGAAAACTAGTATAGCAATGAACCTGAAAGATATTTACATAAAGTATGAGTAGCCAGAAAAGTCATCCTTGATGTGTTTTTCATGTGACTATATCTGGTTGAAGTAACTCAGTATAGGACCTCATGACAGAATTGTCCCTGTACCACTTACTGGCTGATGCTCACCTAGCAAGAGCCATGGTTTACTCTGAGCAGCGTTCAGCTCATCCTATTTCTGACCACTTGTATGTGATTTGACAGTAGCTCGTATTGCTGAGTAGGAAAAGGCTGAGAAAGAGTTAAAGGTTTAGATAATATCCCTGACATGTGCCAGCCAAATCCGGAGAAGTGTGCATGAAGGATGAGGGGAGTTAATAAATGGGCTGGATTTAATAAATAGTTAGTATTTAATTTCAGCTTCTGGCCCTCAGAGAGCTGAATTCGTGTATTGATGCAGCGACTTGCGGACGGTGTCCCCATCTAGGGGCAGATCTGAGCATCTCGGCTGGCTGGAGCTCGCCTGGAGGGGGAAGGGAGGCTGCGGGAAATACCGAGACCTGAGATGCAGCCTGAGGCCTGAAACAAGAACGTGCAAAGAACGATGTCTTCCTTGGTAAAATGTGTGGAGGGAAAGAAGCTTCTGGTAAATGATGCATTTCAAAAATCAAGATGAATTCTAGGCTGGGTTAATCTTGTGATGCCGTAGTTCTCAGCACAGCCAGAAGTGATGAGCAACAGCTGAGTGCTGCCTTGCTGGCATCCAGCTCATGGTCTGCAGGAGAAGGGAAAGCAAGCAGCTCGCTCTTTGGGCTGTCAGCAAGGCAGGAGCAAGAAAGCAGACTAGCGTGTTTGCAGAAAGCCTATGGTGTCTCTGCAAAAGGCATGCAGGCATTTGCTGCTTTCTGAGACTGTTTCTTAGCATGAACTTTAAATTGTGTGGCTGTTATGCTTCAGCTGAGCTCAGATGGGGGCCTCAGATGAGAGGAGAGGCAGGACTGCAGTTCTCACTCAGCACACATAACTGCTCCTCTTGGGGGAGGGTGTTGGTACAGATGTGGGCTGGTGTTGCTGTGAGGATGGAGTGGGAAATTGAAATTCTATGCTGGGGTCATGCAAATTGTGCCTGACTTCATGAGCTGCCTTATTTATGGTTATGGGTTTTTTTCTGTTGGTGGTGGCTTTTCTTGCCTCTTCATATAAAAAAGCCTTATGTGCAAATGCATCACTGAACTTGAATATGTATAAATAATAAGGCATTCAGAAGAAAAGAAAATGTTATTGAAGCGACCTTGCTGCCTTCCTTTTCACTCTATTTTTTTTTTTTCTGAAATAAAATTATATCAACAAGACAACCTCTCTGCATCCTTATAGAAAATGTGACTGTCTTAGCCAGTTGCCCTTAGCAAGGGCAAGGAAATTTCCTCTAAGCCCAATAAGGCTTAGAGGAAATTAAAAGGAAAAATACCTGCACATAAGCCTAGACTTCAGCCATTCCAGCTGATGAATTTAGCAGGATTTATGTACAGCATTTTTCCCCATCCTCATTCTGATCTATTGATTCTAAGTAAAAGGAGTAACCAGATTATGGCTTCAGTGTGACTCTTTGCAACTGAGCTTGTACTGGAACAAGCAGCCTTTACCAGTAAAGCTCCAGAGACCCTAAATGAAAAACTAGAGGGAGAAAGAGACAGAGGGATGAATAGTGTATTCAAACACAAGATATTGGGACAAATATTTGCACAGTTGTGTCACTGTGGGGTACTTATGGTAAAACAATCCTGTTGAACTCTCAGCTTAATAACTATGCAAGTTATGGTGAAGCAAACACTTGGCTGATTATTACGATTTTTTTAAAGATGCTATCTTGATACAGCACAAAATTATTACGCTGATTTGAAATAATAAGCATATTTGCCAGGTGATTGCTAAACAAAATGTAGACTTGCATAGCAAAGCCCAAGTCCGAGCAAGGCTTCTTTCACCCAAATTGTATTGGCAATAAAACTTCTGAGCTTTGTTTCTTTCCGATGTGTGCTGTGCAGCAGCCCATTTATGCATTTTCTGCTGTGCTGGGGCTTACATCACTGTCGTATTAGTCTAAGCAGAACAGAGCAGATTGTTTATTTTGGTTTAGCTCTGCTTCAGGCTGTAACATCAGATGTAACTCCTAGAGTGACAAATTCCAATTGCAGTGTCACAGATTAAACAAGGGTACAGAGGAGCCCTGCAAGCAGTTTTGTTTCTCACGGGAAGGAAAGGATGTTTTGCTGGCTGGAGTTTATATATATATATATATATATATATATATATATATATGGATATATATATGGATATATGGATATATATATGGATATATAAAAAATAATATATATAATAATAAATATATGGAGTTTATATATATATATAAAATATGATGAACATACCATGAACAACAATAGAGTTATCCTTTCCCATAACTTCTTTCTGTTTTAAAAGTACATTGCCCAGAACCTCTCACACATGTTTTTCAGTCAGTGGTTGCAATTTGCATTTAGTTAATGAGAGTCACCTTTTATAGACTGAATGATGCAATTCTGAATTACGTTTATGAAATATGTTATTTTTTAGCTCTACTTGCTGGTTTGCATGTTCTCCTAAAGGCTAATATCTTACAGAGCCACAATTGGCTGAGATTGGAGGGGACCTTTGGAGGTCATCTAGTCCAACCTACTCAAGCAGGGACATGCCTAGGCAGCTTCTGAATGGCTCCACAGAGGAGACACCACAGCCTCTCTGGGCAGTGTGTTCCAGTACTCTGTCACGTGCATAGTAAAAGAGTTTCTCTGTATGTTCAGAAGGAAGCTCCTGTGCTTCCTGTTGTGTCCATTACCCCCTTGTACTGTCACTGCTCGTCACTGAAGAAAGACTGTCTCAATTTTTACACCACTTTTTTTTTTTTTTTTAAAGTATTTGATGGTCTCTCCTAAGCCTCCTCTTCTCCAGGCTGAACAGTCTCAGCTTTCTCTTTTTCTATTTGTCATGGGAAAGTTACTTCAGTTCCTTTGCCATCTGCCTGGGCCTTTGCTGGCAATCTTCAGGAGAGCATGTCTTTCTTTGTATTGGAGAGCCTGGAACTGGCCTCAGCACTCCATGTGTCACCTCACCAGCACTGAATAGAGGGGAAGGATTACCTCCCTTTACTTGCTGGCTGTGCTCCTCCTAAAGCAGCCCAGGACATATGGCTTTGTTTATAGCAAGGATGTGTTACTGGCTCACCCAAATCTGAAGATCTTGGCTTTCTTAAAAGTGTTAAATTAATATTCTTTGCATTATAATTTAGACACTTTTGCTGTGATTATCTGGTTGTTATTTGTGACTTCTCTGGGCATTGTGACCCATTGTTTGAGAAACATTTGCAAAAGAGTTTTGAGTATTGGTTTGCCTCAATGTATCGATCTCCTACCCATTCTACAGTTGACCAGTTTTACTGTTGTCAGTGTAGCCAGTTCTGATTAATGCAGAACTAAGCAAGATTAAAATGAGGCCCATCCTCTGAGTACTGATAAGAATCTTGACAAGGTTGCTGAAGCTCCTCACCTTTCAAGGTATGTAACAAATGTCTTCCATGCAATTCGCTGCATGTGCAGTGTGTTGAGGGTCACGTGGCAGCATAGAAGGCTTTTAACAAGCTACAGCCTTTTTTTAAACTCACTTGAGAATATATATTTCAGCTGTGACTAGCCCCATCATCTAATTATTAGATAAACTGAAGGCCTTATTTCATCATATAACTTTTCAAATATTAAATATTAAAAGGTCAAAAGTTTATTGGTAGTTAATTGAACATAAAATTAAGATATGAGTGAAGTGAAGGAGAAAGCTGTTGGCAGCATGCAGTTGTGTTATTTTTAGCACAGATGAATCTTTACCAATTTCCCCTGTGTTTCTAGAAACCACAGTCCATAAATACAGAATCCAGAATCAGAATAATAGGAAAAATGTAATGTAGCATCGGTTTCATGGGAGAATCATCTGGTCCACAGGAACTCGGAATGATCAAGCTGGCCTTAATTTGGCAGTGACATGCGAGGGCAGAGAGAGAGAGATGCTGAAGAAAGAATCTTAAGGACAGAGTCCCTAATGTAGTAGGGAATTAATTTTGGAGGAAAAAGTATTGCTTCAGGGAGTGCTCTATTTATTTAAATGATGGAAGAACTATCTGCTCAAAGCATTGTATCTGTCAAAGGAAGATGCAGGAAAATATCTTTCAAAAGAAAATAACCAAAAATACATGAAATAAACAACTAGCTAGCCTTATTTTTAGATCTCTGTGGGATGCCTCTATGAAATAGAATAGGTAGTTGTTATACTGATACAAGAGGAAAGAAGACTGGAAGTGCATCTGGGGTCATGCAAACACTGTTCTTCAGGCTTTCTCTCTATATATTTAGTTGTGCAGTTCATGATTATGTATTTTTTTTTCCTTGTCTGTGTTACGAATAGTTGATGTTAGGAAAATCAGAACATCTCAGCAGAGGTCAGGGATTTTTTTTTTTGCTATTGTCAGCTGACATGTCAAGGTGGTTTTTTTTTGAGCTGTTATGTTCACAGAGTGCAGGACACAGATATTTCTGCACTTCTGTCACTTCATGTTTAACTTTAAAAGGAATATGTGAAGCAGAATTGGAAGATATGTAAGCAGCTGACATGTCATGTGCACTTGGAAATGTGTCCTGAATACTAACAGTGCTGCTTCTAATCCGATAAACTTCATCCCTTCTAACAAGGCTGTCTGTAGTGAGGCCAGCCCTCAAATAAAAGGTCCTTTGCTCGAGTACACTGAAGCACTGTGTAGACACTATTTATAAAGCCTGCACTGCTTCAGTGCGCAGAAGATCATGTATAGCCTGGTGATTAGGAGCAGTAGTAGGCTGCAGAGTTTCTGATGCCATGAGACAAGGAAATGTCATTGTTTTATCACACTTTAATAACACAGACTAGGTTCAAGGGCTGTCCTCTTCCATAGCTCTGTTTAGAAAGAGAAGGCAAACCTGATGAATCACACATGACTGAACAGATCACTTAGACTAGCTAATACAGGAGAGAATGGGAAATAAACTGGTGCATTTTATAATTAGGAACCAGTTTTGATAAGCGTTGGCCTGAACCACCTTCTGGGGATCAGTCATGCTCACAGTGCTTGACAGTTTCTGGAAGAGTTTAAATTCTTCATACTTGGTTTGCTTAGTGTTGCTGTTTTTCCTAGTAGCTGTCATTTCCAGGGTTGTAATTGCTTTGTTTTCTTTTTCCATTTTCTTTTCCTGTTTGCCAGGGGATTGTGAAGTTGCTGCAAAGGAGGAATGAGGCAAAGTCAGCTTCAGTAGATGTGCAGCTGAAGGTGTAGCTGCTGGGAAGCTTGACAGAGTTTAGTAGCATAGCATCTTAAAAACAGCACTATGTTGCACATTCAGCATTAACTTTGCTGATGAACTTTTCCTCTCTGTGAATCTGTATTTTACATCAGGTCAGATGGAGCACAGCATGGAGATTCACTGGCCTTACAGTTCCTAAAACTCTTGAATTACTTCTCCTTACTCTTCATTTTTTTTCCAGTTAGTTAAACTGTAATCTAAACCCTTGCTCATATGCAGCTAGTATTGTATATTGAAGAATCTGTCAAAAGGAAATAAAGGACAGAGAAAAACTTAACTGCCTGTTAAAATTTCAGAATATTTTAAAATTAGTTTTAATCAAGATCGCTGATTACCTGTGTCAATGGGATACAGGTCAAGTTTTTACCTACAACCTATCTGCTATTTTGAGGCCAGGTTAATTCCTTTTACAGACATAGAGAGTGCAACAGAAGAGTGAATATGAATAACCTCAGTGGGAAAGATCTATGTGTGCTGGGAAAGCTGCAGATGAATATAAGAAGTCAAAACTGTTCATTAGTGTTGACAATTATAGCTATTATATCCCCACAGAGTAAACTGCAGACTCTGTTTGCAGCATCCTTTTCTTTGAGAAAATGCTTTGATAAGCACAAAGAAGGGGTAAAGCCAGAAATCTTTGTTTCTTTTCCTATATATCCATCCACGTAACTAGGTAAGTGTAAAGGGGGGGGGGGGGGGGGGGGGGGGTGAACAAGAAGAGAAAGATGAGCAAAGCTGAAGTACTAATGACTGTTCCTGAGGTATATCCTTCCATGGACACTCATTTTCCTTTAGAATCTCGAAATCATTAAGATTGGAAAAGACCTCTAAGATCATCTAGTCCAACTGTCTGCCTACCACCAATATTGCCCACTAAACTGTGTCCTATGTGTTCCCTTTCCTTAAACACTTTCAGGGAGGGTGACTCACCATCTCCCTTGGCAGCCTGTTCCAATGCCTGACCATTCTTTCAAAGATGAAGTTTTTTTTGCAATATCCAACCTGAACCACTCTGATGCAAGTTCAGGCCACTTCCTCTAGTCTTACTGCTGTTACCGAGGAGAAGACACTGATCCCTACCTCACCACAACCTCTTTTCAGGTAGTTGTAGAGAGTGATAAGGTTTTCCTTGAGTCTCCTCTCCTTTAGGCTAAGCAATCCCAGCTCCCTCAGCTGTTCCTCATAAGACTTATAGTACAGGTCCCTCACCGGCTTCATTGCCCTTCTCTTAATGCACTCCAGGGCCTTGATGTCTTTCCTATAGTGAGAGACCCAAAACTGAACACACTTGAGGTGTGGCCTCAGCAAGGCTTGAGCACAGAGGTATGAATGCTTCCCTGCTCCTGACGGCAACACTATTTTTGATACAAGCCAGGATACTGTTGGCCTTTGGGGTCATCTGGGCACATCGCTGGCTCATGTTCAAGTGGGTGTTGACTAACACCCCCAGACTCTTTTCCCCCGTACATCCTTCCAGCCACTCTGCTCCACCACATCTTATTTTCTTTCAGTATGTTTTCTTTTCTGAAGGTCACCCGTGCTAGCATCAGAAACAGCTCTTAAAGGATTTTCAGAGACGGTATTCTAAAACAGTGTTGTGAATACCCTTGTTTCCATTCCTGCAGTACTAGTAAATTTAGCAGAGGGATGCATCTCGTGCTTGCCAATATTTTATTACCCTTGACTGTTTACTGTGCATCATTTGGGTATCAAGATCTAGAACTGAATTGTCAAATCACAGATGGTTTGGGTTGGAAAGACCTTAAAGATAAGCTAGTTCCAACCCTATACTGTGCTCAAGAACACCTTTTACTAAATGAGGTTGTTGAGGGTCCCATCCAGCCTGGCCTTGAACTCCAACACAGACTGGTCAATTCCAGCTTCTCTAAGCAACAACCTGTTCCAATGCTTCATAATCCTCTGAATAAAAGGTAGAAGAGGAGAAATGCATCTCTTGAACTCCATGCTTCCTTTGATGTAGCCCAGGATACGCTTGGTTCTGTAGAATGATAAGTCATTATATGGGATTATGTCTGTCTAAGTGTTACACAGACTATTGGATCCAATGGACGAATGGGAGAAGCTTATTCCTTAATTTTCAGGCACAAAAAACGGTAGGTTACCCAAGTCTTATTATATGCTGTAATTCCATTTAAAAAAAAAAAAAAAAAAAGAGATCTAGCCAGCTTCCAAATCAGAATTATGAAATTAATGGAATTGTATTTGAGTTATTTGAAGAAATGCCACAATCCTCAATGTGGTAGGTTTAATCTCTGTAAATCTGCAAACTGTCCATGTATGTTGGCTCAGTTACCAGTGGAGAACTGATACCTTCCAAACTTCTTATAAGTTGCCTAGTTTTTACTGTATTACTGTGTTTTTTGTTGTTGGTTGTTTTGGTGTGGTTTTTTTTGTGCATGTTTTTTCGTTCTTTATGTTGACTAGTTGAAGTTGACATGTAGGGAAATTATAGATATACAACTCTATTGAAATTCTAATGCAGAGCTGAGAAAATGCGAGAATAATATAAACAAGTCTTTCTAACTGCTGGTACCATATTGTGATTGAGATTGCAAACTGTTTTCATCATATTTTTAACAGAAATTAACTGTTTTGCGCCCTTACAATCTATCAAATCAAAGTGCATTCAGTGAGATTTCCTAGCCGAAGGCTCAGTTTCCTTCCCTCTAAATAGAAGTGCTGATGTAGGTAACTGCACCTTGATGCTTATGCAAAAATATTTGCCTTGAGGAGGAAATGGTGAAATATCTGTAAATTATAATGACAGTAAGGAGTTGAAGAAAATAACTTTCTATGAAGGAATCACTTCATTATAGCAATAACTTCAGGGTGTTTTTGTTTGTAAGATAATAATCATGTCTTTGGTTGAGACTGAAGGCTCATTTAATGGGAAGCACCCTCAAGTTATTGTTTAGATGAACATTTAAATTGAATATTCATATTTGAAAAGAAAGATGAGGAAAAAGCATAAAACATTATGTTGAGGTGGTGAAAGACAATTCTCTAGGAGCAAATGCACTTAATTTAGATCCATCTCCTGCTTCCTTTCTCCCTTCTCTACCTTACTTTGCTTTCCAGTTGTCTTCTATACATGCTAATGGGGTATAGAGTCAGAGCCAGCACACCACGGTTTATTTTCAAAGTTAACTGAAAAGGAACAACTGAAGGATTCACAGTAGGCACATGCTGTATGCAACAGACTTATTCACTCTTGGAGTCACAGGGAATTAAAATGATTATGTGTGTGACAGCATATTTTTTTTCCTCCTGTGTCTTTCCGGGGATTTCAGCATCCACAAGATGAGAAAATGTGGTTGCAATTCTGTCTTGTTTTGCCTTTTGGGAAAGTTTAATTCTATCTGATGTGTTTACAGAAAACATAATCTTCAAAGGTCATCTCCAAAGGTTTGTTTTGGAAAATAGAGTTATGGGTCTTCAAATAAGAAAACGGAATAATTCAGTAAATTCTGGTGCTTAGAGTAGAGATCCAGAATAAACTTCTGCCAAAATTCTGTAGTATTAAACTCTTCACAAATTGCTGTTTCCTACTGGAGGCAGTACATACTAACTCTTGAAATATACCCAGAAAATTTTAAAGACATTGGTGTTTTGCAAGCCTAAAGCTGTGCCAGGCCCCCTTCTAAAAATTTAACATCACAGAAAATTGCCTTCCAGTCGCATAACAGAAGTTGTTGACATTGTTTGTTGTACAGATATAGATAAAGAAGCTAATACTAAATTAATTTAAATCATTGAAAGAAATCAATGGAATTCTCAAAAACTAGGCAGAGAAATAAGAGAGCATTAGTTAATTTATTCAACTTTAATCGGTGAAGGATTTTGTGCTGTTACTTGTACAGACAGAGTTAAACCTTCTTCCTCTTATTGTGATATCCCAACCTCAAACCCTGTGTTTATTTCTTTGATTGCTTATTCTTCTGAAAACCAAACTAGGCTGATTTCTGACCATGTCTCTAGTTTGTCAGAGCTGGATATTTCAAGTCACAAAGTTGAAAGAGTGTGAAAGGGAGTCTGAGAAAAAGGGAGTGTGTACTGGCATGGATTGCCTGTTGTTCTGCCTATGCTGCTGGGAGGTGAGGGCTGCCTCTGGGTTGAGGGAAAGTCTGCTGTGAGCCAGCTGAAATCCGGGGAGGGTATGTGCAGCATTTGCCTCCCTTTGACAGCTAGTGGTGAGTCTACATAGTGTGTAGGAGGTCAGTGGTGCAAAAGTGACTGTGGCAGAATCAGTTCAGTCAGTTCAAACTGCAGACCTTTTGAGTTAATGTTTACTTCTCTGCCATTCCTAATGTGATCTTTTGGTTGTTTTTTTTTTTCTGGTTTTCTACTGAGTGCAATTGCATACATGTGTACTACTGATCTCCTTTCAAAGCATGACTGATTTTCCACTGTGCACAGAGTGCTATAGACAAGTAGTCTGACAGATTACAGGAAAAGTTTCTTCTCCATCCTAATCATTCTGTTCTTTTATACCGTGCGACTCAGCTGTTAGTGGCTTGTATACTTGTATCTCAACACAGAGTTCAGACAGGGGTGTCTGAGCAAATGTAGTTCCATCGCAGGGCACCAACATACGAATGTAACCGCATGTAATAGTTCCCTTGCCTGTCCGTTATGGGGTGGATGCTGTTCCCAGCCACAGCAGTTACAGATTTTGCAGGCCTCAACGTGTATCACATCCACAGTGTGAGAAGAATTACGACAGCAGGTTAACAGGAGCTCTGCTGAAAGGAGCACTTGCCATCATGCGCTCCAATTTGTAGAGAGCCTGTCCTCTCTTGTGTTCTAGTTTATTGCTATCAGTCTGTTCCTGTGTTCAGACTTTTCAGCTGCTTTCCAACAGAAATGAGCAACATGAAAGTACGTTTTGCAGAAAAATATATAGCATAAGAAAAGAGACAGTAGGTCAGATTTCTTCTGCCAGTGCCCCCTTAAAGTTAACAGCTGTGGATCAGAATACATTTTTATAAAGCACAGCCAGAAAATCTGAGCACATGCAGTGATGTCTCACGCTGTTCATAACCTACACTGTATGACCTCTGTGTTGTGGCGAGCTATCGAAGACACAAAACCAGTATGTAACCAGTATGTTTTTGCTGTTTTAATGGATTTAATATATATATATATACTGAAAATACTATTCTTATATGTACTGTTTTATTTAATAGACATAGTCTATATTTAAAAAAAAAAACACCATTTTTTCATCGATGAAGAAAGGAAAAGCAGGACTGTATTTTAGTAGTTCTAAGAAATCTGTGGAAGATGGGTTTTTCTCTGCAGTGCTCTTTATTATTGTCTCTTTTCTCTTATAAGATCTTGATACCTGTTTCAAATGCCTTGCACTTGTCAAAATATTTAGGGATTGCATTGTTACTTGCAAGTTTGGTCTGCAGTTGCTGTGTCACTTCTTGTATTCACATATAATAGCATATTTCTCATTAAAAGGCAGGACTAGTTGCTGTTCTTTCTGCCAAACCACCTCAGTTTTAAAACAGAAATCACTGCACTAATTTTCTATTTTCCTGTATTCATACTTCTATATAAATAGTAGCGTGTTTCTAACGGGATTTAATGATCTACTCTAACTGGAAGTGCTTGAAAGTATTTTTCATAGTGGGAAAACCACACACAAAAAGCATGATAAACAGGAAGCGATTCTTTCAATAGTTTTGAATAGGACCATGAACTGTGTGCAATAGAAGGGAAAACCAGATGTGCTACTAGCTTTGTATGATTTGGAGAACTGTACCCTTTCTACACATGTGATGGATGAATGAAGCAGCTTATTTAGGCATTGTAATTTTGTTCTGTTGAGTGCTACTCAAGGGTACTATTTGTGTTTAATTATTTTGATTGTTTATGGAGTATGAGAGTGCCTGTAGTGTCTATGTAGCTTAAGTTTGCATTTCCCATATTTCCCCTTTTTACACATTTTATTCAGTGATTAATCTTTTTTTTTTTTTTTTTTTTTTTTGAATGGTGCTTATTGATCTGACCTGTAAGTTAACAAAGATTCATTTTGGAATAGCACAGAGATCCATTTATAAATGAAAATGGTACTTATATAGAAAGCTTTTTGAAGTACAGGAAGATTGCCAACACAGAAAAATGTATTAGAAATGCGCGAGTGTGTTATGATAAATATAGCACTCAGAGGTGGGGTTAAAGGCTGAGATATAACAGTGTGCATTCAGATTTATTTACTGCACGGAAATGAATCCTATTTTTGTTTCATTCACTGTAATCCCACCAAGGCAGCCTTATAGACATCTCTAAGGTTTTTGATTATTATTTGGTTAAGATTTTGAGATTGAGGTGAGAAAAATCCAGCTGTCACCTAGAAATGACCTCAAGGGGGTTTCACAGATTTGTCCAAAATGCATTTCACTGATTTATACAGACTGAAATATATTCCTCACTTCAGAGTGCTTCAGACCACAGCTACTCATATTTTCTAAAAAATAATAGACTAATGTATGTGGTACACTGTTTAACCTTCACCCAGCCACGCTTTTTTCAAAATCCGAAGGATAAAGACCAAGTGAGGGGCAGATGCCTACCAGGTTGTTCTTAAATAGGCATTGAAGGATGCATCAATTAATGCACTGCTATACCTGCAAGCCATTCCTGATGGTAAGTAGTCCCTCATGTTTGTAGTCACCAGACTCATGCTCAGCACATTAACAACAGCTGTGAGATTTTGGGATATACCAGTGCAATTGATTTCCCAGTGGGATTCTTATCTAAACAAGATCAAGTCTTCATATCTTTATTTAGCCAGAGCACTGTTGTAGTGTATCTGAGAATTATCTGTGCCTTTCTGCTTCTCATTTAGGGGAAGGAGGAAAGAGTGTACAGACCAGACAGCGCTTCTGACTGTGCCGTAGTTGTGCCACAGTTATGTGACAGTAATAGCACGAAGCAGAAACATTTAGGTTCTCTCCTCTTTTTGATTTAAGTAAATTCATGCTGATAAAATTCTAATGAAAAGGTATCAGAGCACAGAGGAGTGAGTGACATATTATGGAGGATTTCTGTGATTCATTGTAATGGTGGATTTTCAATTTTTAAAAGTGGTTACTTTCCTAATTGGTGAGCAAAAAGGGCCAATTTATCCCTTGCTGTGAGAAGCATTTTTCTTTTATATTACTCTCTAATAATATATGATAAGAACTCTCATTTAGCCCAACACATTACGTAAATGGAAGCTATGAAACATGTTTTATAACATACATCAGAGTTACATTACTAGACTGTTATGTTAGATTGAGCAAGAGCTCTTGTTACACTGTATGGCAAATTTTTTTACTTTTACCATATTCCTTTCTAAGACAAACTGCGTTTAGTTCAAGTAAGGCTTCTATTAATAACTCTTGAGGCTATTCTAAGTGAGTATTTACTAGCTTTGCTCAGGTATTATGAATATAATCTCTACACTTAGTATTTACTGACCTCAAAACTTCTATATCTGTTTTAAACTAGACTTGCTTTCTCTTGGTACAAAATCTTCAAATGTTGTAGTGCAGTGACTCTTCTAATGCCAGACTAATTTGGATAAATCTACACAGCATGCAGATTTCTGAAAGTCTCATGACACAGATACCAAAAGCTGCAAAATGAACAGTCTTAGTTGTGCAAGCAAAGTTTTATGTTTCAGGATACATGTAGCACTCAGACTTGTATATAATTTCTATGCATTGTTTGTAAATCTGGCAGTGTTAAAAGATAGCACATTTAAACATTGGAGTTCTCCCTTAGGAGCTGAGCTCCTTGTGGAGAGTATTGTTTGATTTCAAACAATTGCAATTCATTAAGAAGCAAAATTGATATCACAAATTAATTATGTTAATTAAGTTAGTAACTGATGGTAGTGGCTTATTTGCATAATGGAGTCCTATTAGTCTTGGTTTCCTACAAGTTTAGGTGAAAATGTAAAAAACACCAGGTTCATTCCTGATCTGGCTTTTAATGATACTTAACTGTTGGTGAATTGCTCCTCACAAGAAAATTATTGTCTTCTGTCCTAAAAGAAAGGTCAGAGAGTAGCAACCTTAGATCCGGGGAGCTTCACATGAGTCTAAACAGATACTGCAGTAATAAAATTGAGAAATAAACCCTGAAAAAGAGAGAGCGTCTTTACAGCTGTAGGCAACTTGGACTGGTTCTGGAAGAAAGCTCTGAGGTGTTTTTCTTAAGATTACATTGACTGGTGAGCCATGGGGACTTTTGCACGGTAAGGACAAGATAACTGCTCCTCCAGTTCTCTCTCTAATGATTTTGGGACCATTCAGAGCTAAAATTATACAGATCAGCTTCTCATTTTGCCTTACAGCTGTCTTTTTAAAATTGTTATTTGTTACATTCAGAACAGCAAGTGGGCAACTAATAAGGATTAGTGATGGGTAGGTTTTATTTAATTCCACTTCTAAGCTGCTTTATTCAACAAAATCCTTAGAACACAGGTTATATTTTTAGATACACCAACACACACTGCCATGAATTCTATACTCTAAAGCATGGATGAATAAATGTTTATATACAGTACCTAAAATTATTATTGATTATGCTTTCCTGTTGTATTCCCACATTGAGGGCTTGATTGTTTCCTGTTTCAATGGGTTTCCAAAGTATCATATAGCAGGATTTACAGAAGTTATACTAGTACTGTTAACTCTTATGATTTTATCGTAAGTTCTGCTGTATTGATGCATTTTAATGACTTCCTCATGGAGTAAAGTGAATATGTGAGAAATCCTCACTCGTTTCTGAGCAAACTCTTTAACATTTAACCTATTTTTATTCATTTTTGCCCACAGGCAAATAAAAGTAGTATAATATTTCATCATTGTTGTGGGAATCTCACTGTACTTTTCATCTTAATGCATCTCTTATTCTGTTTTTTGATCACTGATGCTTGGGGTTGATAATATTTCTCAAGGAAGAGATAAGCAGTATTGTACAATACTTACAGAACACGTGACTTTATAAGAGGGGTCATAGTCGTTACTTTGGGATTGACAAAGTGTGTCTATCAGAAGTTAATTGAGCTTAACTTATAGCAAACTGTGCCTGCAGTGGTGAAGCATTTCATGTGCATGTGATATTACTATCTTCCCTTTTTTTTTTTTTCCACCTTCTGTGGAAGTGGTTCTGAAAAAAATTTTTAGAGAGCTGGTGCCCCTCCTTGCTGTGGCCACTGCTGGGGTGTCATAGCATACACTCAAGCTCACAAGTTAAACTGTTTGTCCTCACTATTCCCATGTGTTCGTCCTCTCCAGTCCCACAAGCAGTATCCTGTCAAGCTTGAGATGTGCATATTTAGGTATCTCTGCGTAGGTGTCTGCATGTGTGGTGGGTGTTGGAGCTCCTATCATTGTCAGTGGATTTTTCATCCATTTCATCATCATGTGGCCCAGCAGTTGATTCAGCTTACCAGCTTACTTCAGCAGACAGCTGAAGACTAACTCCAGGCATCACTGAGTATGTTCATTATAGTGGGAATTTCTTATTTAGCCTGCAGATAGTTGCTTGTATGTGGCACTGAAGTTTGAAAATGTTGTTCCCAGTTGAATCAAATCTCCAGAAGCGGAATGATTTTGCTTATTCTTGCTGCAGGAATTATCTCCCTGTAGAGTTCTAGTCTCTGATTTGAGAGACTGAAGAGGCATTGTGGTTATCATAAAGTTCTTTATGCCTTCCTTAGCTGGTCACATTTCTCTTGTAACAATTTCTATTTAGTTTTACCTTCCAAAGTTTGACATTTTACCGTATGTGATCTTACCTCACCTCATACAAAGGTTTTCAGTTTCTAAGGCACTTTCCTTGTTTCAGATTCCAGTTTTTGGTGAAGCTGCAAGTTTCTATAAAAATTTCTCCTGTACTATATACCTCCTTCATGTTAGAAACAGTCTCTTTATAAAAATGTTATAATGTGCCAAGCTAAATTCTGGATTTATGTCCTTGTTTGTCTTGTGTACCACTACTGAAAAATTATTTTATATGTTAGGAATTTATTATGAAGCTTTTTGTGGATTTTGATCCATGTTATTTATAGAGTACTTGTTTATCATTTTTATTGTTCTGTTTTTAACAGGAGTCCTGTGCTTGTGTTCCAGTGCATGCATCACCATGTCATTTGCCTAGATTGTTTCCATTTGTACTGTGTGACAATGTTGAATGATCGTCAGTTCATCTATGACCCAGACCTTGGTTACTCCCTCCCATGTGTAGGTAAGTTACAGTGGATTTTCTTTTTTTTTTTTTAAGTAGTTTTTATTTCATATGATACCTACAGAAATTATATTGTTTAGGAGTTGTTTCATGTCATGGAGAAAGTATTTGAATATTGAAGTGGTTCTTGCTGGGCACATGAACTGGAGGATTAAATAGATTTTTTTTGTGTGTGTGTCAGTATTTTATAACCATGAAGTGCTAATTGAGGTTCAGCATTATTCTTCTAGTTAAAAATTTAAAAAAAAATCCTTGACCTCCACATTTCCACTTTTGAATGAAATAAGTTGTTAAGTTTCTTTGCCTGTCTTCAAGAGCTGATAAAAAAAGGACTGCAGTAGGAATTTTAAGTAGCCTTCCTGTTGGTGAAGTCATTGCTGCTAATTGTTGCTGCATTGAATGAAATGTAGATCACCCTGAGAAAGTGGTAGGTTTTCTGTTTTACCTGCATAGGAAACAAAAGTTGACATAAGTAGGAGATAAAGGCACTAAGTCTGGAAAATGTTTGGCTAATTGATTCCATTACACTGACTTGTGAACTTAAAAATTCTCAAAAAATTTGCTTTTAAGAAGAATACTTTTTTTTCATGTTGCTGTATCTGCATATGTGCATATTTATTTGAAGTGATGTGTAGTGGTATGAGAATCATTTTCCACTAATAAAGCTGGCTTTTCAGCTTTATTATTGTTATTTCCACTAATAGAAACTGGCTTTACCTGGTTGCTTGAACAGTTGACAAGAAAGAGTCAAACTACTACTTCAAAGAAAAGTGGTCAGCATTTCTGAAAAGTAGTGTTTGCTCACAGACGAGACATGCCTTAAGGACATTGGCAGTGTAGTAATAAGAACCATTAAAATTCTTTGTTATTAATTACTTTGGATGCAGTCTTGCGGTGAGCATTGAATCGCATTTCACTAGAATTACTTTTATGTGCTGTTCACCTGACTTATCTCACTGTACTTCTCTCCTCCCTCATATGCTCCTTGCTCTGCTACTGTAATTACATATAAAATTATTAATGTTGTATAAAGAAGAACAAGAGAACTTAGCATTCTTTCCTTTACCATTACTGTAGTATTGTGTAGTTAGTCTGTACTCTTAATCTCTTTTGCCTGCTTCTCCAAAACTTAATCAGTTTTCTACACAAATTAACTATCTACCTCATTGCTTTAGTTGAATTGAATCCATCCTTTTTCCCCCATAACTCATCAGTTCTCTGTTCTTTAGTTCTCCTTAGATTAATCTCTCAATTGTGCAGCCCACAACCCATCTTTTTCCTCTCCTGTAGGCTTCTTTGCAACCACAGGTAGTGCCATTTCCTTCAGTTTGCATTTGCACCTGTTACTTTAAATTAATGATCCTTCCCACCTCTTCTGCCCATAATCCATTTTTTTTAGTCATACTGCATAATAATTATAGTAGGAATTTTGCATGTATCATTCAACTCCAGTCGTTCAATTTGATTGTTTCGTCTGTCATTTTTCTTAGAGTGAGGACAAATTAGCAGAGATTTTTACCTTTTCTGTGCCTTACCTGTATTGAAATTGGGAACTATGGGAAATGAGCAGTAGAGACAAAGTATGGGTTGAGTGGAGAATGCAAAAAGAGAGTTGAAATGCTCAGGGATGTCATTTCAGTATTAGTGGGATGAAGAAGGCATGGAAACGAACTATGAAAGGGAGACCCTAAAGAATGTACAGACTACTTCTGTTTGAGTGAGATAGGGCTCAGCTGTATATCTAGTCTCACATTTCTTATGCTTTGTATTAAAACAGCTGAAAATGGGAATACTGAAGTACTGCTAATCTTCGTGTTTCTGAACTTCTCAAGTCAAAATGCTGTTTTCCAAATACAATAAAGTAGTAGTACTAGTTCTAGTAGTAGCAGCTGTGATAGTAGGAATAAGAACAACAGAAATGCCATACGTTTTGTCTCTTTTCACATCTATAAAAATGTTTCTTTGAAAACTGCCTGCTCATGTATTTTGACCCTGCCCTGGGTCAATCAAGTGCATATCTTAGACGCCCCTGAGTGCAGCACAGTATGAAAATTGAGTCATATCAATTGTGATACTGAAGGAAAAGCAGTGTAGTTGTGTCAGTACAGCATGTTGGACAACATTTTTGACATTGCTGATAGGCTGATGTGGACTGACAAAGCAAATACTACTTCATGACCCTTCCTAGTGTTTCTGCATAGTGTTTTTGATGCTGTCCAGGTGTGCCTCCTTGCTCTGAGTCAGCCTGATGATCTGTAAGAAGTACTGGTGTTACATTGTGCTGACATGCTTTGTGTTGCAAAGGTTCTCAGTCACAATCTCTGAGCATTCCACAGTTTCAAATTATACATCATCTAAGCCAAAAATTCATTGTTACCTCTGTCAGTTCTCTTTGATGAATTATCAATTCTGTATTTAACAAAAACATTTCTAAGCGTTATCTTTCCAACTGCACGGCAGGCTGAAAAGTCTGATTGGTGCTGTTATAACTCTACTGCTGTGTTTCTGCAGCCACCTTTAACCTGACTTTCTGGTATGCGAGATACTTAGTTGTTTCTAGCATTAGGTGGTAGTTGAGTTAAGAACTGATGACTAAGTTACCTGTTGTCGTTCAAGAAAAACATAAGGCTGAGCTGTATCACACCTGTGAAGAACAATTCACTGTTTAGCAATCCTTTTGCTCTTAACTGTTCAGTATAAAGAAGTTTAGCCTCCTCCATAGCTCTGCATTCAGCAGCTTTCATCAGCAGTGAATTCAATTAAAAAACATTCAGTACAGTATCCTGTGATTTTTCTTTTCTACTTACTGTAGCACTCATACTGAATAGTAGAAGATTGCATTTTTGCAATTCACAATCTTCATTTTTGCAACTGCAATTTGCAGTTTATATTTACACATGAGGAAAATAAAGCAGTGTTTGACACAGCTTATTCTAATTACCTCAGTGGAGCCTAAAATTCATTCTTCTTGACAGGAATGAATACCATGGGGCATGCCAAGAAATGACTTATTTCTAGCAATGGCAGTGTTGATTTAATACATGTTACTTCTAACAGTGCTTAAAACAAAAAATATATTTTATCTGAGCTTTATTGAAAGGTTAGATGTTGATTTGAGCCTGCATATAAATATGAAACAAAGTCGTACTTACTATAGCAGAGTTTGTGTTGCAATAGGTGACCAGGTTGCACAGATGGATCAAAAGCTCTGTCTCTATTAATTTGTGTATTTTACATATTACAAGCTAGTGGTGGAGTGGTACTTATGGTGTCTTGAGCAGGAAATAATGGTACTTTAAATTTATGCTTTGTAAAAATGATTTCAGTTTTCATGTAAGAATTGATTTATTTTAAATCTAGCCCATTTCTGCAAGGCATATAGAACTGTAGAGGAGGTTTTGTAATTAAGTCTAAATCTTTTGCACTTCCAATTAGTTGTGTTTATTCTAGTATTTTTGAAATAGAGAGATAACATAATGAACATAGCCTGCAGTTTCCATTAACATTTGACTCACTGTTTTGATTTTTATCAAAGGAATGTATTATCAAAGTGAGATTTTTATATCTTCTGTTGGATCGATCTGGAGTCAAAGCACAACAGAATAAAAATAAATAGCAGCAACTATAGTGGAGGGTCACTGTGACAGACAAGATCGGTGTTATGACGTGTATGGTAACTTGAACTGGTAAGGATCTAGGGAGTTCAGATAAATACTGCTTCTCAAGTAGGTTTAGTATCTTGCTTCCTGTCACACATAAGCCAGTAGGTGCATTTTGGCATTGGTGTTCATTTATTTTGTCTGATTGCACCCTTCCTTTTATTTGTTTTCTCTTATTCAGCTTAATTAAGCAGACGGTAGTATGTGTTCAAAAGAAGGCTATCTCATCTGATGAGCTATGATTTATCAAACTTGATAATGCCATAGTTGTATGTCATTCCTGTACAAAACGTGTCATTGGTGAGACTTTTGGGAAGAATAAAATTAATTCCTTAGTGCTTAGCTGCTAATCTAGTGCCAGGCAGCACTCCTCCAGCTGAGAACAGCCAGCATGGAGGGTTGCCACTCTGAGCACAGTAGCTCTGGTGCATTGATAGGATTAGCTGCTCAGAAAATTGTAGCAGCAACCCCATGGTTCAAGCTCAGTGTATCTGCTCAGAGAAAGGACTTAGGGATACGAGCTGGCTGTATTTCATTGGTCATTAAAATAAAAAAGTAAACGTTACAGATAATACTCTCTCTGCCCTTGTTAAGTGGCAACAGAAATCTATCCCATCTCTCTGTGTGGTGTCTTGTATTAATGAGGCTTCATGCATAGAAATTTCCATGAGTGGTGACCTCCAAGTATCTTTGAAATAATTAATAAGGTGCTTAGAGGGACAGATTTGCATATGCATGGAAGATCATTTGTGGTTATTTAGTTACTGTGCAGGGCAAAGAGTCTCATAGCATTACCTCAAAGCAGGAATTGTATACAAGCATACAGTTCGTCACCATATTTAAACATATAATTCTTATGATCACCATTTCAATTTTAAAATAGCATTACGGCATTATGGGTCTTGGTCCTCACAGATCTTTGGCAGAAGAAAAGTTGGTGAGGCCAAGGAAAGGCAAGGCTTAACACTGCTGTAGGCACTTTGCAAAAATATCTCCCTTTATTTCTTATGAGTAATCATATGCATGATGTATTTTAAATGAATCTGGATAAAAGATTCAGATCTCTAGATGCCTGTAAAACGCTGTTGTATCTGGAAGAAATCTTGTTTTACCACATATATATAAATATATAAATGAAATTGCTATCTGCTAATAAAAATGACTAAAGCTTTAAAGTATAACAAACTGCTTAAGGAGCCATATTCCACTGAAATGCAGTTGCTGGCAAATGTTTAAGGAGATATGTCTTAGGATTAAATTTTTTATCTCCATTGAATTCTATTTGTATAGTAATAGGATGTTTTTATTCCTGTGGAGGATGTCAAAGCAGTGGTGTATCTCTAGATCATATTTTAAAACCCTAGCAACCAAAATGAACAGGCAAGAATAAACAGGTAGCCTAAACAAAATTTGCAAGTAAAAGGAAAGAGGGTAACTTGTTTTTATTTGATCACTCCAATAGTGTTTGAGTCTTTTTTTATTAATAACAAAATCTCTAATGTGTTTAGGAAGTTTTATGTATGCGTGGGGTTTTAAAGCGAAGGTCAGTGGTCTCTGAGAACAGCCTTCTCAAGGATGTGCTGAGGAAGCAGACAGTGGGGCCTGAAAGAGTGCAGCAGTTAGTGCAAGAATCAAGGTGTACCTGGTATGGAGGCCTCAATATGTGAATCACTTCTGAAATATCTCTTCTCCAGTAACCCTGCTTAAAAGTATTTAAAGCAAAGTAGGAATTGACAATTTATTATTATTACTATAGGAATGAAATACAAAGGATTGAAAGCAGACACATTTGCAGCTCTTGGAAATTCTTAAAACTGCTCCTTAAATTTAATTAAATTAAATCCCTTACAGCTTTGTAATTTCTTGTTTGTGTGAAATATCTGAGCATACAGAAGCAGGTGTAGGAGACCTGAGAAATGTATTTTTGTTTTTTTTTTTACAGTACATCTTGGGAGAGGTTTTCTCTCACTCCTAGAAATTAATAAACTAGCAGTTTTCAGTACATTTGTGTAACAGCTCTAATTGTGTTTTTTCCAGCACTGTTCATGACAAGGAAAGTGCAGATATGCAATTGTGTGCTGTGTTTGTGCTCTTAAGGGGTTACCCAAGCATGTCCTTTGGCAGGACATTTGGCAGTAACTGACCTAGTTGGTTTTTTAACCTATTTTCTGGATGCTTTCTGTCATTAATTTCCCGTGGATTTGACTGAGCTCCATTTTCTAGTCTAAGGAGGGTATGCATGCCCACTGTCCTCTTTGCATCCTCCTAAGGGGAAAGTTGCTTATTCCTTCTGTAGGGGAATAATTCTGAAGGTGAAAGGGAATCATCATAGAGGGGCTTTTTACAGAAGTGGCATTGTCTGGAAGTGATGTGCTGTTGCTTTAATCTAAGACAAATTCCTGAAATGACTCCATTGCACTTTTACAGAGAGGTTTCCCTTCTTCCGTTGGTATAATTTCAGTCACGTTATTGTTTGTGTTATGATAGTTTGAACATACTGCGTTGACTTAAATGTTAGTCATATTTCTTAGTAAGAGGCAACGTCTGTCCCTTTGGGCTTACCACCTGTGTGACAAAAGGAGAAGAGAAGCAAGGGTGATGCAGCAGCTACAAAGTACACAAGAGATCATTTACTGAGTTTAAATTGGAACTGTGAGTTTTGTTACAGTGGTTTTCCTAGGAATGTATCATTTTTCTTACACCTCTAGTATGTAAATTCCTCTCATTTCCTTTCTTTTAAGTCTCTCCAAACTCTTTCTTGAAGATGTTAGAATGAGAAATGATTTTTTTTCTCTAACGTTATGCACAGAAAAAATGGCATAGATCTGTGCAGTACCCTGGTGGAGAGAGCCTTGCAAAGACAAGATCATTCACCTCCATGTATTATTGTATTATTTCTTAAAATTGCCAAAGTTTATAGGATGATACAGCTAGATTGCTTTCTACCCAGGTCTAGCGGGTAGAACTAACCTAGCCATATTCCAGTGCAAAGTTAGTTAGAGAAGGGAATAAAGAACTGTGGATAAACCAGATTTTTATTTTCAGATGGCAATTGAATTTGCAGTGGCTTCCTGAAGATCTTTTAATGGTCATCTGCATTAGCCTCTTGCCATGAGCATAAAAAGCCATGAACCTATAGTGTACCAAGCACTTTTTGGTGATTCTTTACTAGCAGAAGCATGAGAGCTACTATGTCTTTTGAGCTCAGAAAGTCACAGCAGCTCCTTCATTTTTATTTTCAGTACTGACTGAAGTTCAAGCAGCAATATTTGAGGTTTGTCCCCTTAAGTATTTGCCATGTTTCCATAGCTGCAGATTGCCAGCTCTGTATCAAAGCAGTCTCAAAATTTTTAGAATGAGTGACGCTTAATATATTTGATGCTAACACTAAATTCTTCTCTGGGAATAACTATAATGAAATCATACCACGTGATCATTAGAAAATGTGAGTTGTTATAATTAAATTCAGTGTGAGATATCTTGCTGTCGGTGTTTTTCTCCCTTATCTCTTCACTATTTTTTGTTGTGATTTATTTAATTTTTAAATTACATGGAGATGACAGGGCATATGTCTGCTCTGATTAGTATGTCTTAAAAGCAAAACATAATTAAAAGAAGTCTTGCTTAGAAATTGACTCTAAGAGCAACTGAGAATGATCTTTCAGAGCAGACTTTTTGTCCTGTAGAAAACTACATCCATTGTCAAAGTAAAATACAGTATTGAAACAGTGGCAGAATGTGTGTGTGTGGGGGGGGGGGGGGGGGCGAGTGATTACATGTCCAGCTGAAGTCTAAATTCTTTTTTGTGTAAGCTGGAGTCCATGAGAGCTTTGACTTTGGAAACGAAGAATGCTTGTTCTGACTGGAAGTGCTTCTGCCTGTAGTGGTTTATCAGATAATAATACTTGATGTGGGTGTGTGGTTGGCAAGTCACTTTTAAGCTTTCATCAAATTGAGGAAAAATTACCATCTATCAAGGGATAGTAGTATGTTGCTAGTCATCAACTTTACAACCTACTCCTTGAATTGGTTTTTAATTCAAACTGTTTTTTAATGCGTCTTCTGTAAATGCTGATTGGGATTTTAGAAAGTAAATTATTTTGACTGCATATTCTTGAAATCTATTTTCTGCAGAAAAACAATATTAGGAAAGAAGGATCAGCTTTTGAACAAAAACTTACTTCATGGCTGGGTCAAATTCAAGTCCCAAACGGCCTAGCACTAGTGCTAACATTTGAGTCCACGGGCATTAATGCCACTGAGGAAGATACTCTGTGAAAAATGTGGGTAATGTGAGTAGAAAAAAGGGATGATATACAGGGAACAGCAAAAAGTGGAGTCTAAAGGGATGGAACTGAAAGACATTAAAAAAAGTGTTGGTGACCATTCAGGAAATGAAAGAGTAGAGCTTTAAAGAGGGAGGATAAGTAATAATGCCTCCATCTTCTCTCACATTTTGGTGTGGATGGGAATTTAGCTGTTAATCACAGTACTTTAGTGGTTTTCATGTGGACTGTTCTTCCACAGACTGGAAACATCTTTTTTGCTCTAAAAATGTCCAACAGACTGTAGAAGTTGCTAATTTTTATAGCTGGAATATGCTCGAGGATTTTAGCTTATGCTTTTAGAATAGCATGGGGAGAGTCTGACCCGTCATGCCTGGATAACTGCAGATTTCCTGAGAGATTGGTTTCTGTGTGAGCAGAGGACTTCTTTCAGTGTAGCACCATCTCTTAAGTGGACTCTGAAAGCAGCTGCATTTGTAAGGAATCATTGATGTCTTCTACATAATATACTCCATAAATAAGCTGCTGGGACTAACTGTAGCACATTCAGCATGTGTTTAGTCTCTGAAGCCTTGTGATTAATATTCCCCTAGTCACTTTGGTCTCTCACATGGCAGCATGTAGAGCTGCTGCCACATCACAGAACCAGCTAAGGACATTCCCCTTCAACAAGGAGTTGGCTTTAATTAAATTTCTGTGTCTGGAAAGTGAAAATCTAATTTTCTTTTTGACATTTTCTATATTACTACTTAGACAAAATTATGAAAATAATTAATCCCTCTGAAGCAGACATCAGCATTATAAGGGGTACAAAAAATATTGCATATAAATAATACCACTAATCACCAATCTGTTATAATTTATTGATGTAAGTCCTTATTAAAACTCTTAATCAGATTTGTTCTTGATAAAGCAGATGTGCCAAATGATTGCACAATGTAGGTGCAAGTGAGGGTTATAAAAAGTAACATGGTTCAAACTGCCTTTCAATATATTTTATCTCTCCAGAGATATATTATAAGAAAAGAAAGAAATAGGGGGAAAGAGAATAAGGTTTATCATTTAGAGAGGAGATTTTCATTCTATATTGAGTTCAACTACAGTCCACCATAGTGTTGGCTAAAACTGCTGACAGTTAAACGATCTTTATGCAATAACTTAGTGTTCTCATTCTGGTCCTTGGAGAATCTCTGTTCATGTTCCAAAAGCCATTATTTCAGCTGTTGTCAATGGGTAGTCTTGTTTCCTTCCCTAAGAAAGTGGAAAAGGATTGAGTAAGCACGGAGAGCAAGCCTCCTCCTCATAGCTGAAGTACTTTGTGTAAATTGGAATAGGATAGAACCACATAATGTCACTTGTACTGATGAAATGCCACTGAGATGCAATCTGAAATGCTTTTATCACGCCCCTTCATACTAGCTAAAAAACAAAAAGTTAACGAAATCTGAGCACTTGCACGTTGCACTGTGTCATTCTCCAAGCTGATATGATGTAACAAGCTGGGTATTGGGTATACAATAGTTCAGTAGTATCACTTGGAACCTTGTGCCACAGGCCTATTTTAAGAACCGGTCTTCGCATATTGTAATTGCAATCCATCTGCTGGCCATTTGCTATGGTTGGGATTTTAGCTGGATGGTTTAGAGCTGCCATTATACAGAGTAGGTAAACAAAGCACTCATGCTGAGCACAAGTAGTTCAGAGAAGACCACAGAAACAGTGATCCAAATAAGTTTGGGTTGTAGATTCACAGGCTATTACAATAAGATACTAAATTATCAAGCTGTTGCTTATTCATATTTGCCAACTGTATGATGAGTCATGTATTTGAAAATAAGAATTTTTAAGACAAAAATATATTTAAACAGGTAGTGAGTTTTAATAATGTATTTTATTATAAGGAATTATCCTGAGGCTTACAGGTAGCTTTTATTCCTTTGATACCTGTTAAGTTTGGTCTAGTTTAGGAACATTTATATTTATATTCTAATTCTAAAAACAAAGTAGCCTCACTTTTTCAATAAAAGTAACAGAACAATAGCTTCTGCCAGAACATTTTAATACTGCTGAATTTACTGCAGTGCTGTATGTTTTGCCCTTTTAGTAAGTGTAAGGACACCATTGCCATTTGCAGAGCTTAAGTGGATAGCGAGCTAGAGAGAATAAATGACACCTACTAAGGAACTTCCGTAGTATTTAATTCAATCCAATTCATAGAAAAGGTAAGTTATCAAAGGTAAAGATATATAGTTTGTTAAGAATTATCACACTCACTGAGAGTTTTTGACTTGTGACTATGTGTTCATCTTACGTGTGACAAATACAGAACATTAGCTAAAGGTGTTAAAAACCTGGGTTTAGAAATGCATAAAACATCTTACTGGGAAAAAGGTATGCACAGCAAATGTGCACTGCTTAGTTATTCCAATTTCCTTCCTTCCTCCCCTGATTGCTTCCTTACTTCCTTGCTTTTGTTCTTTCTCCTTTTTAATTCAAGAATAAGCCTATCACGACTCTACATTATTTCTGTTAATATAATTTCTTTTTCCTTTTTTCCTTCTTTTTTAGAGAATCAGAATCTTTTTTCTGTTCTTGCTCTGCCAATTCCCTTTTTGTCTGCCTGTCTTTGCCTCATTTGGTGATCACCAAATGCTGCTGTCTCACTCTCTAATTCTTTTCCATCTCTTTTTTTCTTGCTCTTCTTTTTTCCTTTTGTCTTTTTTTTTTTTTCTTTCTCACCTTGTCATGCCTTTCTGTATCCTCCTGCCCTCTTTTCTCTAATTGAAATTCCACTCACTCTTGATCTGTTCTGTAAGGACCACAAAGCAGTGAGGACTCTGGGCAGATAAAAAAGCATGGGAAATTGACTCTGGAGGTGGAGTAATGTAAAGAGGTCACTTTTGAGGATCAGTTTTACTGTCTGTGATCACTAAGAGAAGGGCAGTTGGGACATAGGTGAGACACTTAGGTCTATTGGCTGACCTTCTTTTTTCCGTGTCTCTCTGTGTTCTATGTAGAACAGTGAGTTGTGAGCAGGAATATTCTCAGTCACTTGTTGCATCTCTGATGCTGTGGACTGCACATCCAGTGGCCAGAGAGATCATTGCGGCAGTTGCAGATTAAACTCAGTCCTCTATGATGCTTTGGTCCAACGGAACTGCCTGGACAAAAAAATCCTGTGTCAGAAGGGATGTTTGGTTTTTTGGCATCTTTCATTACTTCAGCAGGATTTCTGGCCAGCTAAAATAGAAACTGAAGCACCAGAAAGTTGAAAAGTTCTTTTGTTTTCTTCGTACTCCATTTGAAAGTTGAAAAAGTGCAATGCCAGGTACAAACAAAGCTCAGCTTGTCAGTTAAACAGGCAGCCTGGCACAGTCAGATTTTGTTTTTCATGATCCATTGCCCCAGGTAATATCCTCTGTTTATATCATTGCTGGAGGAAGGCTGAAATTATGGAGGCGTTTTTAGTAATAACTGCTAGCAGGGAGACAGTATTTACCAGAGAGTCTGCAGTGAGACTCTTAGGTAAATAATAAGCATTTTAGAAAAACTATCTAATTATGTATTTAATCGCTTGGAGCCATTCCAGTCACTTGGGAAAATGATGAGCGTTTTGTAAATCTGCCTAATTATTTATTTTTGAAGGAAGTTGTTCTAGCCTCTGGGGTAAGTAGTGTGAATTTCATGACTTTCCATACAGAACTGTTTTGCTTGAGAATGTCAGAGGTTTTAAAAAATAATAATAATAATAATCAAGAGAATGGTAAAATATTAGCAAATACAGAGTTTTGTCTACTTTGGTCTCTGGTGCTCCTGTATTTCTCTTAAGGGTTCAGTCTTGACTGTGCTTTAAAATAGCCATCTTTTTTCTCAATGCAAAGAAAATCAGGAAGTTCAAGCAGCCATATTTGTAGATACACTCTGAATGTGGAGTTTGGAGGCCACAAATAAATCAGAGTAGCTGTATTCAGTAGTTATTAAAAACCATATAACAGTTTAGGTTAGAGACTGCCTGGTGTCCTTGCAATGGACGTGACAGTTTTCTCTTTCAGTTGTATGAATAATTAATCACTTTCACCATAATTAGTTACTAGCAAGAGAACTGAATGTCTGATATATATCTGTCAGAATTAAAATTAGTTATTGTTTAATAGTGTATCTGTCAGTCCACAGGAGTTATTTTTTTTACTAGTGTATGTTCCTACCTCCATCAGTTTGTGCTCTTCCTTTTTTTTTCCTCTCTTAATTTATTCAGGAATTTATAGAGTAATTTCCATCAACTATCATGAAAGCTAATCTGAATTTACTTGGTATGACTGTATTCACTATTTTTCTTAAGTGTTACTCATGTTCCTCAATAAATAGTTTTTTTAGAAAGCTAAACTTAATTTTCATGAGAAAATAGTTCAGGAGTTTTTACAAATAGTTTGTTTTCCCTTTTTAAGGAGAAGTGGAATTATTTTCGTAATAAATGTAGTAAAAAAGAATTATGAAAAGAATCAATTTCTCAACATTGTGTATTTATCCACAAGGCAAATTAAGATTACTTCTGAACATACAAAACATTGCTAGCACTTTGAGTGCTTTCTTTATTAAAACAGATGTAGAATATTGCTTGAGAAAAAATATCAACAGATTTATCTGGAGAAGTATCCACAACCACCTTACCACCTCCTGACTTACATAATTAACAGCACATGTTTAACCCAGTTGCTTATTACTCAAGTGCTTGTACTTACATTTGGACTTGCATCAATTGCCTAGATAGCATCAATGTCATCAAGCTGGACTAATTCACTAAACTGCTTTATTATTTCTAAGTAAACCAATTTTCTCTGCATTTTTTACAGCATGATTGGAAATACGTCCTATCCTGAAAAGCATGTCGCTTCTGGTGTTCAGAAGGAATCCCTCACAAACTGTATGGCTATCTAGATGTACAGAAAGCATAATACTAGGATTATGTGTACTGGATGAAGCTCATGAAAGCATTTTCCCACCTTGTTTCATTCCTTTTTATTCTATGTCCCAGTTTGGCAGCATTCTGTAGTAGACTGCTGTTTAAATGCTGGATGTATAAATCCAGGTTGCTAATGATATTTGGAAAAAAAAAAAAAAGTCCTATTTCATTTGTATTATTCTAATTTTGCTTGCATAACAGTAGGCATTCACAGCGTGTGTAGATATGAAAGATTATATGATACCAGATTTCATGCTCTGAAACTATGTACAAGACAGTGTGGTTTAGTTCAAATAGGAAGTTCCAAGTTTAAAATAAACCTCAAATGCTTTAACCTCTGCTTTCATTTTAGCTGTACTGATGAAGCATAGGTGTTAAGTAAAATCTGTCATGGGAACGAATTTTTTTCTAGTATGGACAGGCTGTGTGCTGATTTTATTCCCCAGATGCCTTACGAAGTGTGGGTGTGTTCAACAGATTATGACCGTGAAATTCAGGACAGCCATTGCTCATCTTGCACCAGGAGAATTTCCTAAGTCTACCATGATCCTCCTATGGCTGCAGTGTGTGTGCGTGTGTGTGTGCGTGTGTGTGTGTGTGTGTGTGTGTGAAAGTCACTTTCTCTGCATCTCTCAAAGTTGCCATAAGGTGTTGATAAATACTTTGCGCAGACAGGAAAAGTAGGGTAACTCTAGTGATACTATATGCTACATAAGAAATCTTGTACTCATACTTTCATTATTCTAGAAAACAAGCCTGACGTGTTAACCAAGTTGTTTTCTCAAAGATGATTACTGGCTTCAATTACGGTAATTAAAAGTATCATATAATCCATATAATCTCATAGGTTAAATATTTGAAAGCAACTGAAAGTCTCAACTTCTTTTTACAGGAAATCCTTATAATACTTAATGTCTCGATGTTCTAAAGCAATATTTATCATTCTACAATTAATAAAGTTACATGTATTTAAAATGTGAAATTAGCTACCCTTCTCCTAGTGAAAATAATGGGAGCAGTTGATGGATGGATCTTGGTATTTGAGATTTTAAGATAAATTATTCAAAGTTTAAAATTCTTCTCCCCAAGCATTAGAAGATTAGGTACGCATTTGAATTTTGGAGTTGAAAAGCAACTGGAATGGAGAGAATGGTTTTAATCTTAACACTGGAATTCATTATAATGAACTCAGCCCAGTAACACAGTACTCCAGACTTTGAAAACTTGGGCTTTGGTGGACCCATGTGTATGTGAGGAGCTTCTTGACTAACTAAATAGAGACCAGGAAAGCAAAGACTTTTTCTTTAATAAATTGTCTCATCTTAAATCCACATGTTCCAGTAGCATCTATGCCAGCAATAAAGAAAAAAATGAGATAAAATCTGATTCTTAGAATTGAGAAGCATGGAAGAGTCTTATGAATGACAATTCATTATTTTGAGAATGTTGTAAGCATAAAATGTTCTTTCGACCATATGTCGTGATATATCCAAGAAACCTGAAAATATGGTCTGGTATCTTTTCTAGTTTCTCACAGTTCTTGTGGTATGTGATTCATTTTTAGTTCACTCTTTGCTCTATTTTGGGAGGCAGTTTTACATCTGAAATTAAGGCATAGTACATACAATGTGACATATACAGTATGGTATTGTTTGCAGCCAGAAAGTGTATGCTAATGTACTGGGAAAAAAAATGTACTAAAATACTGAAAAAAGTATTATCTGGAAGAGATAATACTGCAATCTTGGCTCATTTCAGCCACCTACTTGCAAACTGCTGATCTGACAGCCTGTAGGCAGAGACTTAAACCCAGAAATTTTGGGCAAACCCAAGCAGTGTGTAATGATTTACACCTGCAAAAAGTAGTCCTGATTCAACTTGTTCTGCTGGCGTATTTACAAAATGAACTGAATGTACTGAGATTATTCAAGATTGATGTTTCTGATCTGTGGCTGTCATGATTCATGTGTGTATAAATATCTGCATTTCCCTTTTACTTTACATCATTTAACTTTATCATGGAAAAATTTTATTATGGAAAACTAATGCAATTCAAGTGCACAAGTATATGTTAAGAAAGTATTTAACTTAATGAGGTAAATTTAACATCATCTAAATTCTGCACTGGCAATTGTTAAGATACAAATCAATTAAACTTTCATGAGTTTTTCAATCTGTTAGTAATGTCTTCTCACTGTAGTTTTAATCCAGTCACCCAACTGTGTATGTATATATAATGATGAAGTTGTTATAACTGAAGTCAGGAAATGAATACAACCACAGTAATCATTTTTAAGAATAGTATATTATTTATTTTTGTTTAAACATGTATTCTTGAGAGACAATTCTCTCAAGCAGATTTTTTGCACTCTTAAATTGTGATTAGGATCTTCCCATACTTAGATGCCCCTCTCTCTTCCTTCCAAGTTGTGAGAGAAAAGTAGCTTTGCAATGCAAAAATATTACTTTGCATATTGACCACGGAGGAGTTTTCATCTTGTCCTGGGAGATGTAAGATCTTTCAGGCTTCTTGAGAAAACAATCCTTTGCTATCTTGCTTTTCTTACAGCCTTATCTCACTTTGTTGAAGCCAGAGTTGAAAGTTTTACTACCAGGACATTTGTTCTATTTCCATATGGATAAACGGAAACTTTAAACTTATGTTCATATAGAATTAAAGTTAACTATAATACATATTGTTAGCCTATAGATAAAAACTTTCATGTGTGACTTCTCCCAAATACCACCCTTTGCAGGTTCATTTCTGCTCCTGCTCAGTTGATTTGAATTCTTGAAAGAGGCAAATCAAATTGTGTGGTGCCACATGGATTAGATATTCAGATGTTCACTTGTAAACTATATGGCTACTTGCTGCTGTAGCAACTTTGTCCAGTTCTCCTGTCTTTGTCCCACCACGATTTAACAGGAGCTCCCTTAGAATTCCTAACCTCTGGGCAGTATCAAATTGCACTCTTCAGTACAGATGGCAGGAGAAACATTTTTGCTTGCTCATATTAGGTCTTTCAGGAAATGCAGAAGCACTGCTAAAATTAAATTCTTTGTAGAGTTGGGCTGGGCAGTGTTCAGTGCTAGGGCTCTGCAGATTAGAGATATCTTGCAAATCTAAGGAATGAAAATGGAAATATACTCTTAGGCAATAGTCCTTGATTTCCATTGGCACATAGTTTTAGCTCACAGCAGACTTTTAGATCATAACAGTTTTTATATGCTGGAAATCTGCTTTGCATAATTTGAGAGGTTTTTCAAAAAAATTATCCTGTTCCTCTCCCTCAGGGCTCTCTACAATTTGAATCTCAGTACTAGGGGAGCTTGCCTTTACAAGCAGATGGATGTGGAAAAATAATCCGAATAAAATCTGTAAAACTCTTTTTAACATTTTATAGAAATATATTTGTAATATATAGAATACAGGGTGAATGATGGGATTTTACTGCTTAATATTCTTCAATTTAGGATGACTTTCATAGATTCCTCTTAGTTTTGCTGCTGTTTACTTTATCCATTACAATCTCCTGTTATGCTTTTTATGTAAACATAAATATTGGTGTATATGATGACTAATATGCATATACAAACAAATGTAACACATGTCTTTATACTCACACGGACATATAGGTGTATAGATAGGTATAACTTTAGGGTTAGAAATTTTAAAAATGCCTGAAAGAGCCATAATATTTTGGCTCTGTGCGACTTCAAATGAAGTGATTGAATATGATTTTTATGTTACATTATAAGAAATGAACCACTGGCTAGTAAGACACTAAAAGAATTTAACATCAAACATAAAGCATGCATATGCTGCCAGTGGATTGGTTACTGCAGGAATTTCTGCCTCTATATTTCATGATTTCTTTAAATTGCATTTTTGCAGTTTTTTTTACTGTGGAAGCTAATGTTCTGGGGAAAAAAAAAATGTTTTTTATTGTAATGTAATGTAAAACTCATAGAGATAAGAAGATGAATAAAGGTAACGTTAGAGATTAAAAAAAAAGAAATTCTAAAGGAAATATGTACAGGGGACTCCAGACAATAGAAGAACCTGTAGCAGAAGTTGAGTCTCGGCTGAAGGAAAAAGGCATGAAGTTGGTGCTGTCTCCTTTTTTCATACTTCTTTTCCCATAACTGTGTGGAAGTGATGGTTTCCCCATCTTTGGGAAAGCTACCACATAGGTGATACCCGCTGTCCCTCCACTTTTAAACTCCAACTTAAGGTTAAAGCTACGGAGTTCTCTCAGGCCTCACTTTTCCCTCCTCCATAGCTCCTCTGCAGCTGCCCATTCAGTTATCTTGCTTAGACTTAAGTGTTCATTTACTTTTTCTTCTACCTTATTTGGCCATTCATTTTTCTTCCTTATTTTTGTCGTATTTCTTCTTAATGACACTTTTCCATGCTAACCTCGTGTCTCATTATTTCTTTTCATGCTTCCTGTACTTAAGAGCTGTCTGGTTTACTTAGCAGGGATTTGTTTGCTAGTCTAACTCAAAGATGGGTTTATTTGTCTTTACTGTAGTAAGCTTAAATCCTTACAAGAAGTGAAAAGGATAGTTAAAAAAATCAAGGCAGGAACCAGAAAAAGATGCATTGTAGAAGGCTCTAAGAAAGATTTTAAAAGCCAGAAGTTCAGCAAATAAGATACAGGAAAAAAAAAAAAGTGTGAGGAGATGACTTAAGCAGTGCGTAAGATTGCAAGACTTAGAAGATGTTCTGGATGTCTCATTAAATATAGCTGAAGAACAGAAGCAGAACTGCAATGCCATTAGGTAGTGTGAGAATTAGATTTGAGATAAATACAAGCACAAGGAAAAGCTGGTAGAAAATTATTTTGTCATCTAATTTTGCTGGCTAGTGAGAATCTATATGGCTATTAAACTCTGATGGTTAGCATCCTGGAAACCCTGCTGAAGGACACAAAGAGATAACAGTTATTAGAAGTGAAATGGGACACAATAGCTCTATTAGAACCCTGTTTCTAATAGTCCTCTGCTCTCTGAAGCGGTCAGCACGGCATCTGTCTGTTTCTTCACTGTAAATGGCTGAGTATTCTCTGCAAATAGTGCAATCAGCTACATTACTGATAATGTTCATAAAATCCTTGGTGTCTGGGAAAGGTCTTTTGTTACTTCAGATGTCTGTTCTAGGAGCAAATACTGTACAGTTGTAACAGATTCTGCTGCATGAGGCAGTGCAGTTTGACAAAGCAGGATGTCAACTGTTAATGTCATGACTATGAAGCTGACTTTCAAATGCAGTAAAACTGTTAGGAATCTGAATGTCTGAGTTATTCATAAGTGTTCTATTTTGTATTTTTACTTTGAAAAAGAATGCTAATGACAAATGGAAACATCAGTGAAATATGTGATCCTAATAGAATTAACTGCTGGGAATTCTCTTGACTTTTTTTTTTTTTTAAAAAAAGTGTTAAAAGTGGTTTCTGAGCATTTTGGTTTTGTGTGCCCGTATATGCAGGACATTATTCAAATGTATTTCAGGTTTCTTAGGAAATCGCTTCAAAACTTGCATTGTTGTTTGTGGGATCAGACCTTCTGACTGCTCTGAGCATAAACTGGAAATAGAACTATTTCTGTTACTTTACCACTCTTTTTTCCCTGAGAAATTGTATTGTGTCTGGTCACTGTACTGAATTTATGGAGGATTTTATATTGGCTTTTTAAATACTATTTTTTATTCAGAGGTTCTTAGTGGATATATAGTACCAAAACTTAAGTTTCTGGATTAAGCATACCATACAGGTTTGCAGAACTGGAAGTCTGAAGTGATGGCAACTTGCAGATAAATCTACAAAGCAGCAAACAGCTTAGTGCTCCAGAAGCAGTGATACTGCTGGTCACTGGACAAATGCACCTTGATCAAAAGTTACTACAACTCATAAGAGAGAATCTGCCTGCAGGACAAAAAAATAAGGTTAATAAAGCCATTCAGTCTCGAAGGAGTCTGTGCTGGTACATCTTGCTCTGACTAGAGTGTCATGTCAGTGTACACACACTGTGAAGTCCTTTGGTCTTGCTTCTTGGCATCAGTTTGTGTACAGAGATCTGGCCTGTTCAGCTTGCTGTCCCTATTGCAGCATTTCCTTGCAGGCTTATTGGAGTACTTGCTGGCAAATTTGGTTTCAATTATTTCGTTTTAAATTCTCATTTCTTCTCTGTTACGTCTTTCATACTTTAATGTGGTTTGTCTTTTCACCCTTAGTCTGTTGAGATCTCCTGATATTGTCTGTGTAACGACACAGTCTTACCACTGTTTCCCTCTCATGTAATTGTCTTTATTTGTACTCTGCTTCTTTCATTTTCCCTGGACCCATCCTCCTTTCTTCCATTTGCCACTCATTTTATGGGGCTATTTCCCTTGCATTCCTGATTGAACTTCACCAGTTTTCTTTTCCAGACACTCGCTTACTCTTAGCAGTAAGAGGTATCTAATTTGCTTTCTATCCTTAAAAAAAATCTGTTGTCCAGTTTTACCTTTCATTCTGTTCCTGGGCCTTGTTATGCCCCTTCCCTGCTTTTACCACCTGTACTCTAGTTACGCACATTGCATAGGATTTTGGCAGTTGGCAGTCAGCCTTGTCTTTTGAATGATATCTTTTGAATGAGTCAGAACCCCCAGAGTGAATGAAACACAGCTCCGTTTGGTCAGGCTGTCTCAACAGTTGCTGATCACAACAACCTCATGCAAATTCTACAGACTTGGGACAGAATGTCTGGAAAGCTGCATGAAGGAAAATGATCTGTGGGGTTTTGGTCAGTGCTTGACTGAACATGAACCAGCAGTGTGCCCAGGTGGACAAGTGACCTGTGTCAGAAATAGTGTTGCCAGCAGAAGCAGAAAAGTGATCATCCTCCTATACTCTCTATTCCCTCTCTACAAGAAAGACATTGAGGCAGTGGAGCATGTCCTGAAGGGTAACAAAGCTTGTGAAAGGAAATGTTATAGTTCTCTGCAGTGCTCTGAAAGGAGGCTGTGGCAAGGTGGGAGTCAGTCTCTTCTCCCAGGTAACAGCAATAGGACTAGAGAGAATGGCTTCATGTTGCACTAGGGGAGGTTCAGGTTAGATATTGGTAAAAGCTTCTCTGAAAGAGTGGTCTGGTGCTGGAATGAGCCTCCCAGGGAGTTGGTAGAGTCACTGTCTCTGGTTATAGACATTTTACTAAGGGATGTGGTTGAGTGAGGAAATACTGGTGGTAGGTGGATGGTTGGACTAGATGATCTTAGAGTCTTTTTCCAACTTTAATCATTCTGTAATTCTAGTGTTCTCTTATTTAGGAGAGTATAAGTTTCAATCATAGAATTCCATTTCCAGTGGATAAACATGGCCCTGACACTGCTCCTTGGTAAAGGCGTTCCCATCTGTGTGTTTTCCTGGGTTTGGGGTGGCAACTTTGCAGGAGAATTGGGTGTTTTATCTCCTTTCTCTTTCCCCTCTCCAAAATTCATTATTCTCTTTCTGACGTCTATTATTTAATGTTACCTTCCCTTAATCATTGTTGCCACCTTTCCACTTGCTTGGTATGTGCCTGTTGTCAGAATGGGGCTTGGGGAATCCATCTGGGAACCCATGCTGTTTTTTTGAGAGTACAGACAGTAAGCATGCCAGCACTAGCAAAAATCTCTGTCCTGTGTATATCTAAACTTGTCCAATGATAAACTGTTTTACAAGGCAAACTTTTGCAGATGGTTTCTGTTCTTGTAGCTATGGAAGGCAGCGGTCAGGTGTGGCACTTCTTCAGTTTTTACCATTAACTGTGAGAAACCATGAGGAGATTTCCCTTGGGTTTGTGATTCCTGGCCTATCAACTGGTATCTAAGAGTTAACCACTGACTAAAATGTTTCTCACAACTGGGAGTTTAAGGGCTGCCCTTGGTGAGGATTCTTTACAATACATGAGAAGCTCTTGCATCCATCTTTCTCTTCAACAGAGTCCCTTGCTTGCAATAATTTAATTTGTACTCAGAAAAATCAGGTGGTATGTTAAGAAACTGGGTGGATAAGTGCTATATGAAAGTAAGTGAAGAGACTGTAGTAAGATCATTTTTAGAATGTCCCACTCCTAAGGCATAATGTCACTTGTGTCCTAAATGTCTTAGCTGTAGTTCAGCTTTTTCGTTTCTATGCTGCCATTCTGCTGATGCAGGAAAAGGCAATTGCATTACCTTTCCCAGTGACTTACTGTGGTAGTAATTACAGATGTGATAATATTAGATTCTAGATGTCCTGCGTTATGACAGTTATGATTGACTTATCGATGAATTCATTAATTCAGTCCAAGGACGGAAATTTAAATATTGACTTCTTTTTAAGTTTTTCACATACAGACTTGACCAGCTGAAAAATGTCTTAATGCCTAATTTACAGGTTTTTTTTTTAATTCACTGGCTTTTCCAGACTTATTAGTTTCAACGATTATTAGGAAATAAAAGTCAATTAGCACTTCCAGTATACACAAAGAAAAGATATTTTCCCAAGGTGTAAAGGTGTTACTTGGTAAAATTGCTAGCCAGTCACATCCTGTCAGTATCTAGGATGTGAAAGATTTGAATACAGCTCTTGTCTGAAAAATAATGAGGAAATCAGTTCACACTTGACATACTGCTGTACATCAATAAGCAGAACTTCCCAGTATCATCCTCTGGAAAGCACTGAGATGTGCTGGGCTCAGTTTTGTGTTGTGACTTCATATGTTAGAGGCACACATGCTTTCAGCCTGGTTCCTGCTTTTGTGCAATTTCATAATTGATTCTGGCTGTTTCCTCCTCTTGTCTGTGTCCCCTTCTTTTGTCCTTTGGCATTATTTTTGTATCAACGGAGAAGAGAGAAGCTTTTCAGGATAAGTCCTTTGGCAAGGGAATACAACATGGCAGCTTCTGTCTTTGCTTGTAACTCAGTTTTATTGTTTGGAAAGATGTTTGCTTTTCTGAAAGGGAACTGTCATTCCAGGTGGATTTCCTCTTCTCTCTCTCCCTCTTTCTGGACTAGCTTTCCTTACTCCATTGAAAAATAGACACACAGTGATGTTCGTATCTTGGCAGCTTTTACTTCTGCATCAATCCCTATTCATGCTGGCTTCATTAGAGAAGACCTGCAGAAGGTAACAAGCTCTTAATTAATGTTGAGTTAAAAATTGGAAAGAAAAAAAAATAAACCAAACCCTTGCCTTAATTGGGCCAGGATCGTAAGAGCCAGCATTTAACTTCCACAGAAATGAGTCACCATCATGAACTAATGCAAGTAGCAACTGTTATCTTGTCACAAATGAAAAGATATACAGAGGCAGACAAGATGATATGTTATAAGGTCATGCATTGAGAATGAGAATTAAAAAAAAAAAAAAAAAAAAAAAATTTGCTGTGATTAAAAGGAGGAGCTGAAAAATATCAGGGAAAGTTTTAAATAGAGCACTCTTTTATGTTTTGTTTTGATTTTTTTTTAATGAATTCATATGCATGTGTGCTAAAAGAAGCTTATGATATTTTTACATCTCAGTGGTTATTTGCCTAAGTATAACAATAGCTATAAAATATACTTTTAAAACACATATACAAAGACTATTAGGGATCTGCTTTTTAAAATTAAAGACTTAGTTTTTCTGAGTTCTTCAGAATTATTATAAACTGCCTATCATTCAACCAAACATGCAAAGCAGAAGATGTGTTTTATTGACAAAAGGATAAGAAAGATAAGACGTTATTACTATCACTCTAATAATGAAGGAGCTCTAACCTTGTCACATGCTTGGCTATGAAAGGAGATTTTCACCTTGATATAATCCTGTGGAAGACTCTTCCTATAGCATTGCCAAAGACTGTTTTTTCAGACTGAATGTTAGTCATTATGTACAGCTGAGTTTTATTAGCTGTAATGTAGAATGTAAAGAAGACATTAAGAGGTGGACTCTCCACTTTTGAACTTATCAAGTAATTTACATCTGTAGTGTTTTATATCCACTTCAGAGTTATAATGGGTTGCAGATTTAAAAAAAACTGGAGCCTTGCATCAAGTCCTTCTACTCTCTTCCTTTCCCAGTGGAGGTACATCTGAATGGCTTGACAATTGCAAAATCATGTTCAGTCCCAGCTGTGTGGAAGAGAAACACTAGGGACTGCATTTTGTTTTCCTGTTCATCAGTGTCAATTTGCAATAGTGCTACTTGATTCAATTTGAGATACTCAAAATTCACCCTTTATTTTGATGTAATTAAATAGCAATCTGCCCATGTATTCTGTTGCCTACGTTTAGCTGAAGTTAAGAAAACAGTAATACTGAATTGCTACTACTGCATGCAATGTTGCAAAAAAATAATTCAGTGACTTGCTGGAGAGTCGGAGGTACAAGCTTGAACCTTGTCCTGAGCTTTTCTTCTAATGCCACCCCTTAACTGGGAACCTTGCTATTTGAGCAAGGAGACTAAAGGCTTCGGGATGCAGCATGAAACATGTCACATTACTGTGTGTCATTGGCTACAGGGATGGACCTGATTTTTGCTACCTCTCAGGCCAGTAGTCTAATCGACTTTTTGTTCCTATGGAACATTTTATTCAATAATTAAAAGCATTTTAATTGAAATATTTGATAAAAAATTTTTAAAAGTCTACACAAATCTTAACACATTGACTATTTTGTTCATGTAAAGATCACAGGTTTCCCCCAACTACTGAGTCTGTATTAAGATATTTCCTCTCCTTCTAACTACATTTGTCATTGGAGATTTCCACCAAATTCCATTAAATTCTGGTACTCTGCACAGTAAATAGCCATGAAAACACCATGCTTCTTAGCACAAATCCTCAATCCCCTGCTAACACCTTATATTACAACCGTCTAATTACCGTGTTCTGCAGTAACCTTGTGGGACTTCCATAGGTAATTAGAACTCCAGAGCGTTTCTGCAATAATCCGGTAAGGACCTCTTAACTAGAAAGGATTATGTGATGCTAATATTTTTGTACCCATGTGTTCTTCACAGTTAATTGTTTCAATTAATATTTGGCAGCAATGAAGAAATTCATAAAGGCTCGTAAACACACAATTCTCAGGAAACTTTTGAAACAAGTGAGTTGTAGTTGTGGTTGTTTAAAGATACAGGGCTCTTCAGAAAAATAGAAATGTCCAGTATGTCAAGCTATAACAAAAGTAGACTTTTATATTGCTTCTAGAGACATGCTTTAGCTGATCCGTCCCTTCAGTAAGAATGTAGTATTTGGGTAAATTCTCATTCCTTTTCTTCCAAGTTTTATCAAATAGCTGCGGATGAAGAATACTAGAAGAATAAAAAGCATAGTGCGTGTGCTCTGATACTGCTTTACAGATAAGTCTTTGATGACAGAAAATAGTAGGTTAAGCTTTCAAGATGATTCCTTGATTCTGGGTGGCTTTTTCGCTTTAACCTTACCTTTCCTCTTCTTTCCCTTTGAGCACTAAGGACTCCACATATTACACATTTGTACAGACCTTGCAGATTCTGTATATATTGCAGACACTGGCAATTATACAGATTTTTCAAACCTGTAATTTTCAAACTGGTGTAATTTACAAAATGCTTTCTGTTTTCAATATTAATCTTGATTCTTCACCCCATTACGGTCTCTGTCAGGGCAATGTCTTTCTCTGTAGAGTTGTAAGAATGTGAAATCTGTGCAAGAAAGAATTATTCTGTTATTTCTGAAGTAGATAGGGATGTACAAAGCAGCTGTGATTCCAGAGGGAAGTGCTCCTCCTCACTATTTCTTTCTCCGTCAGCCTTTAGGCTGCTCTTATACTCCGTCCTTCCCTATGGAACCTCCCCATGTTGGAGCAGCTGCAGATTCCTACTTGGTCCGAAACATGCATAGCAGCCACCCCAGGAAGTCTTAATGGAGAGAGTGGGCATACAAAGGGCATGGCAGGATTGGGCACATTTCTCCCCATTCAGCCTTGAGCCCAGGGCTGTTTTCCATTTCAAACTGCTCTTTCCACATTTTCAGGTATATAATCTGTGTTGAACTGAAAGTCTTAACACTATTTAAGTATGTCTGTTTTATCATAGGTAATAATCTGTTGCATTTCTTAGCTATTGAATGAGTATAGACTATATTTTATTATTTAACCGTCAGTAAGGTAATGACTACATTTCATGGTTATCCAGTCATAGCTTTTTAGTCTTAAAATGCCTCCAATTTTTGTTCATCATTGTTTTCTGAAAATCTTTATTGCTTGGTTGCAATTATTGTTTAATTGTAGTATCCTATAAAATAGGAAGAGGTCTGGAAGGACCCACTGGATAGGTAGATTAGGAATCTGTTTCTTTTCCTTGTATTAAAAGGACATAACAAATGCCATACCAATTCATCATTATGTGAGATCTTTGATTAAACATTTTTTTTTTATTATATCAGTCTGAGTGGCTTTTGGCTTCAGGGTAGATTATTGAAATTAAGAACTTCAGCACAAAATAAAGAGTCATTTGTTTAGATGATTATTCAATTAAAAAATCCAATCTGGAAGTGACATTAATTAAATGTAAAATAGTCTTCTGAACCTCTGTGCATTTTCAAATCAGTGCATGATACTTCCCTAAAATATCATAAATTGCCCCTATTCTGCCAGTTCTGCTTTTTTTTTTGGCCAAGATTATATGTTAAACTTGATTAAAATAGCGTTCTGTCTAAATGTGAGGCATGAGCACAAGTCAATACAGCCTTTCCTTAATGGCCTTCTATCTAATACCAGGTTATGAATTTCATTTAATTTATGTCGCAGAGCTTCCAGGGAGAATACATAAGTCTTAAAACCGTAACAATAATGGATTTATGCCCGTGCTGCATCTCATTCTTCCTACAGCTTTGAGAATTTAGAGTATTTTACCTCTGATGTATCTTAGAGGGTAAAACAGCAAGTACAAGTGACTAACTGTGTATACAAAGATAACAACGTGTAATTTTGCCATTAGAATGGGTAGCTACCACGTAAATTCCCAGTGCAGTCACAGGAAGATGGTACAAAATGTTCTCAGAGAGAAAATATATAACTAAAAGAATCCCTCTATGTGAGTATCCATACAAATCACTATTCTTAGTGAATGGCCTGTGGCTTCTGTTTCTTACTGAATAAAAGACAATTTACTGGCTGTTGTACAATGTAGTAAGAATCAGATATAGTGGTACCAGCAGCAAAGTCCAAAGAATTCACATTTCCACAAGATAGTGTTTTGACACAGCTGTTTAGATTTTTTAATAACTGAAAGCAAGGACACAGTCATTGTCACTATAATGCTAAATAATTCTTCCGCATCAGGTAGTATTTTCATTTTTCTTCATTCATTTTTCGGTTTGTTACTGCCTCTGTTATTATCTGCTTCAGTATGAAAATATGAAATTCTGTTTTTAGGTGTACATGTGATCTAAGAATTCTAAGAAAACCTGCAGCAAGACTTAGCTGCAGATGCATGTTATTTTTCTCTATGTGTAGGTTTATTCTCCATTGACAAGGAATTTAAATCTCCACCACAAATAGCAAAGCTGAGCTTCTTGGCATGGCAAAAAGGAAATTGTGCAATATGCTCACAAAAGACTTTTGCCTTATTGTGTGTTCTCACTTCTCCAGCATTTAGCTTTTAAGTCTTCGTTTCTTCTGTAAGTCAGAGCTCTTTTAGCAGAAAACAGAGGCTATGGGCACATCATTTCTTAAAATTGGTGGGAAGAGAGGGAAGTACTGGTGAATTGACAAACTCTAACAAACCCTTTAATGAATCCATACTAATTACAAGAGGCCAAAGCACTCCATACATATATCACATGCCAGCTTGGTCACAAGCCTAAACCACAGTCTTCATAAGACCATAAAATGTGTAGACAAATGCTTGTTTCTTCCCAGGAAAGGCAAACCTCACTGAATGAATTGTCACTCTGCTCTGAAAAAGTCTGTAGAATCTCCATTTTGGAGGCAATCCAATGTTTTTGCAGTGGCTAAATGAATTACTCTTTAGACCCAGCTTTGTACAATTTGCTGAGCACAATGAACACTTTTCTTTTCTCCTTCCCTCTGCATACTTCTTTGTTACTTTTAACAATATCTAGTAGAAAAATTGGCATTTACTCAATGAAATCACTGTTAAGCATACACCGAAAGGAAGATTTTTTGTGAATCTGTACTTCCAAGGGGATGTCATAGTTTTCAAATGAGATGGCGAGACTCTGAGTTAATGCTTTCTGAATAGCTTGAATAAAAGGTTGTCCCTGAGTCTATAAAACAGAGGCAGTGAGGCACAGAACCTCCTGGAGTTCCCTTTGGGCAGTTTGTCTTTGCATTGCCCTTGGTTTGGGTCTTCGTCAACTGGGCACAGTCTTGTGGAAAGTAGTTCTCAATACAGCTTAGAAATATAAATGGAGTGAAAGATCCAACTGATTTATTCTCCTTTCATTTCCTTTGCCTATATCAAAACAAAGTTGGCTCGTTATTTCTTTGCTCTATCATTACTTTTCTTCAAGGATTATTCACTTATGCCTTAGGAGGAAAATGTCACATTTACCTCCTTTTTCCTTTGCTATTACTGCTGTACATCACTACTGCTTGTAGCACTTTATTTCTGTTGTGATTGTATGTGGCCACCAGAACAAACCTGCTTGTTGGCTGCAATTTGAAAGAAAGCCTATACTAAGCATAATTAATGGAGTGAAGTAAAGTGAGCCACATGTGACATTTTTTTCTCCCAAAGATTAAATGAACATTGTAGAGAATCCAATGGGATGTAAGAGAAAAAGGAAAGGGAAAAAAAGTTTTTGCCAGTTTTTTGTGCTTAAAATGGAGGTATTCCACAATATACAGCAAGACCTTTGCTTTTATTCACATCTCCATAACCACACCCCTCTCTGTAAATTATGAATGGGTATATTTTGTTCTCTGGAATTCATAAAGAGCACGATGTCCAGTCATTATGTTTTCCATTAATTACAGAAACATTTTTAGATAGAAATTCCACAGTTACCATGATACCAATTTTGTTACAGCATTTATGTTGTAAATGAATTCATAATTCGGAAACCAAGCTGATGTTAACAAGAAGATATTTGTAGGGCACTGTTAATTTATAGATGATGCTGGTGATCCTTTTTTAGCAGAGCATTGACCATCAGAGATGAATTTAGATTGACTTCTCAATCCATTTTAACTCCTGATATTGTGGAGTCAAAATATGACTTTTCCTAGATGGTGCTTTTTACAAGCTCACTTCATTACTAATAAAAGCTAGGAACTGAAAAGAGTTTGCAGTAACAAGTGATTGTATCAGTGTACAATCTGGGGACGTTGTACCTGTTCCGTAATAGAGAGAGAACACTACTGGAAAAATAATTACAATTTTGCTTAAATTATGCTTTGCTTTATTAAGATCCTCAAAAGTATTGCTTTTTTTTTTTTTTTTTTTTTTTTTTTAATGGAGTTGCTATAACAACGAGCTGGAGAGATTGAAGTATTTTTTTAAATACATTAGAAAATTATTACCCAAACTGTTGTTGAAATTAACAGTCATACTTTCAAGATAAAATGATAATCTCTGCAGTTTTTGGAAGGAGTGAGGATCATTATGTTTTGTTACAATTAATCAAAAATAATGAATGCCAAAAGCAGGGAGTTGCTCTCAATGGTTTCCAAGTGACTAGGTTGTAATATCACTGAGGATATCAACATGCAACTAACTAGCCACGTTTTGCACATTAAAGCAGGTAGTCTGCAAGTGTAATGGGTATTGAAATGCCTTGAAGTATTCACTGTAAAGAGTTCAACATTGAAACATGGAGTTCTCCACCTGAACTCTTACAGCTTTGTAAGTCATCCATTAAGTCTACTGGAAACTGGTGTCTATGATTAATCCTTAAAGATATAAGATCTAATGGCTTGGAGCAGGTCTCAAGTTGCACCCGCAGGGATCAGCTTTTGTGGGTGAAGGGTAGATGCTTTTTTCCGGTAAAAATGGATCAGTACAGCCTATGTCTGCTTCCTCTTGCGAACATAATCCCTAAATAAACTGTAGGATTTTAAAGTATTTCCTGACCAATGGCTATCGAAGAGTGGCCAATTTCAGCACATGAGAAATACCTGATGCTTTTGTTTTGTGTGATTTCATATATAAAAATTCGCACAGGGATCTGTACGCAATTGTATGCACACAAATTTGCATGTGTTGTCAACCATCTCTGTTGTGTCCACATATCTTTGTGTATCAGCTACGTGTAAGTTATAAAGAGCACTGTGACCTACCGTCCTGGATACTGCGACACGTGGTATTTTTGGCACCTCTAGTTACAAATTAAGTTTTCCTTTATTCTTGTGCAATATCTAAGGCTATACATCATCCCTGTCTTTGAACAGTGACTTATTCTTGTTTGATAATAACGTTGTGATCCAATATATAATATATCCAGTATATCCAATATTTCTGCAGGAAATGAAATCATAAGTCATAAATGAACTTCAAAGAAAATTAATGGTTAGACCACATCAGTTTCGTTAATCTGTATATCAACAATGAATTGGCTAATGTATTGCGTTGCATTTGAAAAGAGTAATGCTAATCGCTCTTGATACCAAATTATCATGTGGGTATTTCATCAAATTGACTCAGGGAAGTAATGGGAGTTTATATCTTCTACACATTGTTATCTTTGAGGGGTTTTTAGTAACAGTAGAGAGCAAGTTTCTAGTGAATTTCTCCTTAACTCAAGTAACTGATTTTTTTTTTTTTTTTTTATCTAAAATATTTCTCCCCAACTGAAAAATTATATTCCCAGGTTTTTTTTATCCTGGAGCTGCATTTTGTATTGCAAATGGCAAACTATTTATAAAAAAAAAAAAAGTCAGCAGAGATTTAGCAAAGTGCAAGGGAGCCTTGCATTATTCTATCACAAATTTATGATTTAATAGTATTGGAAATCTCTGCTTTTGGAATCTAACTTTTTACAAAAGTAACTGAAGAGATTCTAGGCATCATGTGACTTCTTCACATTATCACCAATAGCTGTACAATGTCTGAGGTATCGATATTGTCCTGTTTGACTGAGTGCAAGATAATTGTTTTTGCTCTTACAACCAAAGGGAAATAATGAGGGTTTTTTTAATGTAAATGTAAACTTTTAATCAACGGATTAGCAGGCCAGCAGAACTCTGTAAAAGGAGAAAGATGATGAAAAATTTCATCAGCATTTAAAAGTACAGAATATGGAAGCAACCAATGTTTGGCAAATTCAAAGTTCAGTGTGGACAGACATTCAATAAAATAGCGTAGTGAGCAGAGCTGCCCTGGAGAAGGGATTTCAAAATTCTTTTTTATTGTCATTGTTGAATTGTGCTCACGTTTACTTGCTAAATTCTTGATTTTCCACTTCAGCTTAAGAGTAGGAAATCAAAGGAAGTTTGAAAGGAAAAATGAGTAAATAATTTGCATTTGTTTTGTTTTCACTGGATGAGAATCTCAGTCATTCTTTAATTACTGCACAATTTGTTACTGGAAAACACATTTGTGCCTAAACATCTACCTTTTTTCTGGGGAGTAAATTCTCAGTAATAGCATGTTTAAGTGCTTCTTTCAAAATAAAAACTTCACTCTTTGGATGGTAAATGCAATTTTATAGTTTAGGGGATAAAATCCAGTGTAGTTTTGCTTATCTTATGAAGAGCCTGGCTTTACTAGAATGCAAGGCAGAAACATGCCTTGGCATGCACAGTTCTAAATCTGTACCATCATAACTCACAAATGCTGTCATTCAGGGCTTCCTGGCAGCAAGCTGTAATGAAAAATGTCCAAGAACTTACAGTGGAAGAGCTTCTTCCCAAAACTCTGCAGCAGGCTATAATGGATCATTTCCAAGAGGATTTAAGATTAATATGACTTCTCCTTTTACTTTTACACTGATGAGATGTCTCATTATGCTCAGTCTTTTCTAATACATGGGCCATACTACAAGATTTAATTTATTTATTCTGTAGGTGATTTCCATTTCCTTTCATTTAGCCCTCAGGCTTCGTAGCCTGCTACATAGCAGCCCCTGCTGTTTGTAAGAGGCATGAAGGGGGATGTCTGAAACAGTTTACTTGGAGTAAGAAACTGAGTCACTCAGTGAAGCTGCATCGTGACTTTCTGCAAGAGAAGGATGTGGCAATAAAATATTACTGTGTTTAAATAGGATTCATTTCACTGCTATTTTGAAGTAGTTCTTCTTTATCAGAATAAGATTTTGTGGGTGTTTTAGTACACCAGCTAAGGGAGAAGAGAATTGGAATTTCTACGTTTGTATACTGTATCAAATATATTACATTTTAAGTATATTTTTAGCTATTATGCAATTAGAAAAAAGCATTTAAGAGTTGTATAATTTGAATAGAGTAGATTTCATTATAAGTTTTTCTCCGTTAAAATATAATATTTTAAGGGAAAAATAACTTTCACAAAAGTAATTTTATCTCTAATTGCTCTCTTTGCTGAGTCCTTTAAGAATCCTAATATCTTTCAGAAAATAATCAGTGCAGTATTTGCCATATGTGTTACTATGGTCAAATTAAAACACGCGCTTCAACAGGATGTTTTCTGAGAATGAAACAGTCCTAGGACATATATAGAACAAATCTTGTTGCATCAGGTTAGATTATACTGTGGGGTTTTATATTTAATTTGGGGGGATTGGGCACTGCCCCAGACAAGTCTAGTACAGCAGGTCTAATTCACTGTTTTTATATTCAAATTGCTTTTTAAATCCCTAGATAAACACTGAAATACTTTCTTTTTACTAAGCTCCTTGAAATTACTGTTTTATTCAAAAGAAACAACGTCAATAAGCTCCCTCAAGTTTCATTTATTTGTTATGATTTTTTGTCTGCGATTTATTCAACTCCTAATTCTATAGGTTAATGTCTGGAAGTGTCCAACATGCATGTATTGGTAGGCATGATTACATGTTTTCCTAACATCATTTTCTGCACTGTGGAGTCTAAGGGTTCGGTATATTACGCTTATTCGCATTAGTTATTTGTTACTTCTTTGTAGTGCTCATGATGATACTGATTCTTACGGGGAGTAGAGTACTGCTAAACACAGGCCTACTCATTTTTCCCCATTCCTTTCTAAAGTTACTAAACTTTAAAATGCCTCAGTGCAATGTACTGACTTCAGAATATGAATGGCTGTTTAATTAACTTGGAAAAACTTAGTAGCCTTTAACATCTTCCATTCCATTGATGCAATGTAATCATGTTGCAAATGTATCAAACTCTGCTCATTTTACACTGTACCTCTGTATGTGTTAGTCAAAACAGAAAGGAAGCAGCTCAGTTTCTGGTTACGTTCTTTTTAATTCATTCATACACCAGTTTGGTCTATGTCCATTATGGAACTTCTGTTCTCTGTTTATGGAAATTTCTCAAAGACTCTGTAAGCTTCTGCCTTGTCTAGTATAAAAAAGCATACTTTCCTTTGACAAAAATATATAATTATACATTGCCTAGGTTCATTATCTCTTGTAATGTTTCATTATGTTAGTAGCTTTCTTTTCCCTAGTGGCACGTTTGCCTCCTGATGATGCTAGTTATTCTGTATATAATTAACAAGGAGTTGTTCATCTAGTAAAAAAAAAAAAAAAAAAAAAAAAAAAAGCTATTCATATTCTCCTTAGTAAACTGCCCTAAATAATTAATGCAAATAGACTTCCAGGGCTCTGAATTTTGATGAGAAGATACTCTCAAAGATGAATTATTTGTTTTAGGATATTTTCCTTGCTAATCCACAGGTTTTTGTGTTAATTCATGTAAATCTGCTTTTGTCTTAGATCATGGAATGGCGGGGATCAAGAAATTTAAGTTTTTAAGCAAATGAGGAATGAGTGCCATTGAAGAGGAAAAAAGGAAAGCTAGTCTACATTAAAACTCCACTGAAAAGCTATATATTTTGGACAGAGTTTGCATGTATAACAGCCCATAGAGTTGCAGCAAAGTTCTCCCAGCAAAAGCAGTTGATTTATGTTACTGCGTAGGTCATGCTGGAAGTAGTGCCTCTTATTTATTTCCATGGAAACTACAACTTATACAGAGAGCACAATAACAGTACTTGATAGATGAATTTCTCAGCTACGAAACACTAGTTTTCAGTAGCCACTACTATTAGCTGTGCATTTTCTCCAGCCTTCATGGCACAATTGTAAAAATTGTATTGCAGGAGAAAGCTCTCTGGTTTGACTCTGGAAGTTTGAGCCCTCGTCTGCATGACTGTAATGGTCACAGTTGATAGTTTTCCAGGTTCCAGGAAATCTAGAAGTACCACCTCTTTCCTTTCCCACAAAACAAAGTACATCACTTTGCCCGCTGAGGACTGTGTCTTCACAGAATCAGTCTTGAACTTTCTTCAGTGAGGAATTTGCACGTCACCACTCCATGGACTGCCATTTTGACTCCAGCTCCTAGTGGTGACACCATGTCACATCACTGGTAACTGCAATCCAGGAAACTGTCTTTAGCCTCATATTTGTTTAGTAACTCCTGACAAACTTGCGTGTAGTGTTCTTTCTGTTCCTGAGCTTGCATCCACGGTTTAGTCTCCATAACCATTCAGCATGTGCTGATGAATATCAGTGGCTGCATGGTGTTTTGATTTTTTTGTTTTTTTGGTGGGTTTTTTTTTTTTTCCTGCATGAAGGTATTAGATTACAGTCCTTTGCTTCATCTTCACTTCCACATCAGATGCCATTCTGTCAGACTGCCCCTCTGCTGCCATCTGTCACAGGGATGTTGGTGGTAAGGTTCAGCCTCTGCTGCCATGTCACAAGCATCAGCCTCTGATGTGGGCCAGCATTATAAAATAAGAGGCATTGCTTTTGGAGCAGCCCTCATATAATGAAACTCAGTGAAAACACACACATACACACACACGCAAAATAAGACTCAGACAAAGGACGTAACATTTTTCTACTAGCAAGCAATATTTTGGGAGGAGAGGAATTAAAAAAGAGTGCATTTTTGTAGAATGATGAATTACATCTTTTCATATAGTTTATGGAAGTATTCCAACTTCCCTAGCATTGCACAAAAGCAGACAATAATACGCTTGTGTTGCTCTGGGGTTCTGAGAAGAAAAGGAGCCCTGCTAATGCCAACAGTCTATCAAGCAACGTATCCTGCAAGCTCAACATTGCACATTCACTTCATTTCCTTCCTGGGCATTCAGGCATGAGTGAACTCAAAACAAATGCCATCAGTAGACTCCAAAGTGTTCTAAAAGGCTTAATATAAATTCCTTGCTTCTGATGCTGTGGTTCAATTGCAATCTCAAAAATTATATGCATAACTACTGCCATTTTATTTTTTTTTTTTTTCTTAACCTGGAGATGAGGGCATGGGGTTATTTTCTATTCTCTGTTCTTTCAGTCATCATCTCTTTTGTTGCTTGCACGCAGGGATTTTCAGAGGAAGGTTATTTTTTGTGCTTTGAGTTTTCTTTTTAGTAAGCCAGCACGCATCTCTTGGTGTCTTGTAATATCAGAGGCAGTGCTGGCAGAGTAGCTGATTTTACAAGACACCTGCCCTCGTATCTGAGGGCAGGATCAAGCCCTTCATTGATGACTGAGGACAGAAGCTTGCTGCTTATTCATGATGTTGTGTCTTACTGTGAACCAGAGCTGGAAGTTCACTCTCTTTTATGCCACAGACTACGTACTATATGCTAATCCCATTCTGTCAAACTCCTTGAATCCATTTTTGAGTAAATTGATAATTATTGTTTTCAAAGTTCATTCTCAGATCTAATATTTACAAGTTACGCATGCAAACACACAGGCGGTATCTTTCATCTAATGCAGTCTTGCTCTGTAGGCCAGCTGTTTCTTGTGTCAGAGAAACTTGTGCCTTGGCCATGTAGGTTCCTGTGTGGTCAAAACAATAATTACGTAAAAGTCTTTCCATAAGAAGGCTGAAGATATGTAGTGAAGAAAGGCTTTGCCTTGGGCAGGCTTTGCTTCTTAGTGTACGTGTGTTCTATCACTAACCATGTTAAGGGTAACTAAACTCATCTATAAATCAGTATGAATATCTCTCGCTCATTCAGTGTCCCCTACTGGTTTGTACAGGAACAGCTCAGAGAAGGAAGCTTTGGATCAACATGCATTTTTCTAGCGTAAATTAAGAAGTGGGAGCTAATAGCACATATTTGAAATTTTCACCTATTTGTGAGATAATTCCATGTAGTAAATTGTCATCCCAAAGGAAAATAGCAGTTTCTGGAAACCCTGGCTTGGAAGAAAAATTCCATGTGGTGAAATGCAAAAATACTTTAAACAGAGCCTACACACATCCTCTGTCACAAGGAGTCAATGCCTGCATATTTTCTTCCTTTTACCCCCACCTCCTTTGAGAAATGTCATCTCCTAAAACAAAAGACAGTCAATTTTTTAGTTAGTGCTGTTATTTGAGATGCAAGAAATTCTGTTTTAGGACAGGAGTAAGTAAAAATAACTATATTTCATAACTTAAATAAGTGGTTAATAGCTATAATAAGAAAAGTCATATAAAAACTCTTCCGTTAAAGAAAATGTGAATATTTGCCTTTCCTCACTCCATGTTGTAGAGTGTGAGCAAGGAAAGTTTTCAGACATGGGGGGAAGTTAGCAATTGCTTCAATTGTAGCATTGTGAACAGATTTGTGTAAGAATTGCAGGGACTGTGTTTTGTTGGTGACTTCTTTGGTAAGTAAATAAATAGAACTTCTTTCAGTGACAGAAAAGTTTAATATACTGAGCATTATAACCACAGCAATGTAGTCTGTGTTGTTGTAGCTATGCAAGCATTGCAAGTAATCAAAGCTCCCGTACTGAAAATCCTTTATCATATCATGTTTACAGTACTACCGGCAGTGGTTTTGCCTGCTAGGAAATAGTAACTTTACAAACTGCTTTTAAGTCTATAGGCATGCAGAAAACGTGAGTTGTTCTTCGTTTGTCTGTAAGCAAGTTCTGTGTCTTTTTTGGGCCAAACACCTCTTCATTTGGACACTTTCCCCGCCTGTGACACCCATCCCCAGCCAGCTAGCACAGTGCGCAGCAGGATAGGAGCAGTAGCTCCATACCTGTCATCAGCACTCCCTCTTCTGTCCTCCAAATGAGAGTGCAGACTTTGATGGAAGGGTGAGGGGTATACACATTGCCTGGTCCTTGCCAAGGCAGCAAGGATGCGGGGCTTTTTTCTTTGCTCTCCCTCCCACTCCTTTCTTTGAGATGGGAAAAATAGGCCACCGAGTTAGTGAGAGCTGAAGCTGGCCAGGCAATGCTGTCAGCTTTGTGTATGCTGTGGCTGTATGCCATTTCCCAGACCATCAGCAGCCCTCCCTCACTGTTCTCCCTGGCTGCATAAAGAGAACATTGTGTCTCTTGGAAGTTCTGGCTCTCACCCTGCCCTCTGTGTGAGAAAAGGAAATGTTCCCTCTGTTCATGACTTAGCAATGGTTGGCATAAATGATGTCATATCCATGGTAGCAGCAAGACAAAAAGACGGAGAGAAATGGCTTTTTCAGAAGGATTTTACGCATTGCATTGCTCTGTGGAGAACTGAACAAAGACAAGGCGTTGTGAAGCTTCATTTGGAGCAGAATACCAGGGTATTTCTTCATGTTGGAAAGAAATGGGTATTATTTACTACTTTGCTTAAGAGTCCTACTTAGTAATGCTATTGTATATGGGATTGTTTCTCTCTAATTTTCTATCACCATATTGTTTGCTACTGCCTTCTATTCCATGGTTGCATGCTCCCCTTAATTCTCTATCGCTACTAAGTATATGATAATATCAAGTAAAATTATATTAGGAATTGTATGTGAAACTATCCCACAACTACATTTTGTTTTTATGATCCCTCATTCTGTGACCACAGTGTGATCATAGCGTACTGTGGTATTGCTGAAGTGTTTACATTGACTTCGATAAATTGAGGGTCAGTATGTGAGCTGTTCAGATACTAATATTAATGCTCCTGTATAATTCATGGTTTTTGGAATAAGTCTGTTCAGGAAGCGTGTGTCTCCATGTCTGTATATGTGTTTAAGACACTGAAGGATAAAGAGAAAGGAAGCTGGAAATTTGGTATTTCCTATTATAAAGTCAATGACTCTAACCTCCATAGAGTTAGTTGAGCAAACTCTAAAGCTGTTGTGAATCAAGTTAAGGCCTCTCCCCAGTTTTACTGCTGGTAATGCTGTAGGATCTAGCAGGCTAAATGACAAATCTTTGGCAGATTTATAATGAAATCAAACATGTTTTATCTCCCACTCCACCTTCACTCTGTAGGCCTTTCCTTGGAGAGCAACAGGTAATCTTTCTTGCTTATCAGAAAAATTTGGAAACTCATAAAAAGGCAAGTCCCTGGATATGTGAAGTGCACTCATGCTGAGCATCCTTCGCTGACTTGAAATGCTAGGCGCCTTTTAGTGTAGACTGCATCCAGAGTGTGAACTAATGATCCCTCTATAAATCTCTGGAACTAAAAACTTTTTTTCCTTTCAAATAGCATCTGTCCGGTTCTGCTGCTTTCTTTGCTGTTTTTTGCTGTGCTTGTTCTCTCTTTTTTTGTTCTCTATAACTTGTTAATATCGCTGTCACTGGGGTCTGACTGCATTCCCAGATACAAAGCATCCGGACTACTCATGGATGACATAAGCTGTGGTTATTACTGTCGTGGTCACTACTTCTTTCATGACTTTGTCCAAAAATGAGGAATGCTGCAGTTGTTTTCTAGAGTCATGCTTTTGGGAATTGAACAAAATAGGATGTAGAGCTTTAAAATAAAGTGAAAAAGCTTGCAATGGGCTTCTTTGAAGAATGTAACAGTGAGCTACGCTAACTATTCACCCAGTCTGATTTTCCCTTTTGCAGCAAGGTATGGCTTTTTCATGTGGGTGAATCAAATATTTCTACAGGCATCTTATTTGAAGTAGCAAAAAATTCTGTTGTATTCTGAAGTAGTGCCAGCCAATCTGGTATAGAGCTTCCTGGCTCCACAAGCTCCTATAGCATTTTGTTTATTCTTTCTGCAAAACTGCATTAACTCCTCGAGAATAGACATTTCTGGTCCTTCTAAAACCAGATTCAATATAATTTTTGCCACTGCTGCAAATTGATTCAGCTCTAAATTTTATTTCTGTTTTCTGCCAAATTTTGGTGTCATTAATCTCTACTGACTGGAAGCACCATTTCAAGTAACAGGTCTGACAGGTGGAGGTAGGTGACCTCCCAAGTACACAAAGCACTAGGAATGGTTTCTGGAAACCTTCAGGCATCAGCTACAGATTAAGTAACACTACTTTTGTATTTGCTCTGCTTAAAAAGTACTTATCAACTTTTGGTTTGGAATGAGTTTAAACTGTAGCCTCTGTAGCAATCCTAATAGCATAGTTACTTCTGAAATATCAGAGAGAAATTGTGCAGCTACATCCAAAGTAAGCATTTGAAACTTGGTAGGGGGTTGTACGTGATTGTTATAGCTGTTTTAAGAATATTTTGCTTTTATGAAGGGAAACACTTTTGTCTGGAAGTGGTGATTTCTTGGTATTTTTCCATTTTAAGTCAAATTGCTGCTGTCTTCATTAAAATTCTAATGTGGGTATTTTTATGAATTTATGGTAGGAGCACAGATACATCAAGTTAAAATAAACAGAGGTTCTCAAAGTGCGTTCAGTTTATTAATTTGCTATGTCAACAGCAGATGGACTTTTCTTGCTGTCCGCATGTCCTTAGGAACTCCAAAGGACTCCATCTAGCTACAGATTTACTATCAGCCAGGAACCAAAGAAAGTACCCTGCTATTACAACATGAGTCTTTTCTGAAGGATTCTCTGATGACAAAAGATGAGGTTATTTCTCTTAGCTGCCAGACAGACCTTGCGTGTTTGGGTAAGAAGCATGAGCTTTTTGCCTGTGTGTTTTCAACACACAGAAGTGTGGTATCCGCAGACATTCTGCATCAGATATCGCAGAAATGGGAATTTTTTAGTTTGAATTAAAGAAGCCTGGAAAAAAAAGGTGGGCAATTGTAACATTTAAATACAAATGAATTGGCTGTTTTATATAGAGAGATTAACCTGTTTTTAAAACTGCAGAAAGGTACAGACTTCTAATTAATCTAACTTACAGAAAGAGTATGTTGTTCTCTTGAGGATTTAATTTGAAAAGTGTTAGACAAATACAACAAAATAAATATAGTGGAGGTTGACCTGGATAGGGTCTTGGACATCCTACTTCTCCTAATGATCAGAGGTTAACTTTCTTGTGGAGGCCTCAAAGAGTGAATTAAAAAAAGGAGCACCTCTCATCTTATAGCATTCCCATTCTCATCTTATAGCATGAATTATTCCCTTACGTAGACTGTATTTGTGTATCTGTCTTTTGTACATGAGCCCTTTAAGTTAAGCAACATCTATCTTCTCTTCTGAAAGCTTGCTGCTATTTCTTTGAATCCAACCTCATGTGGAAAGACATTATCTGTTTTCCTCAACAAAACTGGGTCATGGATCTATTCGGCCACAATGCCCTATATTTGCATCTGGGCCATGTGAATCAGCTGTTACAAGCAGGCCTTATTCTATCATCTGTAACTTCAGTGGACCTAGGTGCAATGACCCAATCTGCGTTGTGGCACAGTGTATTTATTCATTGATTTATTTATCCCCAAGGTTCTGCCTGTCCTAGACACCACACAATAATGAAAAAAAAAAATCTGTAGTAAAAGAAATACGTTTTTCATCAGATGAATATCATTAAAAAAGTAAGATACCCTCATATTTGGTAAAAGCAACCTTTACCCAACTGTTACTGCATACAGTGCTCCTGTGTCCACAGGGCAGGATGTCTGAGCCAGCAAATACTCTATAAGGCAATTAAGATACGTTCACTGCCAGCATTGTTGCTTATTTTGACTCTACATAGCACAGGATAGTACCATTTAGATTTTACCTACATGTGTGTAGGTGCAGTGGATCAATATCAGTCTGATGTCAATATGCTATTGTCCTGGGATATTTGATAGTGCTGTCTGACCTGTATTAGACTCCGTAAGACCGTGCTCACTATAGCTGCGTTCTCGATTTCTGCTTCATGTGAACTTTTGTGTCCTCTCACACAGACCTTAGTTTTTTTAATCTCTGTCTGTGTATACCCCCCTACCTTCCTTTTTATGTTTACACTCCTCCCCATGGAATTCAACACCACATTTCATGCTTACTGTCTCATTCCTTCTGATCTTCTCTGCTATGATGCTCATTCCTTTTCTGATGCTGTAATAAATCCCTTCATTATTAACATTCAAATGCTATGCTATGATACTTCAAAAATATTTGTTAGTTATCTGGTGTGCTGGAGTCTGTGAGGGTACGTTGTATATGTGCTGAGGACATCGATGGTTTTTGCGTTTCACATTTGTTGCAGAAGTTCTCCACAGTGTAACAAAATACTAAGCTGCTAGCATGAATGTCAACAATTTGTACTTGGCTTGCTTTTCTTTATAGCTCTCACATAAGTCTTCTGAGCAACACTGCCAGTAGTTAACCAGCCATCTTACTTGGCAGGCATGTTGTTACCTTCACTAGAGGTGCCAAGAAAGACAATGTTAAGGAGAGTACACCACGTATGACTTGTGGTGGTCCCTAGAGGTTTAAATTCAAGATAAAGCCAAACAGTTTCATAGGGTTTTGTACTTACCTTAAGTATGACCTTGCATTCAATGCTAAGTTAATTTTTTAAAAGGAGATCTCTGGCATTCTTCTTGTTTATCTATCATATCAATTATTGCTTCGCTGTTTAGTTTGGCTTCATAGTTGCTTAACTTTAAATGCCTTTGGTAATTTGGTTTGTGTGACGAACAAAATTCATTATCAAGCTTTATCAAGTTGCCATCATGTATAGCTATGAGTTTAGTTAAAGTTGGTATTGAGTAATCTGTTCGCTTGTCATTTGCTTGCTGTGTACAAGACCTTCCAGTTGTTTTTCAGAAAGCTCACAAAACAGCAGAATTCCTTCCTTTGCAGAGCAGGCTGTCACCCAATGCTTAATGCTTTCAATGTCAGTATTGTTTGAAGTATTTATTTAAAACAATGTATTACCAACAGTTTTGGATTGCCCCGATAGCCATCCCCAAATCAAGCTAGCATTTCGGAAGAGAACTTGCCAGCATCTTTGGCATTCTGTTAGCCTGGCACTTGATGTCTATACCTCTAAGCACTTGATACCTTGGCTGCACTTTCAGTATCTATCAAATGTCTGTACCATGGCATCAAAGCAAATTAATGTTTTTTGGCAGTGACTTCAGGAAAAGCAAGAGTACCATTTCATGAAATCACCAAATTAAAATATTGTTAAAATATTTGTGGTTCCTGCTGTTGGAATCAGGTACAGGACCTAGGTATAGCACAGAGACTCTCATGATCTATGAGAAATCATGTAAGCTTAAGTAAAAACCCATAAAACGTCTAATTTTTTTTGTGTATGTTAGCCATCAATATACTATGACATTAAAATGAACAGATGTATAACTGCTTACAGGAGCTATATGCATTCCTGCCTTAATTCAGCTACTAGGTGGTTTCACATAGAAAAAGAAATTGCTCTGGGAGACAAAGGTTGCTATTTTTAAGAAGTAAACATTTCAGCCTCAATATTTAGTGACTCAGCTCTGTGGGAAGCAAATTCTGTAAATTTAATATTTGAAATAAGAGAAAAGCTCTAGTAGTGTTGCCAGGTGTGTTCAGCTGCCATGGCTCTGAAGTCCTTGGGTGAATTCAATACCAATGAGCACATGCTCTATTGTTCCGCATCCAGAAATGAAAAACTATTTCAAGCATTGCCTAGATTACTGCTGAGTGCAGCCAGCACCAGACAGCTGTCATTCTGGTTTTGTACCTATTAGCGTTCTGTCCAAGTTATTCTGGAATAAGTAGTTGAAGTGTTAATATATGTTTGTGTTGTTATAAGATGCATTTTAAGTGAAGTTCTTTCTGAGTGTTAAACTGGTGCTATTTAGTTTCAGTAAGAAAAATCTGTCTGAGCAAAATCATTTTAAATAAGGGTGAAAAGTCTGTTTTCTTGAACAGGTGGATTTGTTACACTTCAGGATCCATTTATTGGCTGCAATATTATTGCTGCTTCCATTTACACAGTTTAGGGGATCATTATTTGTTTCTCATCACAATTCCTTTGTGCTGATCATAGTTTTTCTGTCTTCACTTTACAAGTTACTGGTGAAGTTTATGCATGCGTATCATTTACCTTTGTGTTTGTACTCTTCATGAGTAGAGAAAGTAGCACTTGGCAGCAGTATGACTGCTGTTCAGCAGTGCACTGTACTGTTATCAATTTTAACATGTGTTAGCTTATATTGGATATTCTTAGTTGGGGTAAGTAGGGCAAAGAGTTCATGCAGTAAATGTGAATACTTGCATGCACATCATCTGTATATTTTCAACAAGCTGGAGTCATGCTTACATTAAGGATATGGGGTTACCTTTTTTGTCCTAGAAAGTTTTGATCCTTCTAATTTTCCTCCAGGGATTCTTAATGTATTCTGTTATCTCTCTACTGCAATTTATGCAGAATTGCACATTTGAACATGCTTCTTGTGGCTCAATTTGTTGGAGAAGAGCAAAAAGAAGGATAATTTCATGGAATGAAAATGTTTGACTACAAGAAGAGACTTTGCATTGTCTAATTTCAAGACATTATTTCTGTTTCTTAAAGTAATTCTGTCTGCAGGGCATGACAAATAAAAATATTCTTACTAAGAAGGTGTTGCTGTAGCTTTATATATAATCGTAGAATCATTTGAATTGGAAGGGGTTCTTAAAGATCATCTAGTCCAAGTCACCTGAAATGAACAGGGGCATAGTCAGTGGGTAACACTCAATTTACAAAGTGAAATAAGAGTAGGATTATGAAGTAGAGACTGAAAATATCTGGTGTTGTTTTGCTTTTGTTATTTGTGATAGTTTTTTTTTTTTTGGGTTTTTTTTTTCTGTCAAAAAGCAAAGGATTGGAGAAACGAATGGATCAGAGCAGCAACTCCATATTTTTTTTTTTTGTTAAATGTTTATATCACTCTCTGTTAGTAAACATGCGTGCATGCAAAAGAGATTAGGAGCACATTGGCTGTCTTAGGTTCTTCACTTTATTTATGTGCTTATGAATAGCTGGGATTTGAAAAAGATGTAATTGTTACTGTTTTATTATGCTGCATAAGCTCAGTTGTTCAAACAAGTTAAGTCAAAAGCTAAACTCTCAGCTCCATTGCCGTAATGATTTTAAAGCAATATTTTTTAAGGGTTTATTAATTTTGTTTGTTGTTGTTGTTATTTGTTTTGTTCTGTGTTAATTCTGTCTCTCCACATTGCAGTCAGATAGAATTCTGCCCCAAATGTCAGATTTGGTGCAATTCATATTTGCATTGTGGCCAAACACAAATTGATGCTTTTTTTTTTTTTCTTAGCCACAGTTGCTGCATTCTGAAATAGCAGTAGAGAAAATATCTACTTACTTGACTCAAACTTTACTGAATCATTGAATGTCTTGGGTTGGAAGGGACCCAAAGGATCATCAAGTTCCACAACCCCCCCTCCCCCCCGCCACAGGCAAGGCCACAGAAATTAAGATCTGTATTCCCTTATCCCAGGTAAATACTTGAATAGCAAGTAGGCTATTCAGGCGAGAAAAGTAAGCCACAGGTGCTGACTTATTTCTGCCTATTAATAGCTAATAGGAAATATCTTTTCCAGGTGTAATTTTCCATCTGTGTATTTGTATGACTTTTCTATCACTACTCTCAAAATACACTTACAAAGAAGAGCATTATTAATATTCCTGCTTTACTGATGGGAAACTAAATGCTATGTCTTTGGTTTGTCCAAGGTGACGTAGCAAGCCTATGACTGGGGTGCTGTCACAGGGAGTATTTATGTAATTCCCAAATCTTGAAATCGTTCTTTTACGGTTCCTGAATTATTCATTTCCCATTGGAAATAATTACCATAAAGAACTTATGCATTTCCAAGGATGTTGTTAGGTAGAATACAAACATATCATAGAAGAGTTTGTATCAGGCTTATGTGTCTTTCTTCAAAACTGGCTAATCCTATTATATGTGTTAGATTTATGTGCACCTTATGAAATGGGCTTTTTTATTGTCATGTATTGAAGTACATGCATACGAAAAAGAAATAATACATATATCTCATCAAAGGGAAATAAAGCATAGGCTGATTTAAAAAAAAAAAAAAAAAAAAACATTCAGTGGGAAATTATAATTTTTCAGCAAAAGTAGTCTAAATGAACAGAATTCCAAGATAAATTTATCCTATTTCTCTAACACTAACATTGCAAACTATTTTCATAAGTGTTTTCATAGTAACAGATGCAAATGTATCTCTGTTACTGAGTAAGCAACTGCTTGATCGCACAAACTGCTAGGGAATGGTTCTCTGATAAAGCAGGTTACAATGAGTGTGAAATATATGTGTCCCAAGTGTTCTGTTCTATTGATTTTTTTTTTATTTTTTTCTTGTAATTTACAGTACATTCCGTGTGATTTTTAGGAAGTGTTTAAGGGTAGCAAAATTATTTACTTTTAAGTGTAACACGTTCAGTGTTTCTGTCTCCTAATGAAAGTACGAGGGGGGAAGTCCTACATGGATCGCTTTTTATGTACATTTGGTGAGCTGTAAAGCAAGGATGTGTTGCACATCTGCACAACACGGAGTGTGACAAGAATAAAAGGAGAGCGTATTAATGATAGTGGAACCAAATATCTAAATTTCAGGATTGAAAATTGATGCCATAGGAAAGATAGTATCCAGAAGAGAATGTATGGACTTGCATTTATGAAAATCAGAAGATGTTTAAAAGATTAGTGGACAAAAATCTCTCCAGAGATTAGAGAAAGCAAAGGTATATTGTAGGTCTTTCTGGCCTTCGCTACTAAGGCTTCAGGAATGTTATATTGAACAATGAATTTGTTACGTTAATTAGATTATAATTATTCAAAGTGTGACATTTAGAAACACCTTGTTAATCTATTTGTTACAAAGAGTGTGTGAAAATAACTATTCTGATCTAGAGCATTTGTTAGCCTCCCATATGTCCATATGCCTCAGTGAGATTGTAAATTTAGGAAAGTATGTAGCTCTGTTCCGACCTGTAGAAAAAGAGTGTCATGAACTCCTAGGGGATCACTTTATCTTCCTATCACAGAATGGTAGTACAAGTGCTGGCTTTTGTTTCAGTGTGCTATTCTGTACTTGTGGTTGTAACAGCAGCAAGCCATTCAAACCAGTTGTGATTGTGTGCCTGCTGACTGCTCTGGCTTCCTGAACTCTTAGTGCCTTTAGCTGAACAGTTGATGCTAAAGCTAGACAGTGGTGGCTGGTCGTTTCATTGGACTTTTTTTCTGTGTGGCATAATTCAGTGGAAGTTAGCAATGGAGATAAAACATGGTATTATTGGCCAAAAAGGCCAATGGCGTTCTGGGGTGCATTAAAAAGAGCGTGTCCAGCAGGTCGAGGGAGGTGATCCTCCCCCTCTGCTCTGCCCTGGTAAGGCTTCATCTGGAGTACTGTGTCCAGTTCTGGGCTCCCCAGTACAAAAAAGACAAGGATCTCTTGGAAAGAGTCCAGTGGAGGGCAACAAAGATGGTGAAGGGCCTGGAGCATCTCCCCTATGGAGAAAGGCTGAGTGAATTGGCTCTGTTCAGCCTTGAGAAAAGACGACTGAGGGGGATCTAATCCAGGTTTATAAATATCTGAGGTGTGGGGGCCATAGTGGTGAGGCCAGTCTCTTTTCAGTGGTACGTGGAAACAGGACAAGGGGAAACGGACATAAGCTGCAGCATAGGAAGTTCTGCACAAATGTGTGCAAGAACTTCTTTACAGTGAGGGTGATGGAGCACTGGAACAGGCTGCCCAGGGAGGTGGTGGAGTCTCCTTCTCTGGAGATGTTCAAGATCTGCCTGGATGCCTACCTGTGCGACCTGCTGTAGGGAACCTGCTTTGGCAGGGGGGTTGGACTCGATGATCTCTGGAGGTCCCTTCCAACCCCTATGATTCTGTGATTCTGTGATTATTAAATAAATTTAATTTCTTTTATATATAATTTATTTAATAAATTATTAAATAATTATTAAATAAGAATTTCAGGCCTACGTTATGTTCTGTGAGTTGCAGTGCATCACTTGAACTAAGATAAGTGCCCTTCATGTGCTCCTAGTCCAGAAGACACTTGGCTTAATTTTGCTTAACATTTTTGAATGAGTGCTGAGATTGGGTGAGCAGGCAGTTACCACAGCTCAGGTGTCACAGCTGACAGTAGTGTGTCTAGATGTACTAATTTCATGATATGTTTGAAGCCTTGGACTGACTTCATTTCCTAAGATCTACTGTGCCCTAGAAGTCTAATTTTATACTTGGAAATTTAAACATTTTCAGTTGCTATATAGACAAATACACTCGTTTTCTTACATAAGTGTTCAAATGAGAAAAAAATATTCTGAAATCACTGCTTTAATACAACTGTGCTATTTTATATTGCGGAGAATCAAACTGTTACATATATTTAGTTCATACTATAAAGTGACTAAATCAAAATTCTGCTTTCATTTACACTCATGTAACACCACTGAATTAGTAACTAAATAAGGTAACATTCAGAGTGATGCTCGAGGACCTTGTTGCATAAATTCCATTAATGTTAATTCATAAGCATAGTCCTGAAAATGTACCTTTAAGTGTGTGGAAGACCAGTGATTCTTATAAAAACTTATAAGGCAATTTCATTTTTAAGTAGAGATCTATCAGTGCAAATATAAAGTTATTAAATATTAATGCTTTAAGAAATCAGTCTCATGATTTTCATTTATAAAATAATTGCTGCAAATACATCTTTCACTTTTTGCAACACTTACTACCTTCTATGTTGGAGTGTGTCTTGTACCTATTATTTTATACCTACCCAAGCTGATCTTTTCTGGTGATTTAACATGTCTGTTATACTGTTTACTTCAGAATAGTTTTTCTCACTTCACTACTTTTGAAGATGTACAGAAAAAATCTACAGAAATGCCACCTCTGATTTATTTGTACCTCTTAAGCTGTATTATTAATAAACCTTTGTGAATACTACTTCAAAACATTCTTTTTTTTTTTTTTTACTTTCAAGTTAAACATATTTTTGAAAAGTGGACGGTGCTCAGAATTTAACCTTTTTTTTTTTTTTTTTTTTTTGCAATCTTAGTGAAGCTGTAATTATTTACTGTACAACAGAACATGGTAACCCAACAGATATGTAGCAGTAAGATGATGCGAAGCTCAGCTAAGATGACCTGATAATTACTGTAGTCATTGTACTGAGCAACAAAGAGAAGTTCTAAATTCAGCCTGCAGCTGCAGGAGCATAATTAGGCTGATGTTAAGAAATAGCAGGTAAAAATATTTTTAAAAGAGAAACAGAATTGTAGGTTTTGTTCTGACAAGGTGAATATAGTGTTGCAATTTATCCTAAATGAGCCTTTTCGTTACTAAGTCTGATTCAGCCCTAGCATCTGCCTCCTTAAAGAGGGAAAAATTCTGTTCGGTTGTGTCCAAAATTCAGTGAGCACTTTTGCACTATTTGGGAAACTAGGAATTTAGCAGTAGTTGAAATAATCTGCAACTGCTGGGTAGGATGGCTAGCTGCTGGCCTAAATCCCAACACACCCCAAGGGAGGCTGGTGGCACCAAAACAGGCTTCAGACAGCTCCAGGGGGAGCTGCCATCTGCCTGCCCCATGGTATCCCTGCAGCACCTTCAGCGGTGCTCCCCTCCTGCTGCTGGGGAGAGCTTCATTGGAGAGGTGTGTTTTGAGAGGGTAGCTACTGCCTTCTCTTCTTCCCTGCCTTCAGCCAGTGCAATTTACACATTCAAGAAGAGCATGGGGGAAAGAAGGAAGATTTTCTCCATACCACTCTGTATCTTGAGGCTGACACAACAACAGAAGTAGCTTGACAAGCCTGTAAATAAAAGATTTCCTGCCCATCTGGGTCTCCTGCCAATACTTCCCATCCAAGCATGTTGGATCTGTTTTTTGAAGAGAGAGATTCCCAAGAAAATTAGCCAGATTGTGTCAGAGAACTACTGTAATGTATTTCTGCTACTGCTCTGCTTTATTTTCTAAAGCAAATTTATTTTACAGATCTTCTGATGTCGTCCTCCATTTATTAAAACAGCATAAATGTTTTTCTTCTTCTGTTTGGGATGTTGCAAAGGAATGATTTCAGCCTGAGCCTCTGGCTGCACAGGTTTTCTTGAAAGGAGCTAGCTGGGAAGTTTTGCAGACTGTTGATGCTGACATATGCCAGTTCTTAGAAAACAATTTTGAAGAGATAGAAAGGAGCTAATGTGCTAAAATGATTCAGAAAGAAGACAGGAAAGTCAAGTAGCTGAAGGCCTGTTATTTTGCTCTCAGACTCAGATAATAAGTAGATAGCATTAAAAACTTCTGAAAGTGAATTATGGAAAGTGTGTCTTCAAACTAGTCTTTATAATTGTTACAGTTTGGTTGGAAAAAAAAAAAGAATAATATTGAAATAGCAGGCTTCTAAAAGCCTTTTATCACTGTTTGGTAAGGCAAGACATCTTAATGTACTAGAAGAACACAAAATACATGTCATGACTTTTGGTTACGTACAACTTGGATGCCATTGTAAATGAGCTGTCATGGTTAAACTGATAATAATAGAAACATGAAATGTAGAAGAAATGCATTATTGACTGTATTTAACTTTATGAAGCAAACAGTTACAGAAAAAATGAAGACTGAGTAAATGCAAATAATACCAAAAAAAGCAACACCTCAGTAATAAAGAGCAATCTGACTAAGTTAATAAACTGAGTAAAAATAAGAAGTGAGCATTTAATGAGGTCAATATGTGTGAAAAAAGGAACATGAATCATATTTACTGAACAAAGGAATTTGTGCGCTGAAAGCATGTAGTCTATAAAAGGCTCATGGAAAATAACTGTGGTAAATAATGTGGTAAATAATCAATCCAACATTTGCCTCAGTGCAACAGCTATGGCGTATGGTACTAAAGTGATTGTGTCTGATCAGGTGAACATCATGTAATGAAAAAAAATGCCAGTACTCTCATTTTTGGCAGTGTTGTGAGAGTTTCTGCAGTTCTGAATTCCACGTTTAAAAGAGCTGAATATTTTAAAGAGTTAGCTAAAGAGTCCCATAAATCACAACAGAGGAGAAAATAGATGTCACTGGAAAATAGTTCCTTGGTGTACAATGAAATAAGTAACCAAGTCTTCTTAGTTTTACAATGAAGATCTTAAAGCATGACTTAATCAGAACTGTTGCATCTCTGGGAGACAAGTTTGGTAACAGTGGTTTTTCACTTTATCAGACCCAAATGTTAAAGACAAATAAATGCATTATTTTTAACAGCAAAGGTGGTTAAATATTGGATCAGGTTATCGAGGATTGTGAGGGGTTCTTCATCACAGGCATCTTTAAACTTAAAGCTGAATGCTTTGCTAAAAGAACAAAATTGTTTTTGGCTTGTAAAAGAGCTAGTTGAGGGAAGTTTTCTAGATGCATGACAAGTCATATGAGTATAGAGGTTCCTTCTTATTTTCAAACATAATCATCAACATAATAATCTCTGATTTAATTATTGCACATCATACACATAATGAGATATTTCATAGGCTTTCTCCAAGAAGTGTATATATACTTGCCACATACAAATATTCAAAGTTTGGTGTTTATTAAAAGTAGTAGGTGTTGTGTTTTTTTCTTTTTTTTATCTCCTGCATGTTTTGTCTTCTGGAATATCCTAAGTTATTAGTAAAAAACAGTTACTGTCCACCAGAAAAAAAATATCTTCCTGTGATCCACTAAAAAGCTCTTCTTAGCCTTTAGGTCTGAAACAAACTGTCCCTACTACTCTTTGTGGACATATTCTTGAATACTGCATATTGTGAGCAAAGTAGAATCTTCATTGTCATTTGTTAAAATGGAATCATTCTCCAGACAATTTGTTACATGAGGCAGGTGCCATGATATTGAAAGATTATACACAATGTTCTGAAATGCTTTTTCTGTTTATTATTATTATTTGGAGGGGAAAAAAAAGTATACTTTTTTTCTTGCTTGCCAGTATAACACAGAGAGGTGAAATTACATGTCCCATACAGTAAAGCTTCCCTCATTCCTAGGACAGTTTCCTATCCACATGTCCCAGAACTGTGACTCCAAAGGAAAAATATACATATTTATACAAGATACTTCAAGAAAGGTGTGTAATTGATGGATACTGGAGAAAGAAATGTTTCTGAATTTGTCAAGCATTCATCCCTTCATGCTTTCGAATTATATATTGGTTTAACTCATGGGAATAAATCTCCTTCTGTGTACGAGGAACATCACATGTTCACTGTATCTTATTTTAGCAACGCTATTAGACACAGTCACATTTATTTCTTGTTTGATGAATTCTGCTCCTGTCCCTGTACTAGCAACTTCTGTTTCTTCACGTCATTTCCAAAATACTAGTCATAGACAAGACTGCTCATATAATTCTCCATCTTTCCATCTAGAACTGTTAGAAGATGCTAGCAATCCTTCTGTAAAGTAAACTGTACAACTTGTGGAAATGGTATTTACATGCCATGAACTCCCACTCAGTGCTTGCTACCTTTGACACAAGTTGTAATCATGCAAACTGAAATAGCATTTCTGAGGCACTTCCTCACTTTTTACAACACCCTAAGTACTGCTTGCACAAAAGCAATAACATAGCCTATTAATCTTTTTGCCTCTTAAGATATTTATCACTTGACAGGCATACATTTATCAAGATATCTCTGAACTTTCTTGGTTTCATTGAAATAGTAATTTAGTCTATCCAGATGCTAATTTATGAATAGTCTTGTTCTAAAGTGGGCTTTAGATGTAGCCAACTTTGGTTACTAATGTCTCCGAAAAACTTAGAAACATTCCAAGGCAATAACATATTTATAGTAATTGGGAAGAAAAGCAAGTGGACGTTATTTTCTTGGACAGAAACACTGTATCATACTGTAGAACAGCTACCCTGTTACATTTTCACTGGACACTTTGAATGAGGTATCTGGCAAAACAAAAAGCTGTTATTTTTTTGAGAAACTCTTTGATTCATCTTTAATTATTTATGAAATAGTGTGTGATAAAGGATTGAGGAAAATAATTAAAACAAAGGATTCTATAATCTTTAGCACCTGACGTCTGTGTTACAGTCTCAAGCTACTGCCAAAATTTGGCCTTTTTGATTGAACATTACTTTCCAAAACTGTTGTTTATAGAATTTCTCCCTTTTTGTAACCATGTCAAAGCTTAGGCCATGCTTATGTTGTTACTGAAGTTCACCTTTCTTCGTGTTTTTCCTCACCATTTCTCCTTTATATCACTATAACTAGGACATAAGCACTATCCCTTCTCCAGTTCATATCTTTCAAATACAGCACACATTTTTTTCCACTGCTGATCCATTCGGTCCATTCCTCCATTTTCTGTCCTGAGAAATGTACTATTTTCAAAGGAATGTCATGAACTGAATGGATATTGTAGCCCTTCCTAATTTGTCCATGAAAGTAAGTTTTAATGTGGAAGGCTCTGCTTGTTTACTCACCTCAGTGTGAAGCCTAGCAGTCATTTTTGGGAAAAGCATACTGTCCTGCTGATTACTGAACAGTTAGGAAAGATACTTAGCTGCTAAAGAAAACTGATATGATAAACTACAATGCAATGCTTGTTCCAGACTGCATGAATTTACACTCCATAGTAAATTTAGTTTATATTTTTAAATATAGTTTTTATTTCTATATATTAAGCTGTGCGAGTCTAAGTGAAACAACCTTCATACTGATGAGAATGAGGTTCTAGTATGCTTGACTCCTAAACTTACTGTCTGGGGTATGAGACTGTCATGATGGTGCTGGCAATGGAACTATGTTTCTAACCAAGGTGTTTTAGTGGATCCTGTTGGAGCTTTTGTAGTTGTACACATCCTTGTAAATAACATTTTGCTTTGAACAATAACAAAACATTTTTGAAAGGAAAAACTATAAAACCAGAAGAGAAGAAACTTTGCAAGCACGTAGCCCCTACAGTAGAAAACTGTTTTTCAGTTTGAAAATGATACAGTTATTATCTCTAGCTGATATTTAATTAAAATGCATACACAATTTAGTTTAAAATGGCTGCTCAATTTGAAGGTCATAGCAAATTGAGGGTTTTATAGATAATGGAGTGCTGAAATGTGGTTTTTTTTTAAGTAACTGTTACTGGTGTGACTCAGATTAGAGATAAAAATATGCATGCTGAATATACCATTCAGATACAAGTTTGGACCCCTTTATAGATTTCTTAGGGACATGGAATATAGGAATGCCTTAGAGTGAATAGTGCCACATGTCACAAACGAATCTATTTCTGTAAAAAATAATGTTGGCATGTGGGCACCTAAATTGTTCAGCAAACCCAAGTGAACTTTTAAAGCAAGCTTAAGGCCATTAGAGTGCACAGCGTAAGACCTCTGCTTTTCAGTGTTCTTGATAGCACAGTGTAAGTTCCTTGATATCCCTGTAGCTTACTTGCACAAAAGCAACTATTTTTACTGAAGTTGCAAATTCTACTCAAGTTTCTCTTCATAAGAGAAATCAGGCCTGCCGTCTATGGGGGGGATATTGTACACAGCAGAATGGTATTCTCTCTCTACTCATCATATTTCCCATTTTTCACTGGAGACTCAGGCCATGCTACCTACTAGGTGAAACATTATCAGTGGAGTTGAGACTAATTATGAAGTTCTTCATACTCTGGTTTCTGAGAGATCCTTGCTTGCTTCCATTCTGCCTTGTCAGGGAGGAAATGTCAAGCCTTTCTACAGGTACAAGATCTGTGGCTAGGACTGACTCTTAGTAGGAATTGCATATCTGGGACTTAAAGACGCTTTGTAAACTGATTCTCTAGATTGTTCTCAGCAGAGGCTTCTACCATCCCTCTGAGAACTAATGCAAATTTAAGTGTCTTCAGGAGGGAGGCTGAGAATTCTAGACCTAATTCAAATGGATTTTTAGTTCTGTAGTACTGATCATAGAATCATAGTTCTGTAATACCTAGCTAGTAGTGGAAAGGTGCAAAAAAGCTGGGAAAGAAATAAAAAATCAGGCTTGTAGCTAGCTGCTTAAAATTATAAGAGCAAGTTAAAACTGTCAGTTGGTGGTTTCACGGACACTACTGCTTATCAAGGCTCGAGGCCAATGACGAGGGAGTATACTATGAAAATTTAGTTAATATAGTTACTTATGTTTGATCTAAGGCAAAACCCCTGTAATAAGCCTTCATAGAACTGCTTCTCAGTTCATTTGAAGTTGGATTTATAAGATATGTTCCAAAGGTAACTCAGAAATAGCTGCACTGAATATCAGTAAAAAATGTGAAAAATTTGTGCACATTGTGCCTAAGACCTGACGTAGTGATTCTAATTTTATTTTACGCACATTCAGACACACCTAACTCCCAAATATTTTTGTTAGTTTTACTTCTGTTCTAAAAGAGAATAATAAAATACACATGCTGTTCAGTCAAATATGGACGTGTTGATTATTTTTCTGTTTCTGTGATTTTATTATTCACTTGAGCTGCAAATGTGTGTATATATATATTATTTTCTGCATTTTCTTTGAAAACTCATTAAATGGCCAAAGTTCTGTTGAAAAGTTTGCAAACAAGTTTACAAGACATATCATTGAACTTGATATCAGGTGTAAAGGATAAAATGCAGTGAAATTCTCTTTGCATTGAGGTTGCCTTGGCAACATTTCTTTAGTATTTTAGTACAGTGCATTTTTACAGATTTCTGTAGAGAAACAGAGATACTTAAGTCTTCGTCTGGAATTTCAAGTTTTCATTGCAGAAGCAGTGAAATTGATAGACTAGACTATAAGATGAAAAGAGGCTGAGTTTTGGTTTGTCAGGTTAGAAGAAAAATAAATGTTGAGTCCTGGAGGTTCAACTATGATCCCGAGAGCCAGTGAAAAAGAGAAAGGTGTGTGACATTTTTATTTTAGCTGAGTGCTGAAGAGGAACAATGGTTTTCAGAATTTAGTGGGAAGGTTTATAATGCAGCTGAAATTTCTTGGTTTCTTTGCACTGGCAGGTGTAGTGGAGTCTTTCAAAGGTCCTTTTCTATGCTAGGTGACATCCCAGATGTAGTCTTCAGAAAAGCAAATTGCTCCTTGTGCTTCTGCTTTCAGAAGCAAGAGGAATTTTAATATGTGCATTCTATGATGCTGCTGGCTCTCCATCTGCCTAAGGAGCTGGAGAAGGCAGCTAACACAGCTATTAGTTCATCACTACATAATGAGGTATGCTTGCAAACCAAAAGCTGCCAGATCTCTCAGTATGCAGCTTGTGTGCTGTGCCAGGTGCATAATTACTGATAATGTTGCTTCATTCCAAAGTTTGTGTTACGATTCATTCATGTGGAGACATTAAGGAGTTTGTAGCCCATATGATACTGAACTATGCACCAAAAATTTGGAGTTTATGCTGCATCCCATGTGCTATTATTGGACTATTATATGAAAAATAAATGAAACAGAGGCACTGCAGTACCACATTTGTTGTGTTTATGAGTATTACTCTGTATACTTTGTCTGCAGTTAAAAATAACATTTTCTTCATCAACAGTGAGTATTCAGTAGATAGCATAGAAAATAAAAACAAAGGTTCTCCAGATTCTCCTTGCTTATTGTTGTTTCCTTGCTTATAGATTTCTGAAGAGTCATTGGGGTCCAACCCTGCTTTCCTAGGCTGTCACAAGCCAGAAACTTTCTCCAGCTAATGCAAGGCATAGCAATGTAAGCTTTTCTCAAACATTTGTTTCTCCTACCCCTTAGCTTGGCCCAAGTGGCTTCAGCTAAAGCTTTAAAGCACATTCGATAAATGTAGGTAGATGTTTGAGAACCAGAAATTGTTGAAGTATCACTGGGTTAAGATTTGAAAAATCTTTATGGCACTGGATACCTTGTTGTTTAACAGATTATGTAGTCATTAAAAAAGACATAAGGATTAAAATAAAAACTAGAAAATAAAGATTTTTAATACTGGAATAAAATCTTGGAAAATTGCTGCAACAAAATCAAATAATTGCAGTTAGTGTCAGTAGTGAAGAACTCTTCATCATCTTTACAATTTCAGGTCATTTCCTTTCTTCTTAAATCAAAAATTTGTCTCCTTGTCATAAATAAAGATTTATGCTGCATTTTTTCTATAATATAAACTCTGGCTTTTTCCCTAGTTCTCCAGGAGGAATGATGATTGGCAGAGTGCAAAGCAGAATTTCAGCCATTTTTTTCCATGTTGCCCAAGGGTTAAATAATTGCCTTCATGGTTTTTTTTTGTTTTTTTTTTGAAGGCTGCTGTTCATTTTTTTTTTTTTTTTTTTTTTTTTCATTTTTGGCTAATGATCCCATTTACTTCCTTCACCTTTCTTAAGATTTCTATTGTAGAGTTTTCTGTGCTTAATCTTTCTGTGTATGAAAGTGTTCTGTCACAACATTTACACATCATACTGCAAGAGAAATTAAATTCTTAGTCTTCTAGGATTTATATGGTGTTTTTTCAATTTGGGGTTTGTGTGTAGGTGTTTTTCCTTTTTCTTTTTTTCTTTTTCTCATTACTGTTGTTTGAATACTAAATAGATATGAGGTGCAAACGTTGAATTACTGAGACTGGGAAAGAGGTGTTTATATTCAGTAGTATCTCCTACTTCTGCATTATGTTTCTCTGGATTTGCAGAGATTTTTCTTTAAGATCTGTTCTTCTGACAAAAGTTGATGCTGAGGCTGCCCAGAGAGGTTGTAGAGTTTCCTTCTTTGGAGATCTCCAAAACCTCCCTGGATGCTTTCCTATGGGATGTACTGTAGGGAACCTGTTTTAGCAGGTGTTAGGACTAAATGATCTCCAGAGATCCATTCCAACCCCTATGATTCTGTGATTCTGTTTTAATTACAGTTATGTTATTCTCTGCAAAATTCTTTGCTTTTATGAGTGACCAACACACCTGTAGAGCTGTAGCAAGGTTTAATTCTGTATTTCTGAGGACAAAAAATGAAAGTAAGGTGGTTCAATCATCCCCTGACTGTGCTTCAGTAATGAGTTAAGAGCTAAAATCTAAAAGAATAGTAGGATCTGCATGAATTGGTTGTGGAACAATGTGAGGTTTGTTTGTAGTTACTTTTAGACTACAGAATTATACTTGGAGGTTTTTTAAATCTCTTTAAATGCATCTTAAAATAGTGAATTCTATTTAATAAACACCTGGTAAAACTAGATTATTTGAATGCATAAACTGAATTTATGCAGTTTTATGGACAGAAGGAACTATTGCAATTAAAACAATGTGAGGTTTGCATGAGCAATTAGCTGTTGATTTCAGATATGCATTTGCTTTTGCAATGTATTTGAGAATCAACAGATGAGATCCTTTTGTATGTGGTAAATTGAGCATTCAAATATTTTTTCTTTTACAGCACAGTAACAAACAAATAGCACACTTACTCACGTAATGTTAATTAGTTATGTTAACCACATTCATGAATGCACATTTAACCTTTTCTGCAAGTTCCTGTAAGTCCGTATAGTACTATAAAATTGTATCATACCTCGTCCTAGACAAATGATCTTATCACTCTGCCTTACAATACAACAAGTAATCTTTGGACAAGTTTTAAAAATAACATCACGGTTCCAGAACTCCAAGTCTGGCATCTAATAATTTTTTTTTTCTTTTCCAAAAGAATTCAGCATGCAGCCATTCTCATTGAATACAGTGAGACCTGATGAGTAGCGAGCATTTTTGAAACGCTATACACTTGTTCATATCAACTGAATTTACACTATATTTGCCAAAAAAAATTCTGTGGTTTATGTAATACACCTTCTTCCTTGAGATGTAGTCTACCAAGCATTAGAGTTGCAGAACTGCTTTATTCTTTCTTGTTAGAAGAGGTAAAAAGGGTAAGTGATGGTGGGAAGAGAAGGTGAAGTAACTATTATGTACCTAGTCTGGAAAATGGAAGAAAACTGGAAAACAGTTTGAATTGAAGATGCTTCTTGTCCTTTTCTTTTGCAGAAGTATACTTGATTTGTTCTTTAATTAAATTTTAACTGTGCAAATGTCCTTTATTCTGAGTCATTCTAATTCCTTTTTCTTTTTTTCTTTTTTTTTTTTTTCCTCTCTTTTTTTAATAGATATACATAGTTTAGCCCAATCCATGTACATCTGTTGCTTTGTAAAGCCTTGCAATTAAGATCTGGGTTAGAAAGCTTAGATATTTTTTATGCAAATCTTGCATTAGAGGTTAGAAAATCTTGCATTAGGGTTAGAAAATCTTCAGAATAAAGACATTCATCTGTTAACAGAAAAAAAAAAAAAAAAAAAAGAAAAGTAATGATCAAGGTTTTCCCAATAATTTCCCACACCATTCCGTAACTGTGTTTTCGCTCAGAACAAGAGGAACTGTCTTCTTCAGTAAAGAAATTAGATTATTCACGGTCAGTAGCTATTTCCTTCACTGAGTTGGCAACCATTGGCTTTGGAGGCAGTTTTTTTGGCTAGTGAAAGATGAGGAATGCCTTCAGAACGCATAGTAAATTCAGTGCTCATAATGTAGCAGTGTGTTCAGACTTAAAATGTCCTTCTATTTTATTTGGAAGTATGAAGAGAATACTCTGCCCAGAAGATTGTGGAGTCTCCTTCTACAAAGATATTTGACCCTCCTGGGCACTTTTCTGTGTGACCTGCTGTAGGAAACCTGCTTTAGCAGGTCCCTTCCAAACCCTACATTTCTGTAATTCTGAGAGTAGAAATTGGCAAAAACTGGAAGATCGGCATTTGTTGATTTTGTTTTCAACAAAATTACCAGAACTCCAATTTTGAGCTGAACCACCTTATTCTTTTTCCACCTTAGTCTTGAGCTATAATAATGTGAAGAGCCTTTCTGACAGTTATTGTTTGTCTTGTGTCTTGCTGGGTTTAGCCTGGAAGCAAATGCATTGAGAAAGCTCTGAAAAAAATGCTAAAGAAAAGAAAGAAGTTTCCTGAGTTACTGAAGGTGCCAGCAATTCCATTGTATGCGAAAGAAGAAAAAAAATTATGAAATAATTTATGAGCTTAAATGAAAAGATACACAGCTCTATACTTACATTGTGTAACTACCTTTCAAAAGTTACAAAATCTTTCTTTTCAAAACCACGATTGAGATTATTTTATTTGACTCTCTTGCACTGTGTTTTCAAATAATTGCTCATTGTTGTTAATACTTTTCAATACAACCTATTTCCTATTGAAAAATTAGTATTGAATTTGTTGAGAGTTATTTCAGTCTCTGTAGAAAGTACACTTTTCTTTATGAATAATTTTAACTGCAGTCAAAAATACAATTTCTTTTCAAGAAACTGGACATTGAGTAATTTGTAAAGTTTAATAGCTCTCCGTTTATCCACAGAAGGAAAGCAAACAGTATGTCTGGATGTTTTAATTGAATTCATATCTTAGTGTTTTATGTGTTGATGGTCAGATGTGTGCCACACAACCAGGAAACACCAATTGGAGAGCCAAAATGAAGTGTTCAGAATGCTAAATTTTGTGGGACATAAAACATTTTGAATGCTCTAGTAGAAATAACAGTGACATGCATTCTAGCAATAGGACTAAGATTATTTTGAGAGATTCTAAGTTCTCTATTTTTTGTTTCCGTGTGTAAGAAAGTATTCAGCTTTGATAAATGACAGGAGGAAGAACAATAACCAATTTAAATAGAAAAATGAAGTCTACAATTTGGAAAGCTTATATTCAACCTATGTGATATGTCTAAGCAATCAACTCCTATTTGGTACATGTGAGGAAATAAGAGTTTCATCAGTTGACCAAAACTAACTAAAGATTTAAAGATGCTTATTTACATGTGATATATTTGACAAGTGAAACTTTACCTCTTTGTAGTGAAAAGTGTTGTATAATTTTCTGCAAATTAATCCCTACATCACGGACTTCAGACCCTCAGAACACAAATTTTTGTGATTTTGTGTTTGTTTTTCAACTTAATTAGATGATAAAGAAAAAAATAGAACAGCTAAAACAGCTCATTTTGAATATAGCATTACAGTTTCTGTAACATACATTTTTCAACCTGCTTCTAAGTTTTCAGATTGAAAAGCACTAAAGTCTTTGATTGCTTTTATTAAAAGTTATTTTAATAAGATTTGCAATTGTATCTGATGCGTTCATTGTATATCATGCAAAGTATGACCCCTAACTGCAGTGCAAACATCAGTGAATGAGATTTGTTTATTAACAGCCCACTCCAGAGTCACTAACTGCCATTTAGCCTAAAAAATTCAGTAAACTAAAGGGATGAGAAGCTCTTTGTATACCCTACTGATTTTTCTGTTTAGAAAGGAGCATTTTGTGTCTCATGAAGCAAATATTCTGACATGGTTCTGATCCTAAGTACCTGGTTTTATAGGAGGCTCAAGGTAATGGAGCTTGTTTCTTCTTTTCTCCCTCTCTGTTGAAGATGTCCTTCACAAAATGCAAGGACTTTTAAAGTGGTTTCAAGGCTTTCAATCCTCCTTTATCAGCTGCTTAGTGCCTCAAGCTAATCTAACTATAATATATGGTAAATATTTTCCCTTGCAGGAAAAGTGCTTAAAGCTATTTCTATGCATTGATTGAGCACATTAGGCTAATATTTATCCATTTGAAACCTGGAAGTTTAGCAATACATCACTTAATAGCTATGTACCGATTATAAGAAGTAATTATACATATGAATATCAAAGAATATTAAGTCCCTTGTGGAGGAACCATAATAAACGATTTAATGGTGTTTAAATCTGGAAAGCTGGAGTAGTTTGGAACACTTATTACTTTTAGGAGATGCATGGCTTTCTGAGTATTACAAATAAATAGGACTACAAACACTCATACATTTAATGGCATTTTGAGTTGTAGGAATATGGCCTTCAGGTTACTTGCTGCAAAAGGCAGTATATGTTTGTTGCAGAGGCTACTTTCTCTATTAGATTCAGCATTTTTCAGAACTGTATCAGTATGTCATAGTTTTATATAGAGCAATTAAATGTATCCCTTTTTTTTTTTTCTGCTTGATAGCGTTTCAGTCAGGACTTATGTGATTTTCTCTGATTTCTTGAGACTCCTTCCTTTTCTTCTCACTGTTGTTACCTTGAAACAATACCACTGTCTTGTATCTCCACTGTTACTGTGCCCTGTTTTCTCTCCTTTTTTTGTGTGAAAAAGAGTTTTCTCTGCCTTTTTTCATACTAAAGACCTTTTACATAGCTAGTTTACGCCATTGCAATTTCTTCTCACCCAAGAAAAAAGAAAAAAAAAAAAATGAACAAACTGAGAAAGAAAGAAGCCCTGAGCTCTGCAGATTTCAGAGGAACGATCAGCCGTATCAGCATGATGTCTGAATTACCTTTATTAAATGGGCATATGTTTATTACACATTCCGTTTTTGAAACTTGTTTCATGTTCTGAAGTTCAACTTCAGTTGTTCTCTATGGAATGACTTTTTTTTAATTGTGAATCTTACTCAACTGTGGAAGACAGGTAATTTGGTTTCCCATATTAAAAAAATAAAATTAAAAAACCTTTTCATTCACGAACTCAATTTTAGTTACTGTCATGGCATGTTGTGGAAGTGCCTAACAAAAACATGCATTTTTTTTTTTGTTGAAATATTGTTAGGCTTTTGTTTTAGCTGGAGTTAGTACAACTTCCCTGGAAACAGTATTAAAACTATAAGCACTGTGGGAAGATGAAGATATAATGTAATCCCATTGAATTTTGATGTCTGCTTGCTAACTGACCTGTTTTCTTTGCCCTGTTTAACCAGATGACCCCTTGTGTAATTCCATAGCATTACATTAGAGATAAAATTGGCATGTGTATAATAAATGTATGCCCTTTTAATTCTCTTATAAAATGGAGGACACATTATTTATAATGTACAGTGATGTCAGACAATAACTTAATTTTTGCAATTTTATCTTGTTAGCCTTAGATGTAGATGGAATGCTAACTTGCAATTATGGTCTTGGGACAGTGTATGATACAGTGATATGTACTTCCACAGTTAATTTGAATACTCTTTCTGCTCTAGACCCTTTTTATGTTATTGTTTAAAATGCAGCTCAGTTTTCTAAAGCAAGCCTGTATAAAATTGATATGGAATACCAGGCTCTCCAAGAACCAGGGTTCTCAGATTCTTCAGGACAGAATTAAGAAAAAAATGAGTCATCACCATATAACTGTTTGCACTTCAGAAAAGGTATAGTGTTAGACCTTCCTGAGCTCAAATATCCTTTGGAAAAAGTATCTAATCTGTTTTAATCCTGTTTGTTCTCATCTTCCTTTTACAGTTTTAGGCACTGAATCCCAAACTGCACTGGTAGTTTCTACCACATATTGGTAGAAACAGTTCTAACTTATGATTCACACTGAGATTAATACACTGCGGAAGATATAATCTCAAAATCTTGAGATATTTAATTGCATGTAGACAAAGAATTTACAAAACAAGGAAGCCAGTGGCCTAAACCATTTCCTAAATTAGAACTGTATAAATAACTTTAGTAGGTCAATAAAACAGAAATTAGTAAAAACAAAAAAATATATAGAGGTAGAATCATTACATGAGCAGTTCTATACAGAAAAAAGAGTTTGTCAGAGAACAAAGTATATGTTCATGATATACATGTGTAATCAAAGTTGTTCAGTGTTAAAATCCTATAGTGCTGGTTTGTTTAGTTACAGAATATAATTTGCGAAACATTTGGAATTGATGTTGCTGCATGGAATTGACACTGGGAGCCTTGCACAATTTTGGGTAAAAGAATGCTGGATGTGAAAATATGTAAGATCATTTATGTTGTCTTGTGTAATACTGTGTTTCTCTTGCAGAAATACTGAAAATATTTCCTGCATATTTGTTACTGGGAGAGGAGTGAAGGATCTGACATTTTTCCTAGAAATACAGCATACATTTTTTGCACTTAGGTGAAGTCATCTCAGTAGAAAGTCACTTCCAAAGGTTCTGACAGTTGTCATTAATATTAGTTGGGAAGTTTAGAGACGGGGGCCACTTTTCTTTCAGATTGAACTCTGGACTGATTATCTTTCCTTTTCTAACCTGAAGTAATGACAAATCAAGACCTCCCTTCCTCAAACAGTAACTTAGGTACTTTTTTGGTATACCTCCACATTCCTTGGCTACATAGCTTCTGTCTTACTGTCTGGTAAAAAGCAGTTCTAAAGCATCAAGTTTCTTAAAAGGTGTTAAACAGTACAGTAGACTGAGCAATATATTCATGATACACAATGGATTCAATGTGTGCATCTGTAGTTTTGTGTCATATTTTCTGGCATTATTGCCATCCATTAAGCTTGGATCCAGATATGAAATTTTTTAATCATTGGATTATTTAGTGCTAGAGGTCTGTTTCAGGTTATTTATGATTTTCTTTCATATTTTTAAGTGCATAGTTTTTTGCACTCTGGTAACAGGGTAACTGCTTTTTTTTCCACTGCCTTGACTAATAATCACACTTTGTTAATTAATTTTACCTTTTTTTTTTTTTTTTTTTGCACGTCTTCATATTTACCATTATTTAATACATTATTTAATCCCAGTGCAACTTCACTTTTTCTGCATTTTTTTCATTGAAGAAGTAGAAGTACAGTTACTTGGAGGTACTTCCAACAATGATTGTTCATTTCAGTCTAAAAAGTTTAAGCCAGTTATAGCAAAAGTTATTATTTTTGCTCAATCTTGAAGTCTGAAGATTCATAAAATAAAATGAAAAGTCTGTCTGAAACCAATGTTTTAATTACACTTGTCGTCTCACAACAAGAAAGCTGTCACCAGCTACAGGCTTGAAGAGGATATAATCTGACACTGGCAGGTAGTGATCCTACTGTAAGAGACTGTAAACAAATTTCTAACCTCTACAATACTGATTTAGTGATCAGAAGAAAAGATTAATCTTTAAGCAATATGATAAACACGTAAAGAAAAGATTTTTTTTTCCAGTGATTCATAAACAAATACTGAATCAGGATGGACACTTGTTGAAATAGCTCATCTCTTGCAGCTGTGTAGCTATTGCCACAGATGATATTACTTTTCAGGCAGATGGATGCCATCAAAAGGTGACTTAGAAATCCCTGTAGTAATTACCTGTATTTTCAAATACTTTTCTCAGTTTATTCATATTATAAATGATGTTTTAGATTTTACAACTTCTATTTTATAGTAACTGTTGTCTGTTTTTTCTTAATGAGTGAAACCAATGCTTACAGCTGTTAATTACAGAAAATGCAAGAACATTTGTCATGCTAAAGTATAATCATCCTCCCATAGTATTATAAATTCATTAGTCTTAACTCTAAATTCAATGAAAATTAGAGCAAAAGTGAGTTCTTAGTCCATTGATCTATTTGAAAATATGTCTGTGCACACAATTTTCCTTGGCTTTTCTCTCAGGCTTCACTGAACCTGCGGCATCTCCTATGTACCTATTAGATAGAATGCTGTTCTTTTTGTAGTCTGACATTTTTGTACAATTGCAACAGTTACAATCACAGGAGAAACTGCCTTGCTTTGAGAAAGACCATTTCTGTATCCATTGCAGTTTTAGAGAAAACAAGTTTTGTTTTCACCAGATCACCTGATCATCTTTTCTCCTTTCCTCTTAAGGCAGAAATGGAGGCAAGAACCACTATTCTTATAAAGCAGGTACCAGAAGCAGTATGAACTACTGCTTCTTAGCTGACTAGGCAGTACATGCTGTTCCTACAGCCAGGCAGTTGTTCCAAGGTCTGTGCTACTCTGAGTTTAGGGAACAGTGAATAATTCTAATCTTTAATTATACGTAAAAAAAAAAAAAACAAAAAAAAAAAAAAAAAAAAAAAAAAAAAAACCCAAGACAGAATGCCCAAATATATTCCAAGTCTGTGGATGAAAATGAAATTGAAACACCAGACAGTAAAAAAATATGTGCTGTATATACCCATGCCAGTCTCAAGTTGTTCATATTCCAACCCTGAGTTTATCATTTTTCTTCTCATTAAACCATTAACAGGATGCTATGATGTTTTCAGCAAGCAGTGTGAGACAGAGTAAGAATCTAAATTATGTACCATACTCAAGTAGAATGTGGCATAATATATGTATCAGAGAGTTGCATCAGTAGGTAAATAATTTGTTAAAAGTATTGGCATAGATACTTAGAACTAACTTATGTCCACAAGTTGTGCCAGAGGAGATTCAGATTAGAAATAAGGAAAAAAATTTTCTCTCAGAGAGTGGTGAGGCACTGGAATGGCTGCCCAGGGAGGTGGTGGAGTCGCCATCCCTGGCAGTGTTCAAGAGGCGTCTGGATGAGGAGCTGCGAGATATGGTTTAGTGCTTGTGGTCATAATCGTAATGGGAGAATGATTGGACTAGATGATCTTGTAGGTCCTTTCCAAACTTGTGATTCTAACATCGTTATGCCTAATACTTAGCAAATATGCTAGTTTTTTCAACAAGAAAATGCACCAAATGCACAAAAACCCTAAGAAAAAATAAATTAAAATAAATAAAAATATTTATTTAGGAACCTGTTTTACAAATAACAGCAAGTAATTGTGAATCTCTAAATCCAAATATTGTTCAGATTTGACATCTGCCCATCATTTAAAGTGCCTGAAAATTGATTGTATGTCTGGCAAATCACAAAGTCTCAGAGTTTGGGAAACTGCTGTTCAAGTTAGGTTGTTTTTCTTTTTTATGTTTCCAGAATATCTATTGATTTAATTTGTAACTAGGGATGCTAAGAACACAGAATAAATCATGTCAAAGGATTTGTGTTTATCTGTTTTGATATCTGAGTTAATGACCATGTATCTTTAAATACACTTCCCTATGCTAAATTCTAGTGTGCACATTGACTGTCTGGGTTTTCCGGGAACTATGAGTTCTTTAAGTGCTTCCATTCCCATCCCAGACTGTTTGTTTCAGTACTTAGTAGCAGCAGATGTTTCTCTGGACTTCTGGAGAATTAGATTATTGCTTGTAGATCCTATTTTCAGTAGCATTTATGAAATTATTTGACTTTTTTTTTTTTTGTCATTAATTATTTCCCCACAGTTAACAGAGTAAATAAATAAATATAGATAAGTAAACGTTTTCTAAATAAAAGAAGCAAAAATATGATGTTGATCCTTAGCACATAAGAGATTGATCTTGAATGTTTGTTGCACAAGGTCTTATATGGGAAAATTATTCTGTTGTATGAGTGAGCATAGAATAACCCCCCCATGTCTACTAATCCTTCTGTTTTTATTGTAAATAACTTGAGTTGTACATGGCTATTTAATACTGCTGTGTGGAATATTCATTATAATTCTTAAGCAAAAAGCAGAAGAAAAAAGGCCTATAAGCAAAATGTTCAATTTCTGATACCTAATATGTTTAGTTCCAGTCTTATTTTTCTGCTTGCCAGAGAATCAAGGTTTTCCCCCCACAGCTTTTGTTGTTTTGTCTGGTTTCCAAAGCTTCTGAGATTTAGTGTGTATGGGTACCACATGGGGATAGTTTTCTTTTTTTTTTTTTTTTTCCAGTGAGAAAGAAAGTACCATCCTTTAAATAAGCCTTGTAATGCTTGTCTCTGTTAGTTCTGCAAATCATAGTAATCCAGTCGTGATTTAACCCAGCAGGCAGCTCAGCACCACACAGTCATTTGCTGACTCCCCACCAGTGGGATGGGGAAGAGAATCAGAAAAAGAAAGGTAGAACTTGTGGGTTGAGATAATAACAGCTTAATGGGGCAGAAAATGAACGGAAAATAATAATAATAAATAGTACACAAAGAAAGTGATGTACAATGCAATTGTTCACCGCTCACCAAGCAATGCCCAGCCAGTCCCCAAGCGGTGGCAACCCCCCTCCCTGACCCCCCCCAGCCAGCTCCCCCAGTTTTATTGCTCTGCATGACATCATATAGTATGGAATGTCCCTTTGGCCAGCTTAAGTCATCTGTTCTGTTTCTGTCTCCTTTCAGCTCTTTTTGCAACCCCAGCTCCTCCACACTGGCATGGCAGCACAATAAGCAGAACAGTCCTTGATTCAGTATAAGCACAGCTCTGCAACCCCTAAAACATTAGTCTGTTGTCAACTCTGGTTTTCTCCTGAATCCAAAACACAAGATCATACAGACACTATGAATAAAATTACCCCAGCCAAAGCCAGGTCATCCAGTTTATTGTAAACCTAAATATGTGTATTAAGCTATGACTTCTCTTTTTCTTCCCAAGGTGGAGTTCCCTTCAGAGAGGCAAAGCAGTTCACCTTTGTGTTCATGTCTGGTGATATCTGAGATTCTAAATTAGTGTTTGCCATTTTAGTACTCACCAGTGTATTCTGCAGCATATTCACTGTAGTAATCATAATATTGCCTTATCTCTGAGCAAAGGGGGGTATACCATCCCTTTGATTGGGCCAGAACATCCACGTGGAAAAATTTATCAGCAATCTGAATGCTATACAACCATCTATTTATCCAGCATTTTGAGAAACTGGAGTAGTATTTTGGTGAGTTAATAGAGATCTGTCTGTTTATTACGGTTTGCTAATATTTCCTTTAACTTGAAAATGGAAAAGGAGATCTATGTAGTGTTGCTTCCCAGGTTTCTGTAAATGATCACAAGTTGTAGTCCTTAGAATAAAACAGGAAGGCTGCATTCTACGTCCTTAAAATAAACATGCAGTCATTCCAATGCTTTGGCAAGTCAGCAGATTACAAATAATTTCTACTATCTTCCCAGACACGTGGTCAGAAAAGTATTTTTATGTCCCTGTGATTTCATTCCTTTTCTGGCTTTGGAAGATAGCCTGTGTCTCATAGGACAGAATAGAAGACAGCAAAGAGGGTACAAAATGAGGCAAGTGAAATTTAGGAGGGCATTTATGAATACAAGCATAGACAGCTTGGTTGAAAAGTATATAAAACCAATTAAATAATTAGTACTGTGCCCTAATGCTGTTACTCTTTGAGATTGCCAACTGTTCTACCATGAAATTCAGTAATAGGCATTGTACCTCTGGTGCTTTCAAGTTGCTACCTAACTCCAGAAGGCAAATAGTAACAAATATAATCTGAACAGCAGCTGATGAAGCATCACTGGTTCTAACCCTTTTCTTTTTGATGATTATGTCACCCTTCCTGTTGCTTGCTTACACAACTTCCTTAGTCTTCCTTCCTAAATGCCCATAATAACTATTCCCCAGTGATAGAGTTAATGTGATTATGACATTTTTCTTACATAGGACCACCTACACATAGCTTCATTCTGCATTCACTCTGAATCTAAATCTGGCTTTGACATCATAAAAAAATAAAATAAAGCTATTACAGACATCTTTCAATTTGCATTCACTGTGTTTAGAAGCAGCTTAGGATTTTTTCAGTTCTGAAAGCACTTATTTTAAAATGAAGCTGTTTTTATATACATTAAAGTTGAGGACATAACATTGTCATGTTGAGATATAAATAAATTCCTTTTATAATATTCCCTTAGACATGCTTATAGATTACTGACAATGCTTTATTTATGAGAAGCTATACAAATTATCTAATTTACAGGATTTAGACTGAATCATGCAACTTTTCAGTAATAGCTCTGTGTTTTCTTAAGCCCTGATTTTTTCAGACACTATTTTTCTCTCTACTGTTGGTGTAAGAAATCTTTTTTATATCTCCTCAGCAACTACTAATGACATTATTACAAAAAAATAAAAAAAAAAAGTTGTTTATATTCTAGTGTTCTGACAAAACATATAATGCCCAGCAGTTGGAATTTAATTGGTTTTCTTGAACCTCTGTTCTTTTTATGCATGTGAACCATTAGACAAAAGGAAAAGAGCAGAGGAGGTCTGGGGTCAAATTCATTCTGAATTTGCTTACTTCCTACAGAGAGATTTTAAGCTGCTTGATATCAAATGACTGTATGCTCATTATCAAGAGAAAAAAAAAAAATCAACCACTTTAAACCACAGCACAAACAACTTATAATAGAAAGTATGTGGGAATGGAGTAGAAATGGCAGATGAAATCTAGACAGGCAGAATGTGAATGCCTGTTAAATTTAGCTCCAAGATTTCTCTTTAATAAGCCCCTGTGTTTGACAGATTCTCTATGTATGACAAATCTGTATCACAACACTTCCAATTCATGATGTATCTCAAACGGAATAGAATTCTTAATACCTTTCATATTTTTATGAATTTACAGATCTATCTTTGCAGGTTTATTTTCATGCATGCTTCTCTGAGTTCCGCTTCATCCTTCCTCTTCTAAATGGACAGATGATGAGAAGGTCATCATCATAACCTATCAATGGAAAGGGAGAGAATTTACAGGGAAATATAAATGGGTCAGACAAAAAGGAAAAAGAGGAATTTAAAAAGAAAAAATAAAAAAAAACAACCCTAGAAAACACACAAAAAAAGAAGTATTTCAATGAGGATCCCAACTGCCAGATAAATAACCAATACTTAATAGTTGGTAACACTGCCATAAACTACTCCTTTACCTATATCCACACGGTCACTGTCCTTCACATCTTCACATTTTTGTGCTCAGTTGTGCTGTTGTTTTCCAATGCAATCTCATGATTTGCCATTTTACGAAAGAACTGAAAAGCACCTAGATATCATTGAATCCCACATGGAATAATGTGGGGAACACGCGCTACAGATAAATATTTAGTATTCCTTAGTAGTTAAAAACACATAATTAATTCTGATGCCCTTACTCTGAAATTTTGAAGTTTTATTTCTTGAATTCCTTTAGATCTTACACATTGCTGAAAAGGTGGCGATAGCAAAAAAGAGGAACTGTCATGCTGAACTAAAATGAATCTGGAATCAAGGAACTGAGCTCCTGATCTGTCTTTATTCACTGGAGAAGAAGCCTCAGAAAATTTCATTCTGTACCTAAACTCACCTTTATAAATACTTTTAAAATTTGTATTTAATAATACGACACAGGTCAACTGATCTGCTATTTAATGCTACCTTATATCTGTGGCATCAATATTCATTCAATAAACTTTAAAAGCTGCTTTAGTTGGTTGCAGACAAAGATTCAGCTATTTACTGAGACTTGTTGAGTTTTTAAATGGCATTGGAAATCTCTCTACAAAAAGCATTTGAGAAAAACCCATTAATTCTGCAGTTTGTAGGAGCATTTCTTACACGAAAAATGTTTAGCAACATTTGCAAACTTCAGTAAGGCTTCAGTTCCAAAAATGGAAAGGGGGTGGATCATAAATTTTTGTAAAAATGATGAAATAGAGGTTTTACTGTGTAAAAGATCACATGGTAAGGCAGGACAAAAGAATGCTTTTATCTTATTTTTCAGACTTTTTTGCATGGCCACTCATAAATCAGAATGTTTTTCAAAAGTAAGATGCTTCCTTTCCAATGCATTCTGTATTAGTCCCTGAAAATTCATTTTGTTTCTCATCCTTTGACTTTTTTTTTTTTTTTTTTTTTTCTCTCTTCATTATAAAAATATTTTCTTGCAGAGATACCATGGGTCACTACCAAGGATAGTCTTGTTTTGTGAAGTCTGTGTATCTTCCTATATAATTAAAGATTGCAAGCCCTCCAGCAAGGATACAGAGCCCCCAAATCAGACTTCTGCTTTGAGCTGTCCTCTGGAGGAGCCCCTCTCTCAACACTGTTCACAGAGAAAGACTAAAAAGGCTCATCTACCATATCTAAAGTTATGAATAGAGTAAATTAGAAAAGTGTTTGTTAGCACTCTCACATTCAGTTAGTAAAAAAAGTGATCATGAGGTTAACTTTAGAATCTATCTAGAATGATAGACAGGATCAGTTGGAGAAATCACAATGTTTCTGTCCGCATAACCGCAAGGGATACTTTCAGGCACTTGAATAATATATCTCTCTTACTAGAGTTCTTACTCTGTCTAAATTAGTACCTTATTGGATATTAGAATTTCTTCACAGAGCAGATGGTCAGACACTGTTAATGCATTGTCTGTGGAAGTGGTTGAGTTCCCACCCTTGGAGGTAATTAAGAGTCATGGTTTGGTTGGACTTAGCTCAGACTGATGATTGGGTTTAATGATCTTGAAGTTCATTTTCAAGCTAGATGCTTCTACAATTCTACGTAGGTCACTCCAAAAGTAATGGGTCCTATTCATTCTCATGGAAATTAAAACAGATAAAAGGAGCATGATAACACTATTTGATAGAGCAAATTCTCAGCTATAAAACACTATTTTTCAGTATACGCAGCACCATTAACTATGCATTTTTGCCAGCAGTGAGCAAGTCTGTGTGCTATGCTTGTAAAAAAAATCTGCACCAGAGGAGGTGACCCACTGTAACCATTGCTGAAACTCACCACCTACCATCTCACTGTGCTCACAACTGCTGCTTGGTCTACATCACTGTTCAGCTAGCACAGATGAATGTCAGTGTGTGCAATTATTTCTCCATGGAGGAATTCAATGACTCGTGATTTCCTTCATACGCTTTTCCACATCAGATGCCATTTGACAGCAATGTCCACCTCTGACGTCATAGGCTGACATAATAAAATAGGTGGCATTACTTTCAGAGCAGCTCTCATATGTGTGACAGCAAACATATATTTTCATGTTGTAATTACAAGGAAGAATATCTTTTGATTGCAGTAAAAACTACCAGAAACTGAAACTCATTTCTACTTGCCATCTCTCCTTAAATCTCTACTTAGTCTGAAGTAGATTTTTCTTTTGAAATTGATTGATTTCTGCTAGGCTATCTGCCTGATAGTAATGCTTGGGGTTTGGCAGCTTCATTCTTCAGCTGTTTCTTGAAGTGCAGCACTTGTAGTTTAGTAACTTTAAATTTCCTAATAGCATTTTTATAAAGGGGAATGTAAATGTTGTGGGTTTTTTGAAGGTTGTTCCCAAGGTCTTTAGATATATGTTGCCAAGCAAACTGGCAATGGTTGACACAAAATTTCATGATCAGCATCTGAGACAAAAGGTATCATGCATCCTCTATTGTCTGTTGAAAAATTACAGGTGTTTTGAAATGGGAAATAATGTTTCATTTAGTCTGTGTTCCTCTTTATTATGGTAATAGCTGTGCAGGGAAATACAACATTAGAAGCTTTCACATTGTTTAACTCCGTGAGCCATTTCTATGGAGCAGTCCTTATACTTTCTAAATAGGCGTACAAAATATTTATGCTTTTTATGAAATGGGAGCAAAAGTAAATCATATGTTCATATAAGGCTATAAAATGTGATGTAGAAAAATTATCTAAGTAAAATGACTTTGTGCTTTACCTTTGTAATTTGGTTTAGGATATTTTACTCCAAGTGTAGCTGGTAGGTATGAGAATTTTTTTCCTCTAATAATTAAAAGATGATATTAGTTTTTTTCAGTCTATTCGTTGCCACCTTACATCCACTCTTTTTACAAGAAAAAAAAATTTTTAAATATACAAACACCAGTCATTTCTGCTTAACAGTTAGGTGACCTAACTGACTGGTTTTGTTAGGTGGAGTCTTAACATACCTCTTGTTACAAATACTTATTTCCAAAATTCATACACAAGTTATGTTATAGAATATCATTTTCTTCAGAAACAGAAAGAGATTTCACCTTTAGAAGATGCTTGAAGTAACTTTTGCAATTCTGTTGAGGTACTTTAATGATTTAGTACAGAAAGCAGGCCATGAAATTAATTTAAAAAAAATTAATAGAATGGCATACCTGATAACTATAATGCAATATGAAAGGAGAAAGACAGAAAAGCACAATGCACAGCATAAGATCATATAATTGAGTGCCCAGCAGATGAAGAAGATTCGGGGTTCCTGCTCTGCAGCATTGTCTGTAAACCTTGTTCACCAGCACAGTGCAACAAGTTCCAGTGATTTTATAAGACAGTTTTTATTTCGGTGTGAAGGCTGATGTTGAAGTAGATTCTTACTTTGTTTCCTTGGTGATAGTGCATGCTGTCTGATCGCATCATGAAACGCAGACTTGCAAGCAAGATGAGCAACTTCAGTGTAATATGTGAAACTCTTTATTATAAATGATCTGCTGATAAAGAGGAAGCAGTGATTTTGATAAATCCTAATTATAGGGACAGACTTTTCTAATTAACTCTGTGTTAGTTTGGAAACTTGTTAGGGATACAGATTACCAATTTGTGTTGAAAAAGTGCACAGAATGCCTTGTTTGATAAGACTATTGATAATCAGTTATTTGGGAATTTTTAAGGGAAGAATTACAAATCAAATCATATTAGGGCTCTTCATCTTAAGTCTCTTTCATTAGCAAGCAGATAAGAAGCATGCATTGTGATAACAAGGTGTATTAGTTCCATAACCCAATTAAACTCCGGTGATTATTTGGAAATGAATCCATAAACTGTTCTGATTATATCATCTCAGAGTTGTTTACATTTTATTTTTAATCTGTTTTGCTTATTTTATATTGTTAACATCTTTATTGTGGTAAGATGAGTTGCTTTTTTTATTGTTTTCTTTTCGAATAGAATGCCATATTGTCAAAGTAATGGATTTTTCTCTACCTCCTTCTATTTGCCCAACAACAGAGTGTAAAATGAGTCTTTCAGTTCTTAACAATCATGTAAAATTGCCTTTTTCTTACCAGACTCACACAGTGTCTGTGAACCACAAAGAAAACAAAAATGAAATCTTCCACATGATGTATATTAGAAATGCTGATTGTTATTGAGAAAGTTTTGTGACATACATTTAGCAGGACAGGGAAGCATCTTCTACTGCAGTGGAACGTGTACTGGAAAATTGTGAATGTGAATTAAAGACAATAAACTGAATTTGATTTTGATTTAATTTGATGCCAGGAAAGTGCTAGTTATTCGAGGAAATGCATAGCTGTCTAAACAAAAAATGTCCAAGTAGTAAAAATTGTGTTTCTTTGTTTAGTGATATCACCCTTTGCTTTACAGTGTCTCCACTTTTATTGTAGCTAGAGTTGCGGAGGAAAATGTTATCTTTTTATAGTGTAATATCAAAATTTTAATGCCTAATATATTTTGTGAAAGACTGTAGTATGTTTTACTACTTTGATCTTTTCAGTGTTCAGTATTTTGATTGGCCAGGCATTCTACTTCTTCCCCACAGGTTTTTCAGACTATAAACGGGGGAAAAATTAGAGTAGCCAATCAGTCAAATTAGAGAATATTGAAAAGGTCAAAGCCATACAGAGCTGTACTTATAGAATGTATGAAACATTAACATTCTGATAGCTCATTCTTATGCTATGGGTTGCAACAAGAGCAAGAAATACTGCAGTATCGATTTGTACCTATGATTGTAACTGTAATGAAAATGGGAAATGGCACAAACATAGCTCGCTGTCACCATGACAGTCTTTAAAGTTTTAGCACAAAGACCTTTTTAAAACGTGTTCTGCTTGTAGATCTAGAAATATACTTGTATGTTTATTGGAACTGAGGTTCTCATACAGGCCCAATCTAGCAGTCTTCATTATCATGCCCAAATTGAGAATAACTGTAAAAACAAAGTGACGGAACAAAAGGGTCAAACTGGTATCTGTCATTCTGTAGACCTTCTAAGAAGCACACAAAATTGTGATCATGGTTATATAAATGAAATTCAGGAAAAAAAATGTCCAGTTCTAGTAATTTAATATAGTATCTTAGCAAAATTTTGTCTTCCCAGGGAAGATAAATTGTATCCACATTTTTGCAATGCAGATGTTTACCAAACACATGGCAAGGGAGATGCATGTTAGAACCACTTTATTTAAGAGTTAATTGTAAAATTTTATTTCAATTGTTTCTGAACCAAAAGAAAATGTTTTCCTATGTGAAATCTAACTAGACTCTCTTAAATTCCATCTTTACTACTATTCTTCTAATTCTTTTTTAAGTGTGGATAGTATGGTTCTCTAACGTCTCCATCTGTGCCTGAGTTGCAAGATGACGAGGCAAAGTTAAGTTTTACCAAGCATGTTAGGTATTTTAAAAATACTTTTTTGACTTGCAAATTCAAGTGCCAGTGTAGGCAGATCAAGTACAATACTTCATAAAATCCTGATGCAATTAGATTATAGTTTGCTTCCCAGTTATTAATTATACTGTCCTAAGCATTGTCCTAAGTGGATTTTACATCTTTATTCTCTCTTAAGAAATTGAAGTAATGTGGGGAAAGTAGAAAGGGATGAGAAATACAAGAAGTAAGGAAAAGGAGAAAATATAAGGGGATTTCTAGCCATGTAAGTTATTATTTTCTACCAGTTCTTCTTGTGTTTAGGTTTACTTTCTTGCATGGTAGCAAAAGCTAATGTTTCAACTTCGTAGTGATGTTTTTTTTGGGGGGGGGTTAAGGGGGAGGAAGGGGAAGGATGTCGAAGTTTGGAGTTTGTTGTTGTTACAGCACAAATACTTCTGGAGTAAAGAGATTAATGATATATATATATATTATTTTAATACTGTAATGTTACTTGGTGGATTGTGTAAGGATTGAACAGAAATAATTGATGTGTTCTGGTTCAGGTCTATTAAGTTGCAGACACTTCAAATTTTGCATGCCATTTTTCCACATTATTTTCTTCCCTACCCATTTCAATTATGCCCCTGACTGAGGTCTTTATATAAAGTGGTGGCATTAATGTTGGCTGACTAAATCTGTGCAATGTGGGAGTGTCAGGGACAGTATCTTTTGTTCATTAGAACTTTCAACACCTGATATAGCCATGGGTTGGAAAAAGACATGTCAACAGGCACTGTATATACGATGGTCTTTTGCATGGCCTGTCTTTTTATTAGAGATACACAGCAACATTATCTTGAATTAGGAAATAGGGTATATAGAAATATTTTCCTAGTGTCTGCCCACTTCAGCTGATAATTGATGTCTCTTCAGTAAAATATGAGAGTGTTGATGTCATATCATCATGTACTTGTTCTGCGAAAATACAAATTTGGGAGAATGGGCTTTTTTTTTTTTTTTAATTTCCATATGGTGCTTGTGAAAACCTACTTTCTCATGATGACTTTCCGAATCTGTCTGGTTGTGTTTCAATTTTAGTAATCTCTTTAAGCATTATCTCACTAAAGGAATATTCATAACAGTCTTCCCTTCCATTCTCTGTCTTCCCTCTCCCTTGTAGAATTAATGTAATTGTTTCAACTGTATTGTTCATACAGATCTAGCACAATGGATCTTGCTCTTAGCTGACTGAAGGGCCCTTTATACATTATTGAAAACTCTAACCTTCCTTTTCTTCAGTCTTTTCATGTCTAGAAAGCAAAATCAAGCACAAACCAGATAAACGTGTAACCATTTGTTTTTGCTTCCACACTCATCATTTGTCTCTTACACTGCATTAGGCAAAATATGACATTGTTAGTTTGGGTCCATTTTAGCCAGGCCGGGTAGACTGGACAGAAGTTCTTTTCATGCTCTGAGCATGACAGTTCTCTTCACATAAACTTACTGCTTGTTGACTTTTTCAGCATGGCATCAGGTGTTGTAGAATTTGTCTTTGCAAATGCAGTGTTTGCAACTCCACAACTGAAATCAGCAAGCAGTGCATATACTCAAATATTCTGAATACTGGTTAATTTTTTTAAAATTCTCAAGTGATGTAGAAAAAAATCATGCCGAAGAAGATGATAAGGAACTCAATAGACTGTTAGTAGAGATGTGGGATTAGCTGGAATGAAGGCAGATGAAATTCACAATGCCAAATGCATGTTATGCTTACTGAAAGTAGTCTGAATCATACATGCAGCATGGTTCCAGATAGGATGTTTGTGCTTAACGTTGTTATAAACGTGCAGCAAGTATAGACATTTTAAGCCTAGGTATATCTATGTCAGAAAAAATAATGTAGATAAACTTGCTTGCTAACCAGTAGTTCTTTTAGCTTTATAAGTTTCCTTCCCTGTTCAGTCTCTCAGAAAGATCAAATTCATTTGGTTTGGTATTTTAACTCGAATTTTAAATATAAAGGTATTTTCAGCAGCGTGCTAGGAACCACAGATAAAGATGTAATTTAATATTTTTCCTTCTCTGTAATATAGTGTTATGACAAATACCATTTTACTGAACTTAAATATTATTCTCAAGTGAAAGAGCAAGTTTTACAGTAGAGACATGATGACTGGATGTGTTGAGCTGATGGGTTATCTACACTGAAAGTATAAAAATATATAATATATGCCAGAGACATCCAAGAGTTTGGATTCTCTATAATTCTTCTTACAGCAGCAGACAAGCAATTTTCAGCAGTGGAAAAAAGTAGAAGCTTGCTGTCTTTAAAATTATGTGTGTCAGAGGGGAAAATGCAGTAGAAACTAACCAGTACTGTGAGAATTAGTAGTATTCAGACAAAGAACCTGAGAAGTCAAAAAACACTGGTAGTGTTCAAAAGCTACAATGTATTTCCAAATGATCCAAATGAAAGTATTTGGGAAAAAAAAAGAAAGCAACTTATCTCTGAGATACTAATTACAGCGAGTTTCTATCTGTGGAACAGAAATGTTCACTAATCCAAAATGAGTGTTGAAATCTAATACCTCTTTCCTCTTACATTCCCAATTTTCTAATACTAAAATGAAATGCATAATTTACTAACATATATCAGTGGTGGTGTTTGTAGAAGGTGGTCACATGTTGTTAAAATGTTAAAATAGTATATTCCCTCATTTCTTGAATGTGAAGCTACTGTTTTGGAAATCAAAAATTTAAATGAAGACAGACCTGCAGAAACTTAGAGAAAAATCTGCATTATGGAAATTTTAGAGAAGCCGAGTCTATTCCTGACAAAGAGTTTTGCCATTGCTGGAAAGTTGTATACAGGAATAAGTAAAACCTGTGGTCCTTCTGGGCCATTTTACTGTCCTATAAATGTGATTGGAGTAACTGAGAGATATAGTAAAACAGTGGAAGGAAACTGTTTGTCACTGTAGTAGTTCAGCTTCAGTTGTAAGAGATGTTGAGTCCAAAAGTTCTGTTCCTGTGCACTGGTTTTGGCTGGAATATAGTTAATTTTCTTCATAATAATTCATACGATGCTATGTTTTGAACTTATGAGGAAAACAGTTTTAATAAAACCATGTAGTTGTTGCTGGGCAGTGCTTACACAGAGCCAAAGACTCTTGTTTCTTGTGCTACCCTGCCAATGAGGAGCTGGGGTGTACAAAAAAGCCTAGGAGGGGACACAGCCAAGTCTGGTGACCCAGGCTGACCAGAGAGATATCCCATGCTCAGTGGTAGAACTGAGGTAAAGGAGGAGAAAGAGGGATGTTTGGAGTGAAAGCATTTGTCTTCCCAAGCAGATGCTATAGGTGACGAGTCCTGCTTTCCTAGGAGTGGTTGAACATCTGGCTGCTGATGGATAGTAGCAAATGAATGCCTTGTTTTGCTTTGCTCATGTGAACAGTTTTTGCTTTATCTAACAGACTATCTAAACCTTCACATTTTCTCACTTTTTACCTTTCTGATTCTTTTCCCCATCCCACCAGGGAGGAATGAATAAGTGGCTGTGTGCGGATTGGCCACCTGCTGGATTAAACCACAACAGTCTGACTGCTGAGAATTATTAAAAAACACTTTTCAGTCAGGTAGCATGGTTATTAAAACCTAGGGTGTTGCTTTATTTCTTAAGTAATGGGTCCTGTAAACTGACACATTGAAAATACCATGCACGGAAGTTTTCTCTTGGTATTGCTGTGCATACAGATTGTGTGCAATGTGAGAAAAGACTTGTAAGATTATCCTCATTAGCCAGCACACTTCTGTTCTGAGCTGGAAAAAAAGCAGTTCCTACAATCTTGTAATCCCTTGCCTCCCTCTGGCACTGACGGAGATAACATGTGAGATACTTTGCAGGTAGAATTTTACCTGGTCTCATTTAATTTAGACTGAAAGCTCATCTCTATCCTGTAAATAAAGACTGTGTTCAGACAAGTTTCAAGAGAAGGCTGTGGAGAGACCTCACTGTGGCCTTCCAATATTTGAAAGGAGCATATAAACAGGAAGGAGAATGACTGTTTAGAAGGATGGATAGTGATAGGACAAGCAGGAGTGGTTTTAAACTGAGACAGGGGAGGTTTTGGTTGGATATTAGGAGGAATTTTTTCACTCAGAGGGTGATGACCCACTGGAACAGGTTGCCCAAGGAGGTTGTGGATGCCCCATCCCTGAAGACATTCAAGGCCAGGCTGTATGTGGCTCTGGGCAGCCTGGTCTGGTGGTTGGCGACCCTGCACATAGCAGGGGGATTGAAACTAGATGATCGTTGTGGTCCTTTTCAACCCAGGCCATTCTCTGATTCTATAATAAGTTATAGGGTAATAAAAAGTATGGAACTGTCTCATCACTTAACCTTGAACTATCAAGTCTTTGTCAAAGCTGATTCTTTGAGTTTACGTATACTGGGGAAAACTTGCATTAAGCATTTGTCTTTCAAGTAGATTTGGTATTTCTGAACCATTTTAGTATTTGTTTTAATTGAATATAGACCTGTAATGGATAACCTTATGTAGACATCAGAAAGAACTGAGTAATGCTCGATGAGATCTGGAAGTAGTGTCCCCCTGTTCTCCATGCTGGTGAGACAGCCATCTCAAATACTGTTCAGTTTGGGGTCCTTCACTACAAGAACAGTGAGTTGTGGAAAAGGGTCTAGAAAATATGGTATCTGAAGAGCGGCTGAGGGAACTAAAGCTGTTTAGTCTGGAGAAAAGGAGGCTGAGGGGAAATGTTGTCATTGTCTACAAGTACTTGAAAGGAGGTTGCAGTGAGGTGGATGTCAGTCTTGTTTATCAGATGACAAATGATAGTGCACAAGGAAAGGGTCTCAATTTGCACTAAGGGAACGTCAGACTGGATACCTGGAAGAATTTCTTCATGATAGGGTTGGTTAGGCATTGGAACGGGCTGCCCAAGCGGGTGGTGGAGTCTCCATCCCAGGTGATATTTCAGAGACGTGGACAGGCACTAAGAGGTGTAATTTAGTGATGGACTTGATGATCTTAAGGGTATTTTCCAACCTAAATAATTTGATGATTCTGTTTTCTTTTTGTCTGTCTACTTGATTGCTGTTGGATGCACATTCACAGAAAGCTACGTGAATGGGAATTGAAAGGAAGTTAACTGAAATGGTAGTAAATATGGTTTTAGTTATTGGATGTGGTTTCAAGACTGTATATGAATTTTTCACTTTCTTCTGACATGAAGCCCTCAAAAAAGAGGTGGCTGTGGAAAGCAGTTATTTCGGGGATTCAACTTCTGCATAACCAGTTTTTCTGCTTCCCAACTTGTTATGGTTCAGTCACAAGAAGCTTCTTCTGTATTGAAAAGAAAGAACCGTGTGCCACTGCTTTCTATCTTACTCCTTTTTGTTGTTTTGTTGAGGAGGGTGAGGTGAGGGAAGCAAAGGGAAAGGAACTAAATTGATAATGCAAAAGACAAATCTTTCCTCCTATGAACTTGAAAGCAATGAGATGTAAGTGATCATATGACAGCTGGAAAGGAAAGGCATTACCTTTTGGACATTCGTGTAAAATACTTCTATGCATCAGACAAACTGTTCTTAAGCCATTTTACTAATAGTTGCCAGAATGCAATCCCTTAAGTCTCAAATTTGAGGAAAAGTCTTTCTGATGTTTTTTGTTTGTCTATCATCACCAAACTTTATTTTCTTTTCCAGTTTAAAAAGCACAGCATTCATTTTTTATTTTGCTGATTGCTGTGCTTTATCCACTTAATCTTTTTATTATCACCAGGGGACAGTTTCTCTGCTGCACGCTGCAACATTCATTAGGAACACTTTACTCCCAGAGGTACTTGACTTCTATAAGACACTGACTGCCCTCCAGCTGCTTCTTTTGAAGTTCTGCCTGTGTGATAGAAGATTGTAAAGCTTTAAATTTCATTCTCACAGTTGACACTAAGAGCACTCTGACTAAGTGATTAGTCTTTGAGGTATGCATTGCATGTCAGCTGGGTCATCTGATCCAATTTTAGTACCAAATGTAAAAAATGTAGTAAGCTTAGAGGTCCAGAAGAACAAATAAAACAAACAAAATAGTTAATTATAATAAGTGGAATTTATGATTTGTACACATTTACAACCACTATAATAAAAAATGTGACCTTTATCTAAATTCTTCTGCATTGATGCTTAGAATTTCCTCTAAAGTGCAAGTTATCCGGCTGTTATTGCTATTAGGCGTAAGTGTACACAATTAATTTTGAAAGTATAATTTCTGTTTTATAATACTAACTTGGTCTCCCCACTGGAAGTCAATTGGTTGAAATTTGTGGTACTTGTACTTGAAGCAAAGATTTATAAAAAGCAAAACTGAAAGCGGTACAAAGGTGTAACGTAATATACAGTTACTGGCTGAAATTCCCAGTGAATATAATGGCCATCATTTTTATGTTTTTTAGTTAATTTCTTATTATAGTAGGGAGGGTTATGTTTAAGAAATATAACTTTTACTGTCTGATATGTCTAAGCTCTGTGTATACCTTTTTTTCTTCCTAGCAGAATGAATAAATCATTCTAAAAGGATGAAGAAACATTGCTGTATGATTCTATTTAAAATCAGATACGTGACCAATTAGAACATTTCTTAGGGCAGAAGTGAGTGTCGTGTCCCACCCGTGAAGGGAAGGCGGTGAGATTCACAAGTCTGAACTGGTTGGATTATACTAACTTGGCTAAGCTCGTATCTGTGGAAATTGAAGTCTAATTTATTTGTTGTACAGACGTGTTAGTATTGTAAGACAGAAATTATACTGACACTCAATGTCCAAATGAAGTCATCAGTTTTAATGAGAGTCTGTGTACTACAATTATGTTCAAAGAATTGGGACACTTACAGTAATATCTATCTAATATATGCAGCTAAACTATGTGAAAATATGAAATTGAAATAAGCCTTAAGTTACTTATAAAAAGGTAAAGAGAGAGAGAGAGATGGAGGGGGACAGAAAGAAATGTATATAGACATCACCAGTCCAGGTCCCAGCACTGAAGTCCTTTTAGTCTGTGAGGGTGCTCGTCCAGAAGTATCAAAGCACCCCCACTCTTCTCTCAGGCATCCTTTTATTCCTGCTAGACTTCAACAAGTTCATCCAAAATTTTGCCATCAACAAGTTTGTTCATCAGAAAGTTAGTCAACAAACAAGGAAAGGCCAGCCATAGGGTTCCGTCCTTCAACCGCATCTTCAACCTTTAACCTGTTGTCATGGTGATGGTCTTTTATTGCAAGTGTTTGAGACAATTCCAGGCATACCTCAGATGAAGTGTTTTTCCTTGATCTGCTACAAGTAGTTCTGAAACTTTCTCCAGTGTTTGAGGTATTTCTCCTTGCTTAAACATTTAGGTTGTTGGGGCTGTATGTCTTTAAACTCTTGTTACAATGGCTACTTAAAATTTTGGCCTTTAACCAGATATTCATGATGAAACATAGAAAATCTAATAGGATTAACTGTAATCAGAGACATTTGTAGTTAATTTTATATTTAACTTTCATTTTTTCCATCTTATTAAACTTTTTATAAGTGAATGTAGTGTTTACTACCAAGGCTAAGCTCATATCTGAGGAAACTGAAGTCTAATTTATCTATCGTATAGATACGTTGCTGTTATCAATATACTTGTATCTGGAATGGTCATCTTCTAAAAGCTACTCAGCAAGCATGCGCTAATCTGTCCTTTAGGTCTGAAATGATGATTAGTTCACTTGGATTTGTCTAAATTTTGTTTCTGCAGATAAGAAATCCACCTTGTGCCAGTCACAGGTAGCGTTTTCCAGATGATGTGATTATTTTTGGCAAAGAGCTCTAGAAAGACATCATAAATACATTTAACGTAGGATTTTCTGAAAATAACGTGAGAGGTAATCACATGAAACTATGGATTGATGTAAAAATGTAGAATATTTGGATCCTGGAACAAATATTAAAAATAATGTTAAATAGAAAAAAAATGTACTTACTGGAATCAATTGCCTCTTGGAATTTGAGCCATAGTTTCCTCTATCATTAATTCTTTCAGTTTTATATTTTTTAGTGCTTGTACGTAAGTAGTAAACTACTGTATAATACCTACATATATTTACTATTGTTCTTCCAATAAGGTCAAATATTCTTCAACTGAAAAAAAAAAAAAAAAAAAAAAGAGAGAAACTATGACTCTTTAACTGCTCTCTCCTGAAGAAGCCAATGTCATAGGTTATCAGCATTATCCATTTCTCTTTTGTCATGACCTTGAGGAAGAAACTGCACATCAATACAGTTTGACTCTAATTGCTCCAAATAGTCCACAGCTGCATCCAGAACAAAATCTGATACAGAAGAATTGTTTAGCTGATATTGCACTGCACATAATTAACCTGAATAGACCTGAACTTCGACTACTTGAATGAACAAAAAGCAAGCCCCTTTTTTTTGGGCATTAAAATACAAATGTTCACCTGTATTTCAAGACTGAATTATATTAACCTGTGTGTTGACATTTTAGTTGGGTCTAGAACTATTTTGCAGATGAGTTTAATTCCGCTTTTATCTTGAGTGGTTTAACAAGGACAAGAGAGTGAAGGGAAATTCTAGGACACTTATCTAATGCAACCTTTCTACAGAGCCCCAGCTGATGAAGGATCATTTATGTGAATATCAAAATGAACTGTAGTAATACTGAATATCTTCATTCTTACATTCTTATAAATATTCTTCATTCTTACATCGCCCATGGAACCAGCAAAAATTTATACCTGAAAAAATATTGCCCTGTAGAAAAACAAAAACAATGTATGAAGAAATAGATACATATTAGTTGAAAGAAAATGTTACAGTTCAGTGACCTTCTGTAAAGCCATTATTTTGTATTAATATATTTCTAGAAACACCAGTTAGCAGTAATTTATTAAATTGAGATTAAATAAGGGGTGAACTTAACCATTGTGAATTAAACCAGGGCTCAGGACCATGGAGTCTTGACAAACAGAAGAAAGGGATGACGGATGCAGGCAGATAGAATCTATTTTTAAATGGCTATTTCTCTGGTTTTTCTCTGGTTTTGAGTTGTGAGCAGTTTTGTTCCTCAAGAGATCTGCGGAGAGCAGAATGATTTTTTTTTCCTTCAGTGCACTTTTCTCATTTGGAAATATTGCTAACTATATTTGTCAATTCATTGTGCAGTAACAAAGATCTTAAAATAATTTCTTTAAAAAGGAAGTATTTGCTTTTGTTTTTGTTTTTAAATAAGTTTGCAGGCCCCATAGGATGCAGACATTTAAATAAAGCCTTCTGTTATTTGTTTTACTCTAGATAGTCAAAAGATTACATGTTGAACTCAACAGAGAAGGACTACTTAGGGTAATAGCTTGAAGGAAAATAAAAAGTTTATCAAACAAGTATGTTGATACAGGACTTACATCTTCTTCTTCATGCATGCATATGTCAGAATGTCATTCTGATGCCATTGCACTGCAGAGTAAAAAAAGTCAGGGTTGCAAGAGCTTTCTGGGATGGACGCAGCAACCAGAGCACAGCAGAGGCACTTCTTCTGGCTTATAAACAGACTGGAGTACAAGTTTTCATGAGGAATTTCCTTTATATTTTGTTTTGTTATAGATATCTGCAGAGTGTTTCAGACACAGAATAAAAGGCATCACATAGTCACTTAGTTCACACTCAGCACAGGTGTTATGTCTCAGAAATGTCACAGAGAGGCAAGTTCAACAATTTCTGTGTAGGAAGGATCATTTGGGGGACTAAGAAGGAGAAGTTCATTATTCCTGCTATATGCATGTCCTTGTGCAACCTATTAATTTTTTGTATATGTTAGTGATCAAACTTTGGCCTCTAGGTTAACTTCCATAATAGTGAGATCTGAAGATGTCAGCTGTATTTTTTCTGATAGGTTATAGAATTCAGTTCCTCCTCGAAGTTATGCAAATTCTCTCATGAACTCCCCTTTTTAATAAATGCATACAAATAAATACAGAAGGTTCCTCAGTATGACTCAATATAAGGTCCTTTTTACATGCAGCAAATAATACAGTGTACTTTATATTGTTCTTGCAATATAAAAGACTTCAGTATTTTTTGATGTAGAATCCTTAACAAGTTACGGGAGATAATGGCAAATGGGTTAGTTTTCTGAGCAGACAGAAATGAAAAGTAAAAGAAGGCAATTGTATCAACCATTACAAAAAAAAGTTGGCATTGAAGATGGCATTGGAGAAGGAACTTCTAGTGCTGTTTGGCTGGTCTATGTAAGTGTTTTATAAATAAGATAAGGTTATTGTCTGTCATGCTAACTAAGTTGTCTTGCTGACACTGTTTATTTCCTTGTTCTTTTATCATTGTTCATTTTTCTTCGTTTTGTTGGGTTTGATTTTTTTTTTGCTTGAGTTTTTTTTTCTGTGTGTTTTGTTTATTTTTGTTTTGTTTTTAAATAAGATTGCAGGCCCTATTTGATGCAGATTGCTGTTTTATTTGGTGCATGTAAAGTATGAGCTGCTAAATTTGTAGCTAGACATTAAGCTGATTGTAGAAGTAATAACCCAATAGCAGTAACACCATAAGAAATCATTAATAATGATCAGTCATATTTTAGCACAGAAAGCAACTATTCAGGTTTTGGATTTTAAGGCATTAGTATGTGTTGTGGTTTAACTCCTTATCCCATGCTATTTACATCACACATAAGTCTCATAATTTGCATTAGGTGTAGGGGAGATCCTCACTTTGAATGCCCATCCCAGCACAGGCATTCAAAGTGCCAAGAAGGAGGTATACTTCAGTACCAACCACTTCCAGAGCAGCTCAAACCCCTTCATACGCTGTCAGTATATTTTTCAGTTGGAATGTAGTTTTTAACAATCTTGTTTTAACACATTTTGGTCAGGTCTGTCATTATCTCAGCCATTTGAGTCCCACACTGACTGCAACAGGGACTGTTGTCATTTAACCTGGCAAGCAGCCAAACGTGTTATCAGCATTGTTTTTCTCCTAATGCTAAAACATAGAGTCATACCAGAATCTCTGGAGAAAAACTCTGTTTCAGCTGTAACCAGTGTGTATAGATTTTAAAGAGACTTATAATTTCTGATTCCATCGATTTGCAATTAAGGATTTGGAATACAAAGAAGTTAAAATCAAAGGTCATGCAACAAGTCAGAGCTTGGATGAGGAACAGTACCTTTACTGTGAGATCTTTTGCCCCATATCTTACTGTAATTGCAAGGAGCCTGGCAGTTGCCTCATTATTCTATCCTAAGGAACTCATCAGTGCAAGTAATACATTATTATACAGGAATAGGAAACATTTGTCCATCTTGTCTCTTTAGATGATACCTTCACAAGGACTCATCACAAATGCACAAAAGTTTAAGCTTCATGTATATACTCATGTCAGATAAGATTTTGATTACAAAGTATATACCAGATGACATGTCTTAGTGTTCAAATTCTTACATATTTGTCTTTGTGTTGATGTAAAATCTACCTATAAGTGAACTGAACATAAGATATACTTCTTATGTCATATGCTCAGATAATGTATTTATTTGTCTTGAAATTTTATACCTCAGTTTATATTTATGTTCCACCCATCTTCATGTGTTACTGTTCAGGTTTTTGGAAGAAAAAATATGTATAGAAGTGCAGACACTCCCTGATTTCCAGTCAACTTTAAAGTATGGCATATGAGAGTATTACCATAAATAATACTAAAAAATTTCAGCCTTTCTTGTTTGCCTATTTACCGGTGGCAAGACATGGCTCTCTCTCTGTTTCATGGCCAAGGTTGATCCTGGCCAGCAGCTAAGCACTCACTCAGCTGTTTACTTACTCCCTCAACTCCAGGAGCTCAAGAGAGAAAATAGGGAAGGGAAAAGTAAGAAAACTCAGAGGTTGAGATAAAGACAGATCAGCCAATAAAAATTCACTACTTCCTTTTGGCAGGCAGATGGTCAGCCACTTCCCAGAAAGCAGGAACTTGTTAAGTGTTGTGGCTGATTTTCTTGATGAGCTGTATATTATATGGCAGGTTTGAGTTTTGTTTCAGGACATGATGTTGCACTGCAAACTGTGCTAAAAATGTCTGTGGCAGAGATTTGAAATTAAATTTAAAGGATTATGGTTTGTAGCTAATGTAAACATCTTAATCAAGGCTAGATATGTAAATTATACCTTTCCAGACACAGATGTAAGTGTCAGACCAGTGTTTATTTATTTGTGTAGGCATTTAATATCTGTTTATGAAAATTTTCTTATCCATTGTTTCCTTGAAGATCTATTGGAAATACTGAGTCTTAGTACTTTTAAATACTGATTCAAAACCAGACTGCACAGGTTTTGAACCCCTTGTTCAAATCCTACTGAGTCTGAAGATTCATTGCTGACATGTTGGCACATTGGAGCCGTCATACACAGTTTGGCACAGTTGGAAGTCAACATGAGGGTAAAAAATTGAATGAACATGAAACCTGACTGGCCATTTTGCTTTAGAAGAGATAGCATCATCTGGTCAGATGTGAAGTGCATCTGCACCAGTGAAATAACTGTGTATTGTTTCCACTTGAACTATTCCTAGCTGGTGTGTATGTAGACAACACAAGCTTCTGTCCTGTCAGTTCTTCACCCATCATGAGCACCACACTGGTAATAAAAGCTTAAGTAAGCAATGAGAGGGAAAAAGCAAAACCTTATTGAATTGATTTTATTTCAGTGAGCTGCAGTGCCTATTAAATTTCTTGTATGCATGAAAATATTAGGATCTTCATTGCTCAATTAAATCATGATTATTCATGCTAACTGTGCTTTAAAAAAAAAAAAAATTTGCAAGTGACATTTCCAAGAAAAAATGTTTAACACTCAAGTAAATAAACAAAAAGACTTGTTTGCTGAGGTTAAAAGATTAAAAGCATTAAACAATTCTCTAATCTAAACGTGAATATCTGCTCCTGAAAACAAAATGCCAGCATCAGCATTTTCAACATTTAAGATCCTCCAGTATTTATACCGACCTAAAGAAAATACTATTTGCTATTGGTATTTGTTTTATCATCCCACTTACTATTCCTCCCACACCCATAATCAACATTATAAGCTGAAGTGATCAGTTCTTGGGGGAGGAGGGGAATTTAGTTGATTGTATTGTCTTGGCTCTCAGTGGCATCTCTGTTCACTTCCTTTTTCTTCCAATTACTCATTGATTTTGTTCACTGCTAACAGATGATTGGTAAAATTGTCAGGACTAATACAACAATGTTTATGATAACAAATAGAAAATGACAGCAGCTATTACTTACCTATCATTAACTGATTTGTGACCGTTAGTTATTTTTATTTTCACTCTACTTACAAACATTTTTCCTTTTACAAGGGTTTAGTGTTTGCAATATTTGATGCTGCCATACTTAAGCATTGTTTTGTACTTTTCTGAGAATACTTTAATTCATTATTTAGTTGTGTCTCTGTATCTGAAACATTTCCACTAACGATAGAATATATTGTAGGACTTCAAGTTTTGAATGAATTTTGAACTTTTAATGCATAAAAGAAAGACATTTACCAGCTGGGGTGTTAAAACACTGCAAATTTATTCATTTATCTGTTTGTTTATTTATTTATTTTTAATAAAAGTAACAAAATAATTAGCAAGGATAAGCTCTCCTCTCTACTTTGAATTGTGTTCTTAACTTCTTATTTCCAGGTAAAAATCCTATTCATTTCTTGACGTCTCTAAGGTGGTGCTTGAATCATGTTCCAGATTTCACGTGAACTCATGTTACACCACTTTCAGCTTTTGAACAAGGAGTGTATAGGTTATGTTATATATGTTATGATTAAGATTGTTTTAATGTGCATTGTTTGTCCAAATAATACAGATTTATTTGTGAAGAAGCATTTGCTATTTGCATACAGAATGCTACGGTCAAATGCTTTGCTTTTGTTTTGGCAAGCCATGTCTGCTTTTAATATACTCTCAGGCAGTAAAGGAAAATATCAAGTTCTGTGCTTTTCAGATGACGAATCTTAATAGGCTGCTTCAAGCTTATTTACATGCACTTAGTGGCTTTAGAAACACTGGAAGAAATACTCTTTTCAGACAAAGAAAGAATGCTATAGAATTTTTATGTTTGTCCATATGCATATTCACAATGCAGAGAGCAAGAGTGCAAGTGCTGTTAGCCATTATTGTTAGGATCTTCCTCTAATGTCCTTGCCTCCACTTATTCTTCTATAGTTCTAAGAGGAGTGAAACATGCTGTTTCTGTTTCTTTCAGTATTCTGCTGAGTGGAAATAGTCCTTCTGTGTTTACCTAATACAGAGTGCCATCCACTTTTCGTTACTGTTGAAGACCTCTTAGTGCTCCGTTGAGGACCTCACAATCATTAAAGTGGTCCGTCTTTGACAGTACCACAAAGTTCTAAATTTACCTTTTTACTGTTTACTGTGGCCTCATTTCATTATCCTGTGGATTTTCATCCTGACAAAAGTCCATTTCTGTCACACTACAGCTCACTATGTGCCATTGCACCACCTCTCAATGAAGCAATAAAAAAAAAAGGAGTTGACTACTATATTGTAAGTGTTCACAAAGACCTCAGACTACGTTTTTGTTGTTTTTTTTTTCTCCAAGAAAGCCTAATTAAATTACCAATAGAATGAGCACAAATTTGCATAGCGGCACATGATGCCTGTTAGTTGTTCTTGGAGCTTTTAAATACATCGACTTCATCTTTGACTATTCCACCAGAGTAGTCCTGTGAATAACATATGGTCTTGAGTCTCCATCATCACTTAGCTTCTAAATTTTTCTTGTCTGCTAGTGCAAGCCATTTGGATCAGTGTGATTAATTTGATGTAATGCACTTTGGGAAGAAGGGGGAGAGGACTCAAGGTGAGTGCACTCCCTGATGAGATTTGCTGTAACTGCAACTCTCTGGGAACTTCCATACCTGCTGAGAATAAGAAACTTCAGACTTCAAATATTGATTCCTTTGTGGGGGGAAAAAAAAGAGTTTTCTGCAGCTCAGCTGCAGTTTTGAACTGCATGTTGTAAGGGGTTCTGAGGCTGTTATTCCATACAATTCTCGTTCACATACTGTCATTTGGATTTAGTTTCCACTGTATTTAGGAATTCAGGAAAGTATTAGAATATTTTCCTTACAGACAGTCAGCTTGGAATTGCAGGTCCTTAAATATAATACCAAAGACATTATTTGCTTATATGTTGAGGCTTATGATCCTCCATTCACCTGGAGGACCATAGGCTATTTACCACTAAAAAGGGAAAAAATAAATATTGATATTCTGTTGTTTCAGATCCCAATATTCTGCTGTGTCTTCTTTCTTGCTGTTGAGGCACTGAGGGGCTGCAGAATCTGCAGGTTGTTTTAGATGTTGATGTTTTCTCTGAATGGATACAGCAGTTCTGCAGCCCTTTGAGATACACTTCTTGAACATGTGTGAAATAGAACTGAAGTCCTCTTCTCTTCATCGATTCCCATGTAACTGAAAACTAATCTCTGGGGAGCAGGCTGACATATTTTTTAACTAAATTAGTTTATCTGTCACATGAAACAAATGTTCTTGGCAATTTCAGTACTGAAATTACAGATTGTTTGACTCTGCCACCTTCTAAACCTTCATTTCCTTCAGTGTCAGTTAGTCATAATTGAATCTCCAGTGTATTAGAACTGGTGTTAATTCATTTTTCAGAAAAGAAAACTCCACACAAAGTACTGATGGTTGCAGAAAGTAATGGGGGATGGAGGGTAGCAGTAGGTATCAAAAATTTAAGTGCTTTTACTAGAAAACTCACAACCAGAAAGTGACCTCAGCAACAGTTATACAGTTGCTCAAGAAGAGAGGCAGAATTACATCATTTGACCTGCAAGATACTATCAACTTGTTATTTTGGAGTATGTCTAATACTGGAAACAGTGGGATTATCAAATAAGAGTCCTTTCTCTAGATCTTTTCATGCCAACCAGAATCTTCACAAAGACTTTGGCTATTATAGAACATTATGATTACTCTCTGTGCCTGACTCATGAAGTATGGCTCTTTTCATCATCTGATGAACACTGTCAACCTCGCTGTAGATGTTGTGGATTTACAGAATGCAGTTACTGTGAATATTATTCATTTGGTTCTCTCTCAGTACTCAGCATCTACAAGAGCAAAACTGACTTGAAATTAGCTTCTCTTTAGTAATTAGATCTTCTTTAGTAGAAGAAGCATTGTTACACTGTTTTTGCTCTTTATTAAACCTTTTCATATGATTGTACAAATGCCACTCTGTATATCTGACTTTCAATATGATGTTTTTAAGCATCATATTTTTTCATAATTCATCCCTGAATGAATAAGCAGCATCAGTCAGACCACTGCTCACTTGATGCATACCACGTATATCTACTGCAATTTGTATTCACAGTTCCACACATTGCTGAAAGATTCTATAGTATGTCTGCAGAAGCATAACTTTTGGTTCTCTCACTTTTTGCAAGATGATGACTAAAACCACTTGCCTTTGCTACTGAAGAGCCCATTTAACTGGACTAAGAGCTCAGGAACTATAAACTGAGCATGTTCATGGCAGTGTGATTGAAGATATTTTGGGGAGGATTTTTTATTGTGTATTGCAGAATTGTAAATCCATAAAGTGATAGGCAGTACTGCTGTTATTCTGCTTCAACTAATTAGATCCCTTTAACTATGCATTAATTATGAATTTTGTCTCTGGAGGCCATCAAATTCATTTTTTAGTGTTTGACTATGCAAAGGTAAAAACTGCTGGGAAGAATTTAAATTTTTTGATGATGCTAGGTTATGTATAAAATGTGAAAATGATGGATTAGATTATTTTATTTTTATTAACAGCATTATTTTAGAGTTGGATCTGTTCTGAGGCTACTCTCTTTTTTTGCCTCAGGGATCATTAGAAAGACAAGAAAATTCTGAGCTAGAACTATACTGTTTCTTGGTTGTCCAGGAGTTATTCTTAGTTTCATTGAAGGGAGAGATGGTGTACGTTTACTTCAGTTCCCTTCCGTTCCAAATTAGTTCTCATGGCAACACAAGAACAACAAACAAGAACAGATTACCAAATTATAAATGGCTCAACCTACAAGCCCAGAAAGTAACAGTTTCGAGACAGTTTGTGGCCCTTGATGCATTGACATAAAACCCTCAGTCTGTCAACAGATTTTTCCTTTAAGCTAATTTTCGGCAACTTAAATTCACCTCCACCTGAGAAGCTGAGCAGATGCTTTTCATTACTGAAAAATCTTCTACTGGAAACATCCTTCTTAACATCAGAAAGTTTTCTAGAAAGCGTACCATGCAACTAGATGATACTTTCCGGTACTGAAAGCATTTCTAGAAATTCTTGCTTATTCACTGGAGCTAAATAACTTTTATCTTTTACTGCTTTCCTTGAATTTAATTTAGGTTCCACATCTGCATCCTGAGATTAAACCCATACCCATTCATTTTTCTACTGGTAACTTTTAAGGTTTTTTCAGTCTAACTTTACCTATCACAACTGTATTATTCATTGAGATCTTGATCTTGAATTGTTTATTCTAACTAAACAGTCAGTTGATCTACTGATTATGTGCTCTTTTAGGGTGAGTCTTGGTTATGAGCACAGTGGTGGCCAGAATGTCTGCCCTGTGCATGGACGTGTGTCCTCTGTATGTTTTCTTAAAATATTTTAATTAGGGATAAAGTAACTTTCACAATTCAACTTTTTTGTGTTGGCTTTCTTTTTTTTTTTTTCCTTCAGGTGCTCTCAGAGATGGGTTTTTTGTTGTTGTTGTTGGTGGTGGTGGTGGTGGTTTTTTGGTTTTTTTTTAAGGGGGTAATAAATTTTATATTGCTTTTTCAATCAAATGCCTTCACTGCTGTTGCAACTTTGTTTACAATGGTTATTAGATATAACCTTTAATGTCTGGCAGAGGATTTCTTATCTTTATAAATGTTTTTTTTTCTTGTATCTGTGTTTTTGTCTATGGTCAGATACTATCAATTGCGTATTGTCAGTCTTTTTGTTTCAGTTGGCCTGTTTGGTCACAGAGACTTCCTAGCAGGTAAACGATTGTTTAAAGATGTAACACAGGATACAAATTAATTCTCACAAAATTATCTACAGAAGTTGATGATTATTTATTTCAATCATCCCGGGAGTAGTAGTGTTTCTTGAAATCTCCAGTTATATATTTCTTTACGTTGACAAGGTTGATAAAGTACATGTTTCCATGATCCCTTTCCTCCTGTTTTTCTCCTGGGTGGTATTAACGAAGGACATTGTAAGGGCGAGTCCATTAAATGTGGAGGGTGAGCATTGAGATCTTTTACAGATGTATGGCTCAGCTAATTGTAGTAGCTATTCAGCAAACAGGCTTTTCCTTTGAGTCCAATAATTGTGTTAATTTTCGTAGGTTGTCCACAATTCATTTTCACCTTTCAACTGAATCTTGTGACCACCCTCTTTAAATCATTATAAAAAGGTTTGAGTTTTGTCTCACAACCAGGAAAGCTTTTTGAGCGGCAGTGATGTAAATGCCATGTTTTGCTTAACATGAAGTATGATCTTGTCATCTGGAATCAGATCCTAAGTGGGCTGAATTCTCAATTCCTGCACCAAAACATAACAGATTTGCTAGGAATATCTCCAAAGGGAAAGATACTGTCCTCCATGAAATTTTATCATGTATTTCTCAGCCTTGATGCTGTGCCTGACACATTTAGGAAGTCCCTCAGCTGTCAGAACTTTTAGCATAGGTTTCATATTGAACAGTTTTTATTGTTTGGAAGAGTCATGTCCAAAACAGGACAAGCATATTGTGTATGAGCTTCACAATTACATGCCTGTCTTGATAGCTGTAATGTTCTTATGGATGTGTCCCTCTAAAATAAATTTTACTTGAGCTCCTTAAATATTCTTCATAGTTAAACAGAATAGAAAAGAATACAAGAATCCGTATTATTTTATATATTAAAAAAATAGACATATATTTGAAGAAAATATAGTCATGTACATAAGAAAGAAATTTGTGTCTAAAACACAATAACTTCCATAACTTCAGCTAACAGCAACGTTGTATGCAGCTTTACTTTGCTGTACACAATATCATATTCCAAAATCAAGAGTTTATGTATTGTTAATCATAAAGTACAGCTATCACTTTACACTGAATAGTTGGCAATTCCTTTTATCCCCTCACAGTACAGTGAGGGATCAGGAATCTGTATAATTTTAACAGCTGTTAAATCTATCCCAGGAAAGCTGCTCTATTGCTAAAAGGTCAGGTTTTCTAATAAGATTTAAAATGAGGGTCCTCAGAAGTACTCTTGTACATTCAATCTTAATTCACGTAGTTGTTAAAATCTGTAGTTTTTATTCAGCCACTGAAGAAGTGATGTCATTAACAAAGGCAGCACTCACTCTTTCATTTCAAACTGATACAGTCTAATTGGCTCTAATAATCACATCTGTTTTTTCAGCATTGCTGAGTATAAAATGACTGCTGCATCATTTGTTTTTGTCTCTATGGCCGTTCCAATATATTTCTTCGTGGTAATATGCAATTAGAATGCACCATAAAGTTCTCCAGACTTTTATCTCAATTTTTTCAGTATGTATATATTTTAATGGGGCTAAGGTTTAAATGCATTTTGTTTGAAGTACATATGTTTCTCTTACTGTCCTAGTTAACTGAACAAGTAAAGTGCTCCACATGTTGAGTGTACAGAATGAGAAGCTTCAGAGTGCAGTAGAGAGATCTGTGTGTCTGTTCAGAGAGTTGAGGAAAGTCCTGTAGGATTTTCAAGCTCAGATTCAATGCCACACAGCGTGGCTATTAACTGTGGTGCCATAACTTCAGCTAACAGCAAATTCCCACCCTGCTACTCACTCTCCTCCTGGTGGAAGAGAAAAAGAAAATAGGATGAGAAAGCTCATGGGTCAAAATATGGAGATATTGCTTATCAGTTATCATTGTAAAACAGACTCGACTAGAGGAAAATTAGACTGATTTGCAGCCAATTAAAATAGATGGTGATAGTGAGAAAGAAATACTAAAATACCTTTCCTCTCCCCTTATTAGTGCTCAACTTCATTCCTTCACTTTTGACCCTTTCACTCTCACCCTAACGTTCAGGAGCAGCACAGGGAGTACTGAGATGGTTACAATCATAGGAATAGTCACACTCATGAAAGTTGTTCAAAACTGAGTTAATGAAAAATTGAAAGAAATTTGTTTTCTTTTCTCTTACATTATGCATTTAACTGTTCACTTACATCCTTTTTTTAAAGTATGATAACTGTGCTGTACTGTTACAGTGATTTTAGGCATTTCAGCTATCTACAGTAGGGCTGGAAGCTTTCTTTCCCCTTTCTTGTCCAATATTGTAGCCTAACACAGTAAGGACTTTGTTTTTCACTGCTGTTTGCTGTGTTGTGGAGGTTGCTGCTGGATACAGATACTGGGTTAGCAAGGTGATTGTCTTCTATGTAGTCAGTTTTCTTTGCCACAGTTAAAAACTTGGAGTGCCCTACCTTGTACACAGTTGCAGGCAGAGATGCCAGTGAACATCAGGGACTGAGCTCAACCTGCATAGTAAAACAGGAAGCAAAATAAAGACTGGAAACACAAACTGAGGAATGACCTAGAAGGCACATCTGAAAGATCAATACAGCCATATCATACTGTGCTAACTCAGAAGTAATTCAGTGCATGTATTAGCCTATTAACTAACACAGATCTACCTTCAGTTGTATTAATGTGCTTTAAACTTGGCCCAAATCAAAGTTTGTGCAAGAGTTGTAGACAGTGAACTCTAACCTTTTGAAATTAGACAAAGGCACCTAAGTAATTAACTCAAGAAAATTAAGAAATTTCATGATCAGGGAGCTGCATAGCTGGGGCAGGAAGCATACCTGATCACAGACAGTACAACTGTAAAAACAGCCATTGGTGGTTTCTTCTTTAACAAATTAATCACTGTCTTTGGCAGGCTGCCTTGGGGCTGGGACACAGATGGGAGCTGCCACTCCTGTCATTCAGCAAACACATATTTTTCCACAGTATGGCATTGTACCTGAGCTGTCTGTACTGTTCAAAGTGCTTTTTTTTTTTTTTTTTTTTTTTTTTTTTCAAAACAACGTGATTCAAGAGTTAGATCTGAAATGGTATTTGGGAAATAACCTCAATTAACTGCATTTATTGACTTAATGTAAATGTACTTTGCCAATTTTGATTATGAGAACAGGTGAGTTGGAGAGAGTTCCAGTTTGAAGGGCTTCATCTCCTTTAGTTAACCCTAAACTGTTATTTCCAATCCATTTACTTTTGACGTTCTGTCAGTCCACTCCTTCTTATACATAATGCATGACAAGAATATTTAAAGTATACTTGTGTTTTGACACTAATGACCAGTACTCATAATACTCGTATTTTCCACACAAGAATGAATAATGTTTGGGAATATATATACATACATGAACTGTATAAAAATATCTCATTCACAATTGTTAAATTGCTGCTAGAAATCATGTCTCTGAATTTCTATGCTGAATTTCAAAATGAATATTACCACTTAATCACATTCATATGCAGTTCTTTATGTAATACATGTAAAAGCACGCACCATGAAGGTGACTGCTTGAAATAATTTATTTTTTAATATTGTTCATTGCTATACCTGGTCATAAGAATGCAAAGGAAAATTGTCTTTTGTTTGAGACCTCAACTGATAACACCTCTCATTGACAATTGAGCATCTCACCTCAAACTCCATTATAGTCAAAAGTGAAATACAGATGTTTCTAGAGGACTCCCAGATTCTGGTGTAGGAATGATTTATAAACACCATTCTTGGAAGTACTTTCTCCACTTTCTCTATTTCTAGTGAATGAATTCTTTGAGTACACATAGTATGAAGATGTTGGTGTTTCGTGGATTTTAGTTGGGATACACTGGAAAATGAATACACATATGTCTTTTGCTAAAGCTGAGAGCAGAAAAAAAGTGGAAGGAAAAGGTTTGAAGATAGCACAGAGTGTTTCATGTTGTAAGCACTAAGTATACCAGCCATTCAGATTTTTTTTCCACAACTAGAATTATTTAGTTACTAATAAAGGAGACAATGAGGTCATCTTTTTGTCTCTGGAGTTTATTGATTCACTTTGATTTTATGCAAAGATCTCTCTTAAAATATTCACTTTTTCTTCACTCTTTTCCTCCCTTTCTTACTATAACAGGAATAAAATAAAGATTCACTCTTCCTGCATGTTCTTGTCCTTGACAGTTTAATCAGAGAAAATATATTTTAGCCATTTGACATTTATTTATGGTAATGAAATTGATTCAGACTTGTAACCTCCCAAAGCTCTTCAAGGTAATGTGCTTTCTGCTTTTATATATAGTAAATTTAAGTGAGTGAGTAAGGGGAGTAATATCAGCAAGATAAAAAGAATGTCTTGGATCCAGTTTACAAAAGTATAATCACAGTGTAGAAATGATCAACCAGCAAAACATGTCACAAAGCTGCAAGTTACTAAAACTCTTTCTTCTCTTTAAAAAGTTCAGTTTATTCAGGAATCCCATTTCAAATCTTGTTCTTGGTCATGCTCTATTAACTTCGAGGAGAAGCTGCATACTGAACCAATTGCTGCTTGCTTCAGATGTTTGTGTGAGATGACATGGCACGTTCAGTAAAGAGTGTTAATTCTGTATGCAATCTAATCTAAACATAGACATTTGTACTTTTAGCATACTGCGTAAGTGGCTGTACGCTTTGCAGTTTTTCCTGTTTGCAGAGTTTTGCTTGAACATGTTGAATGTTACCTCTGCAGACAAAAATACTGTGGTGCGTTTCAGATTTTCAGAATCTGCAGTAGCTGTCAGGTACCACTGTGAGTTATAACATCACTAATGACAGCCTGACAGTCCAGTGTCAGGATTGCTTTCTAGCATTCAAATGATAAATACTTGATGCAGAGGTGCAATAGTTCTGTTGTATTTTGAACCTTATCCTCCTGACCTGATACATTTGGTTTTTCTGCTTTATATACTTTCCTGCTAAATATCAGAGGACATTTTGGACAAAACCTTCTTTGTGAAATGGCTGCCAGGAACTGTGATAGCTCTGACTTTCAAAAAATCCTTTCAACAGCCCTTCAGCAAAATATTCTCTCTTCTTTTTAAGCTTATCTGGACTTGAGTGCTCATGCAGCCCTTAGCCATGACTATCCAGTGCACTCAGTGATGGGGTTAGCATTTATTTGTGTTGTGTAGAGTTCTAATCTCTGAAGTATTTTTATGGAAAGAAAACTCACCTTCCTTCCACCATTGTCATAAGCCATGTTTACTGCAATACCATGCAGTAGCCAATAAAAACAGGAATCAGCCACGGTAGTCTGTGTGCAAGAGTAACAAACAAATAGGCTCTTTGTGCTCTGATCAAAAAAAACCACTCAACATGAGGGAGGAAAGAGGTGGGACCAAACTGTAGGCAGACAAAACTGTAGGTAGGTAGGTAGAGGATATCTCGTATGTTAGAACTGCTTTTGGATGAAGATCGGTGAAGAAAGGAAACAAAAGCTAAATGAGGAACCTGAAAGGAGAAGGGATGATGGGAGAAGAAATGGGAGATGGGAGAACTTCCACTCAAGAAGAGTGGAAGTTACAATAGCAATTAAGGAGATAAGCATGTAACAAACAGTACATGGGATACAATGCATAACTTAGTGTAGTGAGAGATTAGGGTTTAAGAAATACGATACTGTAAGTATCTGGTCTTCTCTATAATACAACCGCATGGAACCTCCTTCAGTAGTTTTGTCCTCTAAAGAGAAATAGCAATGCAAACAGAAATATAATCTAGAGGGAAGATCATTGAACACATAACATTCAGTCTTCATTCAGCTTCATTCGTTTTTTTTTTTCTTTTTTGCTCTTGTTGTTTCTTCGTTTTTATTTTATTTGAATCAGAAAACATTTTTAAAAGAAATTATATTTGTGTCTCCTAGTTTTTATCTTTGATTTTCCTCATTGTGAAAAGAGCCAAAAATGAATGGAACTGCATGTGTGAGGTAAGAGAGCTAGAGGGGTACCTTCCTCATGGTACTTCTACCAATTATTAACGTGCAAGAACTGGAAATGTCTCAAGATCTTGCTTCAGTGTTTCAAATTTAGCATATATTTGCAGACAAAGGGGAATTTTGAATGCTTGATGATATTTTGAAATTTCTGGTTGCTGTTTGTCTGCTATCACTATTATCTACAAGCTTTGTCGCTTGAGAATTTGCACTACAAAGCAGTCATAGAGTGTAATTGTAACATATTGATTTTTTTATTTTAAATCAAGAATGAATGTGTCAGGTAAATATTCACTACATCTGGATTTAATTAACATTGCCCTGCTGTTTTGTTCCATTGACTGAATACAGAAGCACATTACAGTATTATAGGATCAGTACAGCACTTAGTCATTATGGATGTCTGGGAACAGCATGTCTCAGTCATTTATCATTATGCAATTATGCGACATCCTCATTGACAGAGGAAGGTGCAGGAAGGGAGGAAATGCTTTTATTTTGACAGTTACTTTATTCAAAGCATATCTCATTTGATGGAATAGGACATTCCTGTGTCAGTTTATAAGCACATGGCAACTGTATGACCCTAAATGTGCTTTGCACTTGGAAGCCTGTCTGCTGCATACTCTGTGCCCCTGTACAGATGTGCCTGTTACTTTAATGTGTGGTATTATAATCAGCTCTTCTCAGTCTCTGTTAAAAGTCCATAATGCTAATTTGTTTGATTAATTTCAAAAGAGTCCAGCCAGATTATTCCATTAAGTTATTAAGTTAATGCTACTGATTTTTAACAGATGTTTAAAATAGAAAATGCTAATAAGGGGAGTATTGCAGGAATTGTAATAGAACTTCAAAAGTCAAATTTTAGTTACACTAATCTAAATGATTGTAAAGCTTCATTATATAGGTGTTCTAGTGAAGAGCTAGTGAACTGTGGGCTTAGCTAAAATGATAACAGTTTGTCTTTAAATAATGTCTCATTTGTTTTGCAGTGTGAGTTAGATAAGCTTCTAAGCACCTTCAAATGAAGGTCTAAAAGACGTAGATCGCTTACTGAATGTTTCAGCCTTGCAGTGAGTGAGAATTCAAAAAAAACTCCAAATGGAAACTTTCCAAGGGCTGCCATGTGGGAAACCACTGGCACGTTCTGGAGAGGAAAGTGTGGGAATAGCATCAGAATTAGCAGATCACTTGGATAGATATTACTGTAAATGTTTCCTGAAAAGCAAAGTATTAAAATCATTCATGTTTAGTAGCATCACAATTCTAATTAGAGTGTAATGTAAAGATTAAATCTACCCAGAATTTGTATACATGCAGAATAAAAGTAATGTCTAAAAGGGACATCACAGTTTGAAAAGAAGCTAGTAAAATTAACCAGAGAAGGAAATTTGCACCACAGTAGTTATGGTAGTCAAATATAGACTGAATAGGATTTAGAGGAGCATGGGAGAGTTGGGTAAAACCGCATTATTTTGAGTAATTTGAGGACAGAAAGCAATACACTTTATGCGTAGAGGGTTTTCAAAGCTAATTTTTCTCTTCAAGGACTTTATTAAGATGAAAATATGTTTTACAGAGCCAGCTTTGAGTCAAGTCAGTTCTGTAAAGAAGAAAAATATCATACTTGCATATCTGTATGGAAGGAGGACCACACTGTAGTTGGGTGGCACTTTGTCATTTTTTGGAGCACAGTAAAGGAAAACAGCACTGAGATTAAGCCAGGTGCTTCAGATAACATGGTAAGTCAACAAAAGGCCAGAAGTACAATATTGCAAACTTGTCCCCTAGGCATTTCTGTCATGAAGTGGACTCTAAAGCACATTTTAGTAAAATACATGTACACAAGCTCCTTCCGTTTTCATTTTGAAAAAGCAAGATAGAGCAAAGTTTGTGGTTTTCTTTACCATTAAGCTGAAATAGTAGTAGTTCAAGTGCAACAGTTGATAAGTGAAGGAGCTTTTCTCGCAGTCTGAGAATTCAGTTGTAACAGAAAATCTGTTCACTCAGGCAGCATACAAGGACTGTGGCAGACACAGAAAAGTGATCATTATATTTAACAACTCTTCTGATTATATAGACGTGTGTTTTTTGTAGTTCTCCATTTTTTTAATGACAAGGTTATTTACATGAAAATGGTACTTTGCACTTTAAGTGTCAATATATTTTTTGGCAAATACAAGTTATAAAAACAATTTTTGTGGAAATATGTATGAAGTCATAAGAGTATTGTTGAATTCAAGTATTTACAAACAAGAGCAGTAGGAGAACTATCTCATTCACATGTGAGTATTCTTCAAAAAGCTATTGCACGTAATAGTAGAGAAAGAACATATACATTGTGTGTCTAGCATCAAAATAGTTAACTGTAAAAAGAATTTTGTTTTAAATATTTCAGTTTTTACTAGTTTGTTAACTGTCAGACCTCTGCATGAAGAATGAAAAGTTCAGGCCATTTAATGAGCAGTGCTGCTAATCCAAACTTTAAAAATGTTAGCTTTAGCCTCGTATGAGAGGTTTGACTTACTCTATTAGAACAATAGTATGTTTGGCTAATTTAAGTTTTAGCACTAGGATTGAGGAAGAAAATTGGAAGATCCTTGGAGAAAATTGCAGAGGACATTCAGTCTTGCTAAAGCTCACGTCTGCCCCTACCCACGCCTCCAAAAAAAAAGAAGTCCTGTGAAGGTTTGGATTAACCAGCTAACAAACTGTTCTGATAATTAGCAGCAGAGGGATTTTACATGACAAGACCTTACAGAATTTGGAAGTGCTCATATGAAAGTTAAAGAGCTGTTTTTATTTCTTCTAAAATGAAGTCTTTTCCAGGAGATATTGCCCAGACACAATTAAGTTTTACTTCTTCCACAGCTTTCATAACCTTAGGTCTCATCTATATTAATGAAAAGAGTGTGTTAAGGTGGAGAAAGGTTTTTAAACTGGATCTGTTGTGGGTTTTTCTGCTTGTATTCTTTTTCTTTTAGTAGTCTCTTCTCACTGTCAGCTTGTGAGTTTTGGGTTGTGGAGATGCATATATTGGTTTTAATTGGTAAAGCAGTTCTCATGATTCTGTATACAGAACAAATACGGTCTGTTTTATTTCCACATTCATCAAATGTTTATGCCAGCAGCCTGTTGAGAATATTTTTCTTTCGAAAGGAAAAGATAAATATAAATACGAGATGAGCTGTTGGTTACAAGAACTGCCAGAACGTTACCTGAGAGTCTGGGTGTAGCTGAGGTAAACTGCTTGGAATAGAGGTTGTCACTGCTACTTTGAATTCTGCTAGAAGTATGAGTTAATCCATACTCATAGAGCTCTGTAAAACAGAAATGAAAAACTCGTAACACAAGAAAAAATAATATGAGTTTAATGATGCAAACTTAAACTTGTAAAGACCAGGAAACCTGGTGTATGCCCTCCTCACTGTGTCATCCAAACTCTGTTGTCATATCTCCATGTTTCTTAATTATTACCAGATTAACTGGTGCAGACTGGTGTAAAGTTATAGCTCTCATGCAGTAAGTGGTGTATGTACCTCTTGAAGGACAAAGTATATCTAATTTCAGTGCTAAATCTAGGTATTGTTTCAGAACTGCTGAACAGATGGGATTTATCAGCAGTATGATGGCAAACATGACTGTCACTTATGGGCCCTTGTGAGGGATAAGTGAAGGTTGTATCTTGAAATGAATTCTTAGGGCAAAGGTAAGCCAAATGATCGCTGCTACAGTGACTTTCTCATCTCCCCTTATGATGAGATGAGATGATTTTTCCTTTGCATTGGATTGGAAAAGAAAATATTCATCACATTCACCATGCATTCAAATCCTTGTTTACTTATAAGAAAATATTAACTCTTTCTAACGTGAAAAACTAGATCATTTTTCCATTTGTAACAACCCAAATGCTTTATTTTATTTTAACTAGCATCCTCAACTTGAACTTAGGTGTCCTTTTAAGGAAGGGCAATATCAGCATGATGGATTTTTGTAAATTTCTTAATTAAAACTCGTTATTATTGGGACTTTCTCAAACAACCTAGAAAACAGTATTCTTGCTTACCAAAAAAATGTGAAGTTAGTGCTTTGCATCCTCGAATGTGCTCACTAGTCATCTTTATTAGAGAAGTGCAGATTGTTTACCCATCAGTTCTCTTCCCTTTCAAGTGATTAGATGCATTAAATGGTGCATATTTAAGGAACAAAGATCTGGTTTCATAAGACGCTTGGCAAACGGACATAATATTAGATAGTGTCATGCACAATGTGTAACGATGCATAAATCATGTAAGCGAAAATAACAAATATCATATCATTAAATTTATGATTAAGAGAAAGTTTCAATGTGCACAGTTTAAGTTATCTATAAAATGGTGATCTGTATCCAGTGCCAGATTTGAAGCATAGCCAACCATTTGACTTTATGCTGCAGTGTAAACTTCCCAATACTAATATATGGACAAAATAATTTAGCAGTTGTACCTTAACCTTTGTGTAGCAACACAACAGTTTTGTTAACCTGTAAGCAAGTAGTGAGATTCCACCATTTATAATAGCAAATGTTACACGTGTATGCTGGGAAGGTCATGGGATGTCCTTTTTTCTTTAAACTGTAATGGTAAAAGAGCAAGGAAGACTAACACACCAAAAGCCTTTCATCTTTTCTCTAGTCCTATTCTTGATTGTCATCAAAGTTTCTTTTACTTGCTTTGATTTCTGTCCTTATGACACCACCTGCTTCCAAATTTGGTAAAATATTGTTATTCTCTTCATCGTGCATAATAATAGTCTTCCTCTCTCCACATCTCTTCCTCAACAGTTTCAATTTGTTTTAAAGCAGAAAAGTATCTGTTCTGTTTCTTGCTATTCCACACTAGAAGTAAGCGTGCAAAGCCAAGTAGATTTTGAAAAGCACACGTCAGTTGTGGAAAAGGAAGAGTAGATTAGATGTCTTGTGTTCTATCCCAAACTTGGGCCTGGAGTCTGCAGCACGAAAGGTGTCAAATAATATTTAGTGTCCTCTTCACTTTACCTCTATTATTTAACGCTATCATCTTCAATAGTAACAAAGCAACATCTGTGTCAATCTTTGAGCTGAAGAATTTATTTACTTAAATGAGCTCCAGCTTAAATTAGCTTGGCCTATTACACCCTGAGAGGCAGCAAATTTAGCTGAGTCAAGATTTTCAGAGGGGGACTTTTAGACAGATAGCAGCTCCCTTCAACTGCAGTAGTCAGTATTTTTTTGTAGTTCTGCTGAGATTCAGTTCTTTAAAACTGTGCAATGGCTTCTCGGTCCACTTAAATAGCACCATGTTTTGGTGACAGAAAGCTCAAATAAAAGATTTCTACATTCTCTCAACCTATATAGCGAAAACTATCAATTTACTGTGGTCTTTCTCTTTTCTTTTTTTTCTGTTTTTTCTTGAAGCATACTGAGTTAAACCCAAACTCTTTTCCCTGATCATGTTCTATTACATGAAGTGGCATAATTTTCAATCAGTGGACAGTCAGAGAAAGAACATGACAAAAGCATATTAGACTGTAAAAGGTATTCTGTAGCACTCCTTTCTTCTGTGCAGCTTCCCCGTCATAGCTGGGGCATGGCTTTCCAGCTATCTGCAGTATGGTACAGTTCCCTGATTAGAGAACCTGCTTTCACTTCACCTCACTTCCACCCTTGTTATATCTAGCAAAATTAATTTCAAAATGCTCTGAATACCAGAGCTGGGTTTGTGGGCATGTGTGTGTTTGGTTTTGTTGTTGTTGTTGTTTATTTTATTTTCTAATCTTTTGTAAGGTGAATCATAGAATCATAGAATCATAGAATCACCAAGGTTGGAAAAGACCTACAAGATCATCCAGTCCAACCATTCACCTATTCCCAATAGCTCCCACTAAACCATGTCCCTCAACACAACATCCAGCATTACTCCATAAGTCAGCTACTGTGGAAGCTAGTCCCTGGCAATCTGAATATGAGTGTACATATGTAAATCCTCTTTAAGCATTATATCTGTGATCCAAATTTAATTGAGTCGAGATTTTCAGAGGGGGACTTTTAGACAAATAGCAGCTGATGTGGTATCATCATGTAGTACTTGATTAAAGCTGTAGACTATTTCATATTATTGACAACATTTGTGCTTCATTTGTTATTTTTTTCCACGGCAACTACTTTCATCATGAAACTGTGAGTTTTCTCTTGAAATATTTTTGACTTGAATATGTTTGAAATAAAGTTAAAAGTTAGTGAATTCCCCCTTTTTCTTTGTCTGTGTCTTGCCATTATTGTGTAAAGGACAAATATCTCTATTTGAAGGGCAGAGCTGTAAATGATGAGATGTCTGAAGCTGGCAAACCTCACTCACTGTGATATGTGTTAAGGAATACTGTTTTTCTCTTAAGTGGTGTTGTCTTGTTCACAGCTTGCTCTTGGAGGAATTTCTATTCCTCTCCAAGCAACGAACTGACTCAAAGAGACAGTTTTGTACTGTGAAAGGAATGGAGAAGATGGGTATCAACTGTGACATCTCTTCAGTTTCTTCTTGAGTCATCAAAAGTTGAAAAGCTCATTATATGAGTCTTATTCATGTGCGTTCTCAGTGCTTCATTTACTACGTAGATGTAGGGCTGTCAATTTCCTGAGTCCTATTGGAAAATCTTTAATTATATTGCATGAAGAATATTCTGGATTTATGAAATTTTATAAATATTCATGGAAATGAAGAACTAAATGTACATATATACATGCATATTTATGTACCTGGCATAGCATTTAAGACTATGTACTGTATAATTTTATATAATTTCCATTTTTATATATGTGTGTTTATTCATACAGAATTTTGTAGTAATTTTATATAGACGTCTGTGTTCATAGCTACTGTGCTACCACAGAGTAACAATTATTCTTGAACACCCATGGGTTCATAGTTCTGCTATTATGAGTGAACTGTGCAAAAGTTTAGGTATTGCACAGGAATTGCACATTGCAACAGATTATAGAAATGCAAGAATTGAATACTGGGACAAAGTAGGAGTCTTTGCTCTGTGCTCTGTCACTTTCAACTCTCTGCACCAAGTAATTTACAGAGGAGTGGATGTCTCCCCTGCTCTCCAAAAGTAAAATAGCCTGCACTGCATGGTCGGTGATAGTACATTTCTCTGACAAATTTTGTTCTACACAAAATCAACTAGTGCTTTCTGCCCTGACAAAATTCCTATGAAAGTTCCACCAAACCACACACAGCCTAAATTGTCTCCTACTGTCACATCTAAACATTCCCTTTTCCAGATTAAATTTAACCCCCAGCTCAAACTGTAGTACGTGATAAAAAGTTCCATCTTGTAATTATTCAATCTAAAAAAGGGTTTTTTTTTTCCTGTTTTACATCTGTCCTCTCAATTCAAAAGTGTGTTTTCTTTTTTCATTTTATCTATCACCTTCTGCTTTACGATACCATGTATGATTCTGGGGCTCTATTATTGTGGATGCTATTAGCCAGCTATTAAAATAAACATTCCTGATCTTTAAATCTCTGTTCATATCATAAGCTGCTCATGACCTTAATTATCTCTTTCCATGGGCAGAATTCACTTTTATGAGTTCAGTTGCCTTAACAGACATGGATCAGACAAAATTATAAGCTTGAATTAAAAAGTTTGTATTTTGTCATTGCAGTAATATCTTCAAACCAGTCCATAGCCAAATGAACGGGAATATCATATTCTGAAGAACAGAGAAAGTCAATCTTGTCACTAGTTTGTGTAGCCAGGAGCTAGGATTAGAATATAGATCAGGTTTATGTTTTCACAGAGGTTGGTTATTGTGCCATAAAATACTATGGGAAATTATAGTCACTAGCTATACTGCATTTATTTTCCACATACAGGTAACCCAAGGTGTCTTTCCCCATAGGAAAATTAGGTCATTACCTTTACTCTAAGGTAAGAGCAAACAGGGTAGGTAATTACCTTCCTGACAGCTATTAGCCTATCCTTTCCTTGCCAGCTTTTGTTGTGGAAACTTGTTGGCTCTTACTCTAAATTCCATTTGCTACTGTGATTTTCAAATGGAGTAAACTATGGTGGCCAAAATAGACAGAGTGTTTACAGATCTAGTGCGGCTTCATGTCACAGCTTTCTGAACTGTATCTTCTTTGTGTAGATAAGACCTGAGACATTTTTAACTTTCTAAGAACTAAGGTGAGAGAGAGAAATTTTTCTGCCTGTTATGGAGGCAAATACCTCTACCAGTGCCAGCTTCCTGTTATACCTGATTTTGATTTTATACTGTAGGTTCCATTCCCATACAGCAATAAAATGATGCTGTTCTTTATTTCCCATAGGAAAGTAAATTCTACGGTGTACCCATCCACAGCCAGGAAAAAAAAAAGACTAAGTGGCAAATTTGTGCAGTGAATGGTTTTGCTAATGGGCTTGGTTCCATTGGCTAAACACAACGTGTCATTGGAATGCTTTCTGTAACCCTTAGTGTCTTGAATCAATTCCAGATAATGTGTGAAATGCAAAGCCATGTATCTTATCACTAATGATAGGTATCTGATGTCCCTGAGTCCATTTTCCAGTCATCTGTCATGCTACCATTGCATGATATCTACTGGAAACAGTGTAGTATATTTCTTACCAGAGTCAAATAATTCAGCTTATAACACACTTTTATAAATCACATTTCTGCTTTAGATTGCTAAAACTCCCGATCTGTGGGCTGTCTTTCCCACCTCCTCTTAAATCTTCTTTCCTCATAATGATCTGCAGGGTCGATTTTTCTCATTGATTTCTTGAACATTGTTGAGGTTCGCTAGGAAGCTACGTCATTCAAAGTACCCAATTTCAGCAAAATTCAAAGATATTATGATGTTCAGAATCATGGCATATTAAGGTACAATACTATATGGGGAGACCAAATTTGAAAAAAAAAATGGTTCAAAAATCATGCAAATCAGCATGGACTGGCTTTTTTAGGATATGTCAATGGCTGTTCTGCCACTGAAAGGAAAAAAGATCTTGTAGCTGGATACAGACTCAGAATTTTTTTTCAGAGCTATAGAAAAGTCCCATTTCAATATTTCTCAATTGGTTTATATGACATATTTAATTCATGTGAACAAAAATACATATTTCGAGTAAATAAATGTATGAAACCAAGGAGAATAAATTGAATTTGTGCATTGATCTACTTGTATATATTGTTAAATGTTTGAAAATGAAAAGTACCAGCTCAAGTATTGGATTAAGAATGTTGTTTCAGTTACTGTTAAGATCATTTTAAGTTTTCCTTTCTTTGTAGACATTTTAAAATTCCTTTTTATAAATTGCCTTTAGCCCTTTTTATTAGCTTTGGTTATAGCCATTGCCTCTGTTAATGGATTTTATTTGTTTCTGCTTGTGTTCCAAAACCAAATTACTGTAACTAATGTACCACTGTAACTTTTCGTAACTGTTTGCTGTTGAAAGCATAAAGCAAATTCATCAAGTCAAAATATAATGCCTTTATATCCTATTAAATATCAAGTCAAAGAAAATTGTGCTAGTGTCTATAGGACTCAGCATTAAACCTACAATATTTAATGTACTGTAGCAGATTGAGATTTGATGCAATTTCCATCTGTGGAAATTGTCCTCACTATTAAAACACTTATACTAAGCAGCAGAGCTAGGACCAAGTACAAGAGAGATAAGCCCCATTTGGAAAGGTGTATTACCCCCAGCAGATCAAGAAGTCTACTAACCCGTGTTTAAAATAATCTGGATTGTGCCTGGATAACTCTGAGGCTGTCTGTCTGGGTACAGTCATGGTGGCATTTCTTCAAATTTCATTTCTTCAAACCCTCTTCTGTATTTTTTTGCTCTTGAAGCTTTTTGGCTTTCTACATGAATAAACTCATTGAAGTATTAAGGAAATGATGGATGGATATACTATCCTTGTTGAGGGTGTATGCAGGTGTTATCGTAATTGATGGGGAGAGAAAATGGCTTTCCAGCTCATGCAGCAGTGGCATAATGTAGGGTAATACACAGGAGCCTTGTAGAAATTAAACATAGGAAACGTTTGATTTAAATGTGATTTTCTCAAACTAAATTCATTATGCCCTATGACTGCTTTGTTTGGTTTTTTTTTTTTGTTTTGTTTTTCTCTTAGCAACTATTTCTCCAGCTCTGATTATGTTAGGCAGTAGCACTGAGAATAACTAGCCTGAAGGTATCTAGGATGAGCTAAAAACGTATTTCTCTGGTACCTTGTTTTTGAAACCACCTTGAGAAGTAGTATTCTTGTAGGCTTGGCAGTATAAACTTGGTTCCCATCAGTTTCCCATTAATTTTTAACAAACCTTTTTAGAAACGCATTGTTATTTATCACTGTAGTACAGACTGAAACATGTAAGAAGTCAGAAGGTTGGCATTTACCATAGGATGCAAACAAGGGAGAAATTGCTGCAGATTTGAAGACAGTAAGAAGTAAACACATTCCCTGAATAACCAAGAGTGATATTGCTTATGCATGAAGGCTACTGTGGCTATTTCAAGCAAACTTGCAAGCAAGTATTTGTGATTAGAAACAGTTGTTTTGCATCTTTTCGTGCATTTTATCTTTCATTTGCATACTGACATTCACACTACAGCGAAATATGGCCAGAAACAGTGCCTCTGTACAGGGTCCATTTTCTTTATTACAAACTCACTAAGAAGAAGAAATCCCAAATTTGACTGAAAAAGAGGTAAGGGGGCATTAAAAATTAGCTTAAAGTTTGAACTGGTTAAAAGAAAAAAAAATCAGTCCTTAATAAGCCAGACTAAAGCTGTCCCTTTGCAGTGTTTCAGAATATCTATATAAACAGTTTTGCACCATATTTTGTAGTTTAAACTCTAATTTTAAGCTTATGAATATGTCATTTTTCAATTTTGTCTGTTGTCTGTTAGTTATCATACATACCTGCACATATGCACGTTTTATTTATATGTCAAATTTAAGAAATGCTCTGTGAGCAGTAGTGACAGGGTTTTCCATATAGGCAGACATGTTAGTATTCAGGAACATCACTGATTATAAAGCTGATTTTCATACAGTTTGGATATTTGCAGTATAGACTGCTGACCATCAGATTGTCCCGAGAATGGTAGAATTTAATTCACACTTGGCACTTTGGTAAGGTTCAGCCTCTTGTAGGGATTTAACACAGAAAGTCACAAGCAAACTCAAGAGGAAATTAGCAATTAGAGCTAACACTCTGTTTATAAAGCCAAGGAATCATTTTTATGAAGTTAGATCTTGCTAGTAATTTGTTAGCCATTTCATACTCACATCTTTTTGGCCTGGCAGAAGAAGGAGGCCAATAGCTGTTAAAAATAGAATTTTGCTAAGAGCTCGAGGGGGCTATTTTTTAAACATGCCCTTTCACAAACAGAACTGTCTAAATGAGAAATGTTTCAAAATACCTTTTGGGTGCTTTATTCTTTTGTTTAAAGAGCAACATATTTAAATTTTCTTCCCTTCTGTATCTGTAACATCATTTAGTTCACAGTGACCTATTTAATTCAATATTTTATTGAAATCCTCTGTGATTACTATAACTGTGCTTACATCTTATCAAAAATCTTTGGTGTAAGATCAGTCTAACTTCCAAATAGGTTGTTACAATATTTCTGCCACAATTTCAGAACCACTTCAGATAACTTTCAAACCAACAAATGAGCACATATGAGGGCACTACATTGTATCATTTTTAGCCAATTAAATATGCTTTCTATTATGTGAAATGCAAACCTTTCCAATTTCTGTCACTCTAGACAACAAGATTTGCAGTCAGTAAGGTATGTCATCTTAGTATTGTTCTTCTTAGACTGTAGTACAAAACCCACTCATTTACAATAGCAACATTCAATCAGTAGCTACAGAGCAATCTAAGTATAGAAGTATTTTTTTTTCCCCTTAGTTTTAAGGCTAAAAGATTCATGTTACTCAGCCTTATTCCTTACTGTCATCAAAAGTGAAAATGTCTTTGTTGCATTAACAAGTTTTGATACCCCAATTTTTGGCTGTAGCAATATCCTCCATTCTGAGGCTGTAGATGCTGGAAGAATTGGCAAACCTTGATCAAGTTAGTAGCTCTTAATTGTTAAACTGGCAAGCAGTAGCCCAACTGGGTTATGGTCCTCAGGTGATCCACAGAGCTACGTTACATGCTTAACTGAAAGCAAAGTGTTAATTTTGCAGTTTTAAATATGAATGAATTTTGCAGTTTTAAATAAAATTAGTTCTGCTGGTCAACAAGAAGTTTGGACAATTGGTTAGTCTGTGGTCTAGGAAGTTTAGGAAGGACTGATTTTTAAGTTATTAAACTATAGAGTGTAGATTGAATAATTATGTTCCATAAAAACATTATGTTCCATCTAGTATTAATCTCATAACAGTACCTTTCCCAGTGTGATGAAGTAACTGTTATCAGCTCTAAGCAGTAAAAGCAGATCATCAGGTTCTTCTTGTCATAATTCTTTCTTTGGATAGGTATTTGGCCCTTCTTTCAACAACTGAATTTATGTGTTATTTACTTTTGGCTTCCATTTCAAAAGCTCAGCAGATTATATTCTTCTCATTTAGATCCTCTGTCTGCCTCCCTGTTCTGTTTGATATCAGTCATTTAAAATATAAATATTGAAGTAGATTTTAGGAACAGCAAAACAGCAAAGGAGGAAAATGTTCACTATTCACTTGAGTCTACCCTAAGCATTAATGGGGCCTTCAAGCACTTAGTATTATCCATAACTTCTCAAAGTTTGTGAAGATACGTCATAGAGTACTTTCAGAAATGCCAGTTGAATGTTCACCTTGTTCCTTAGAGCAGTCTTTCATGGACTCCTTGTATCATTTTGCCCTTTTATATAGCTGAGTCACAATGGTTTTACTGCCAGGAAATGTGATTTCCCCATGGGAGGTGAATAGAAGATAAATCTGCTTTTGAATCAAAATGTTGTTTGAACTGTAGCCACAAAGATCAGTAGATTTTTAAGTTCAGGGTGCATAATTAAATAATACAGTCTGCTCTCCTGTATGTCACAGAGCATTGTATTTTACGTAGTTGTATGCTTATTGTTCCTGAAACTGGCAAAGCAAAAGTATTTGGCAAAAGCACGCCTTTCAGAAAGGCATTGGATTTGTATTGGAAAGTCACAATGGAAGTGCTAGTTTTCTTTCCAGTCGGCTCTATAAGGTTGTCAGACACCTTTTAAAAACAAATTGGGCTTTGCTGCTTCATCCTTGATTTGATTTCCCTGTCCTTATCTTCCACCAATAGTTATGACATATTTCTCCAGTAGATTAAAGTATCCTGTACTATCCAGTATTTTGGGCTTTTTGTTGTTTCTTTTCTTCTTCTTATGAAGATACTTTGTAAGCAAGTCAGCTTTCAGTCTTCTTTTTCAGTAAGTACAGCAGATCAAACTCTTCAGGCCATCACTGTAAGACATTCTCTCCACAAGAATTCATGTGTCAGCCACTCTTGTGAATCTTTACTTCACCCTCTCTAGCTTCTCAGCATCTCTGTAAGACCAGGTACACTTCATAGACATAGATTTTCAGTGTTAGTTTTGTAGCTGCTGTATGCAAAACAAATCCCTACCCTTGCCCCTGTGAAATGAAATACCTAGAAAACCCCATATTGCTACAGCTTGTGTTTACATGGCTTTCCCTATCATATGGCTTTAGACGCAGATGATTGTTCAATGCTGAAATAAAAGTAAAAGCGATCTTCTTGTGATAGTTATCATTATATCACAGGACCGTAGGAGTTGGAAGGGAGCTCCAGAGACCATCAAGTCTAACACTCCTGCTAAAGTGGGTTCCCTACAACAGGTTGCACAGGCAGGTATCCAGGCAAGTTTTGAATATCTCTAGAGAAGGAGACTCCACAACTTCTCTGAGCAGCCTATTCCAGTGCTCTGTCAATCTGACAGTAAAGTTCTTCTTTGCATTACTAAGAAACTTCCTGTGTTCCATGTGGCCCATGGAATTTATTATGATTCACGGAGGAGCCTCATAAGCAACAGGGGATCCATACAGCTATAGCTTTGATTTTTTCCACTATGTTTAGATCAATGAGGTAATAGTCAAAACTCATAGTAAATAAAGAATCTTTAGGGGTTTCATGGTAATGCCAGATGAATGTAAGGCAGAATCTGGAGAAATCTTTGTAGTGGACAAGAAGGGATCGTCAAGTTCTGAATCCAAACCATCTATCAAACTCTTTATTGTCTTAACTTGAAAAGCCAGCAGAATTAAATAGCTGTTAATATTCAGCAGCAACTGAGACCATCTTCTGAAAATCTTTTATTTCATATGCTTTCTATTGGACTAGTGGTACAAATGAATGTTCACTTTTTATCAGCAGAAAACATGCAGATATTTTATTCATCTATTCATCTATGTATTTCACTGATGGTTTTTGTTCTTTGTTTGTTTTACAATCACAATTTAATATGAAACATGTCCACACTTGTTTGAACTGGCAAAAGACTATACTTGTGTATGTATTTACATTTAGATTTTTAAACTTTAAACACTATTTAATCTGTTCTGAAATTTGGGGAGAGTCATCTTTATTTGTGCAGTTATCAATCAATAGATTAAAAAAGTGAGAATCTGAAGAATTTTAATTAGTTTAATAGAAGCTGGAAAATAAGAACAGGGAGGAGACATTTTAAATGTCATTCTAATCCAGGCTAAAATTAACGATGTCAATAGCATTTCAACATCACATTAAAGTACATAAATAAATGCCTTTGTAATTCTCACATGGGCTTTTGTCCTTTTGATTTCAGAAAGATTTGGGCATATATTTAAAATTCAGAGCAAGTTCTTTGGGGGTGAAAAAGATGATTTCTTGGATGAGGGCCACAGCACTTTGTATCTTGGCATTCTTCCTGGAGTTATCATAGCCATTCCTGAAGATAATTATAATTTTTTGCACTGTTTATTATTGAAAAATTGATTCCTCTCTCCCTTTGAGTTCTAATACAAGTGGAATTAAATTTCCATCCTTTCATTTTTCTGTGTTTCTGAGACTTGTATTATGCAAGATGCTTCCTTACATTTGTAAGAACTCCAAATCAGAGAGCCCAAAATGAAAGCTAGTAAATTGGAGTGCATTTCACATATATTCATGAAAAACTGTCTATATTGAACAAGTATTATCAGGTCGCCAGTTCTTATCCTTGATGTTGTCCCCTTTCACCAGTTAAGAGGACTGGCATGTTGGGAGAGGCTCTAAAAACCGTTGTTACTCTGAGGAAGCCCATACATAAATTCTCTCCCAGGCAGTTTATGAAAATTCACAGGATCCTTCAGAGGGGTGCCAGGTTGAAGCAGTAGGCTCTTCCATTCCACATCCCACTTGATTGTGAACCATTTTGACTTTTGCCCTTTTATCCCATACTTTTCAGTTTTTGTTTTTTTTTTTTTTAATCTGCTCTTGTTTCTTGCTGATACAGTCTGTCTCATTCATTGTTTCAGCACTTTCCATCGTCGGTCACTGTTGCGTAGAGTGAGTATAAACACTGCCTAATCACAATGCAACTGCTACAGTCATCAAAATGATTGTGCAGGTTGCAGGGCAATGAATATTCAGTACTTCTGCCTCCTTTATTGAAATAGGGACTTCTGCTGTTCCATAGTCCCTTTTCCACATTACCTTCATGTGTATAATAAATATGCCTTGCTCAGGAGGAGAGGGCAGAGTGGAGGAGAGAGAACAACAGAGAGCATATTGAATGAAACAATTTCTTCTAATATCTGTACTTAATAATTTAGGTTGAGAGTGATATCAAGTTCTTTTTTGCATTACAATCATTCCTTCAAAACTAAATTTTTAAGTATCTTTAATTACACTTAGTGAAGGTAAGACATGAGTACTGGTTTAATCTTCTAGATGGCCTTGTGGATTAAAATTAGATTTATAGATTTGCATAGTAAAAGTAATGTTGTGAAAGAAAGCTGTTTGAGTATGTGAGAGATAATTGCATTAGTATGAGTTGCCTTGGGGCAGCCCTTATTGGATTGAGCTCAGCACCAGCCATTATACCACTGGAGCATTTTGCATTTTTATGTAGCAGTGCAATAGAATTTAAATTTTATGCACAATTAGTCTTGTATTGATGTACAGTTTGTAGGTAGGCTTAAGCAATAAGCTGCAAGTAAGTCTCTAATGTAGTTTTTTGTTTGATGAAGGGGAAGAGGGCAGAAAAAAAGTTTGTGAAGACAGTGAAAATTCTGAGTCCAGCAATATTAATGTATTTCTATTGGTTTCTGCGCAGTAGCCTGAATTACAGACCTTTTTCAGTGTCTTCACTGGTAAAGTATTTCATACAGAAGAATTTCAGTGTAAATATTGACAAATGTGGTGACAGCTTTAATGGCATCTCTTAAATTTGAATTTCTCCTATACCATTTGCCTTTATACACTTTGATATTTGTGCAAAGAGCTGAAGCTGAGGTATTTACTCATTCAGTTCATAAAATAAAATGCTGTTGCAGCACACTGTGTTCCAGTAAGCAAACAGTATTTAGCAGTTTGCTCAAATATGGACAACAATATTAGCAGTATTAATTTCAGAAATGATTATTAATAGATTTCCACTCAGCAAAGCAGAACACACAGATACAATGGTAGAAACAGAATGTTTTCTTTGCAACACTGATCTCTCTTTGTATTTTGCAATACCTATTCAAAGATGACCTGAGAACAAAATAACCTGATTATGTGTGACACAGTATTTTACACAGCATTCAGATTTGAAGGGAATTTTTGTTTCTTTCTTTGTTCTGATGGTCTTCAAGTAAACCACATACCTACTAAAGCATATATATTTACAGCAGCATAGGAATTCATAACGTGCTGAGACTTGAAAATACATTTTTTAGTCTATGCAGAAAAAGTGAGAAGGCTGATATATCTTCTACAAATTATGGTTTGTTCTTTATAATTTATACTCATGACTCCAAAAGTCTTGTCTTTGTCAACTGCCCTGTTGATTTTACACCCATCAAATTGTTGGAGGATTCTAATGATGAGCTAAGAAACGACAGGCAGACAGAAGTCTCTCACATGTGTCTAATCTTATGCTATTATGTTTTCTAAATTATACTGTTGAAGCTAGTGCTGTTATTCTTCTGGACTTACTACCTCTGACATGCTTCATTGTCCTCTGCCCAGAGAAGAATATCTTCTCTAGAAATATTCAAGACCCACATGGACACTTTCTGTTGCCTTACTGTAGGGAACCTGCAGGGAGTTGAACTAGATGATCACAGAATCACAGAATCACCAAGGTTGGAAAAGATGTACAAGATCATCCAGTCCAACCATCCACCTATCACCAATAGTTCTCACTAAATCACTTCTCTCAACACAAAATCCAAACATTCCTTGAACACCTCCAGGGTCGGTGACTCCACCACCTCCCTGGGCAGCCCATTCCACTGCCTGACCACTCTTTCAGAGAAGTAGTAGTGATCTCCCTGAGGTCCCTTCTAATTCCCACAGTTCTGTGAGATGCTAAGTCTTTTCACTTTTTTTTGCTCATCACCTCTTCCTTAAACTTAAATTTTAGCAATATGTGCAGAGCTTATAAGGAATAATCTGTGATTAAATTTTGAATGCATGTGAAAACTCTTTTGGAGGATCAAGGGTGAAAGTAACATTTGTGGGAGGAAAAGTTGGTTTCCCTATCAGGGAAAAGTCATCTTTTCTAGATTTTGTGTATTGCCTGGCATAGTTTAAATGAAACACCTGTCACTCCCCTGCTCCCCTGCTGCGTTTATTTGCCCATAACTGTTACAAAGACCCTTTCACTTAAGGCCATTGACTTCAAATTTGATGTCTTTTGTGCCCCCCATAGCGTAAGGGTGTGCTTAGATGAAGTGACATTCAGTAGCGAAAACATCTTAAGGAATTCACATGCATGCCCCTCCCTTCACGTCAGCCACTTTTTACTCCTGCAGCTGTCTCTTGTGTTGATACAATTCCATTCGAGCCCAGGAATTAAACAAAATCACTGTTTTATTTAAAAATAAAAATAATAACTAAAAAAAAGATCTGAAAGCATTGCCATTTTCATGTATGCCTGTACTACCCATCTCAGGATATCAGTTCCCAGCTCCTTGCCATATCTGTCAGTGGGCCAGTGCAGTGCTTTTGGAGCTGACCTAAGATGTTAATCAGTGAAAGTGGTTGACCTAAAATCAATGTGGTTGTGATGAGAAGTTTGCAGTATTACTTTTAATATGCACAAGTCCATCATTTAGTTCCCAGTGTGGACTCAAAACAATTGTTCTTGCATGGCTTTGGGGCAGCAAGAGTGCTTAGCCTGGCATTCAGAGATGGAACCCCACAGGTCTGTTTTGCCAATTAAAAGATGTTATTCAGAACAGGTTTTTTTTCAGTCTTCCTTGTTTTCTATTCTATGCCCAAACCTTCGCAGAGAAGAAAAAAGGAAAATTTTTCCAGTGACACGTTCTTTTGTAGCTGTCTTTTGTTTGGGTGGGAGACCACTACTGGGCCATTTGCCCCTTCAGAAATTAATGTTAATTTTTATTGTGCTTCTCTTATTTTCTTCATAGTAGGAATAGCATAAAAAGGAGAAAGGGAGAAAGAATGGATCTCTTCTAGATCATTATAGACATGATAGAACCTAGTTGTCTTCCAAATTTTGGATGATCTTTAAAAATCTTCCTTTTGGAAAAATGCCCAGAGGGAAGGAAATGTAATTTCATTTTATTATGTATTTTGACAAGATAACAGCTAACTTAATGGTACCCCATCTTAATTTGGTTCTCCAAATCCTTACTGCATTATAAATTCATTATTATCTCCATTAAACTGAAATTTTCCAATGGCCAATTCAAAGAATGCAGGTTATTGTAATGTTAACATTTAAAATAATGAGAGAAAGCACAGATTATTTTAAATGATGGTTGAAAATTTAATTTTTCTATTGAAATCATCTTTGAGAGTAAAACCAATTCAGTGTTGCATGCTACCCCAAGCAAGCTTTATTCAGCTCTATACTTAAATAACAGGTTTGGAACTCTTTTGGAACTAATAGCAAAAATGTTTCCATTTTCTGATATGAATTCTTTGTTTATGGAGTTGCAATATCATTCAGTATTTTATAAAATGAAAATTTAATGTACAAAGCATCATGGTTGCATATCCTATCCCATCCATAGGGTGGAGTAGATAAAGAGGGAGAATGGCTTTGGGGAAAATGTCAGCGTCTTCAAAGTCTCACTCTGGGTTTTAATCTCAGGAGTTAACATATGGAGATTAAAACAAGGAATGTTTTTTTGTTGTGGATATCTAAGAGAGAATTCAAGATCACAATTTTCAATGAGAACTTTCCTTTTAAAAATAATGTACAAGTAGAGTCAAACGCTATCTTGAAATAATTGTCAGAACTTGGGAAAAATTTGGAACTATTTTTGAGGCATTCCAGCATTTGATGAACAGAACAGAAATGAGAAATGAATGTTCTTTGAAAACAGGTGTTGAAATATGTGGGTAGTTGTACTGTAGTGCAGGGTTTTTTCTTATGTGAGCATCTTTATTAATACTTAGGAAAAAAAGTAAGGTAGTGAGGATTTTTAGCTTATTAAATATAGCTTTTCTCTGTGGTACTCGAAGAATAGGAATTCCATTTTCAATATCCTGGGTTTTGAGATTTATTTTTTTTTAATTTTATTGTTATGGTCAACGTATTTAACTTCTAATGCTGATTACACAGTCACACATCCAGTGACATTTCTGAACTATCACAGCACAATAGTTGTTAGAGAACCAGCTATGATTTTATTAAAAATGCCCTTAAGACACAGCAAAATCTGTTGCTTTTCTACTCTAGGCTAAGCTTCATCTTCTGAATTTAGATCTGTTCTTACTAACTGTGTTTTAGATTTCCCATTCCGTGTGTATGAATTGTTTGCAAACTACGAAGACTCTGCTTTTTTAATTTTGGAGCATCTACTTTAAATAACTAATTCTTTGTATGGTTTATGAGCAGTAGTAGGGAAATATTTATTACTACAATTTTGAATTGTTTTGTTTGTTTGCAAAAAAAAAATGTTTAACTTAATTATATGTGTCTTTACTGTAGAATTTTGAATAGAGTTTCTTACTGGTGCAATTTCAAAACACACTTCTCGCTGTGTATCTGAAATATTTATTTTAAAATTACTTTTTCACCACATCTAGTAAGCACACTTTCCAAAAAAGCTGTAAAATATTCGTCAACAATTGTTCACCAAATTTTGTGTTTCAGTAGAGTTCACAGTAAGATTACCATCATCATTTCATAGTAACCTGAATTATGGAAATCTTACGGTTTATTTAAAAATCAGGCACTGTAAACTGTAAGTTTGTTTTTGGAATAAAACATGATAAATACAGCTGAGGCATCTAGAAGCAACTTTTACACAGTAGCCATTCCATTCATAATTTTCAGATCATCTTTGAGAAAGTGCAGCTCTGGCTATGTACTAAAGAAATACATTATATATTCTAATCACCTTCTCCCACCCAACCCTCTCACCCCACTCCCCCCCAAAAAATCATACTTGAGTCCAGACTGTAAAAGGCAGTACTAGTCTGGAAAGGTTGTCTCATTGTAAAAGCATGTAAACAGAATTTGTTAAAATACCAAAGTAGTATACTCAAAAAATCACCTACTCAAAAGCTTGCATCTCCAAGAAGCTGGCTTAAAACATTGTTTTAAAAATATGCATTTTACGCAGTTTCATATACAGCCCCTTGACCTCTTGCTTTTCTGGGAAGGTATGTAAGATCACCTGCTGGAAAAAATTGATATTTCACGTACAGTGTTGCTTGTTCTGTTAGCAAAGCAGCCAGATCTGCTGCTTTGCTTACAAATGCATCAGCATAAGCGTCCGCAATGCTTACCTAACACTGAACAGTTCTGCAGTACCCTTTGCTAGTAGCACCTTCCTGCTTTCCAGTTATGTGTGTTGTAGTCCTTTTCTTCACTTTAGTTCTCTGTGTTATTATTTATTTTTTGAATCTTTTTTTCTTCTTCTTAGAAGAGCAACAGTAATGAATGCACTTCAGTGAATATAAAATTAATCTTTTTTAGTCGAGGGAGAGTTATTGGACTTTGTATTGGAGCTTCTACAGCCCTCAATTTCTCAAGTACTGGAGGAGTAGGCAAGTATAGAAGTATATATATATAGAAGTATATATATAGAAGTATATATATATATAAGTGTGTATATATATATATATACACACTTTTTTTTTTTTTTAACATGCTACATTTCAATAAAACATACATTTAAGCTACTTTAGGAAATTAGCAGACATTTAAATGGTTTATATGAATTGATTCTGCTGTGTATTTGCTGTACAGTGGAAATGAAGCCCTTACTAAGTCTAAACTAGTAAATTTCTCCTCTTTAATAAAAGCCTTGCTGTATAGACAACTTAATGTTAACAATTTGTAAGAGAAGATTTTAAGTCCTAACTGATTGTAAGTAATGATTTCCAAAGTATAGCTATACATCTACCACAGTTGAAGTTTATAAGGTCTCAAAGGAAAAGGAACTTATGGCCATTGAAATGAATAATCTGTAAACTGACAGTAATTCATACAGTTATTAAGACTAGTAATTTCTTTGATAGGAGTCTTTGAGCTAGAATATTAAAACAATTGAATGATAAGCTAATACGGCACCTCATACACATGAAGCTCTATTATATGAAATGATTTGTGTTCCTTCTTTTTCCTGCAGCCCTAGCAATTATTGTAAATCTTAGGTAGTACTTTAATCCTCAGGACATAATATAAATCAAAACCTGGATTTCAGAGACTCACAGCCAGCAAGTGAGTTTATATAGGATCTCGCCAGTATACAGTATACAGATAACAAATTCTATTCCCACTCTTAACTGAGGCTAAAATTTTCTTTGAAAGAAATTTACCATTTGCCAAAAGCACCATATCTATATTGATTTTTCTAAACCACTTCACTCTGGCCTAATTCTGCTTCCATTTTAGGACAAAGAGACCTTTGCTTACACTGAATTAAATTGCAAGTTAACACTGATTTCAATTGAGAGAGGGAATAATTGATATTTTTTAGTCCAGGTTTTTAACCATGTTACAACACTACTGGTGAATAAAGGAGATCTTTCAGGAGATTTTCATATGTATTGTTGTGCAAAAGCAGGAATATTTTGCTACAGATTTGGTATTTAGAGAAGTGAAATAAAAGTGAAAACATAGGTACTGAAGCGCATAAAGGTTTTTTGATATTAAAACAGCCTGTGTCTATGCTAGGGAATTCTAGACTCCAAACCAGGGCATCTGTATTCAGAAAGCCTTTGGGAAATGGCGCCTGAAATGTTACTGCTCTGAAAACATGCCCAGATATTTCTGAGGACACCAGAAGCCATTAACTCCACAAATGATTGCTGAATTTATCTGTGAGCATGGAAGGGGCCACTGAATTTGCTGTAGGAGGTCTTGAGCCAATTTCAAGCTAAAAAGCAGTTCGTATTTCTTAATCTCCTGGAATGTGACCTAAGTGTACTGATTCATTTCCAAGAGGTTTTTATTTGGTTGGCTTGGTTTGTGGGTGGGTTTTTGAGATTTTTTTTTTTTTTTTTTGGCTTAGCAAAAATATATGTATTAGTAGGCCTGATAATATTCCTTTAGCATAAACAGATTGCTCCAGCTCCCTTAGGTAGGCTTGTCCTTTGTCCAGTTGTAATGTTCAAGAAAAGCAAGGAAAATGTTGTGTCCTATTTCTTGCTCTCCCTGTATTCAAGCTTAGGTTATGGCTGGGTATTTAACAGTATTTTGTAATATGAAGCCCAAATGAAAAAGATTCTCTGTCTGCTCACAACAGTGCCTCTCTTCCATGGAGGCTGTTTCACCCTGTTTTATGTTACCTGCTGTCTTGGAAAGGCAGAGGTTGTCCAATGGCTTTTCAAGCACTTTTCAAGCACTTTGCAGCTGTATCAGCTCATTGCAGCCCTGCTCAGCACTGCAATGCATATCATAGATTTCATGCAGTAAATAATCCTCACAGGATTACAGCAACTGTTTCCTCTGTTTTTGATCTTTCAGGATCTCAGTAAGGATCTGAGTAGGTTGGTGGATCTTCTCTTTAGTGTTTGATGTTGTGTTGTTTATTTCCTCTTGGTTTTACCGTCGTCACTTACAGCAGGTACAATATAGACTGTGTGGTGAATTCAGAAGACATTTGCGTGTAAAACAATGAAGTTACTCTGAAGCCCTAGCCAGAATTTGTCCCTAAAATGATTTCCAGCTTCCACTGAATCCCCCCATTTCACCTAAGAACTTCTGGAGATATTCTTCTATCTGGAAAGGGCAGAAAATCTGATCAGAAAGAGTTGACTTGCCATCTTACATCATCCTCTGTCATCTTGTAAATTCAGAAAGGTGCAGATGGAAATAATGTTTCTGATCTAGTTTTTAGGTGAAAGTGTGGTTCCAATGACAGCTTTGTAGTCTGGTAAAGCTTTTTAAAAATTTCTCTGTTTATCCTGAACTTATCCAAGTTTGGGTTTGGAGGAATTTGTGGAGCAGTTTCAGCAATGTCCTAAAATAAAGAAAGTAGTTATGTTCAAGGGTGAGGTTTCCAGTCTCATGTCTTTCTGCTCATCTACATATCAGTACATAGGAAATTGTTCCAGTGCTCTTCATAGATATATTGTCAATAAGATGATAAAACAGTATTAAAATACTTTACACTTTCCTTCATATATGTCTTGTTTACAAATTATTCTTCCGGGTATTGTTGACAAGGTATCAAACAAAGGGTGAACTTTCAAAATTGTTTTGACTGCCTTCCTCAGAACTTTGCAGAAACACAGCATCCCTATAGAAATTCTAAATCTCCTCTGAGGATTGTGTCAGGATTCTGCCATACTCAGTCAATAATCTTGCCTCATCGCTTTCAAGGCCTTTGTGCCCAGCTCAGCAAGGCCTTGATGTTACAAGGTCCTTTGAATTTCACCTAAGGGGAACTAAAGCCCTTTCACACTCCAGTCCTACTTTTTGTTTCATTTGACATTACTCAATAGCTTTTGCTGTGTCTAAATTAGAACAGCGTCTAATAGTTGTCTCATTGCATTCATCATTGCTACAGCCTGACAGGTCTGCAGCATGAAGGTCATATCAAATCCCAGTTCACATAAGGCAAAGTTCTGATTTATTTTCATCAAGAATTCTTGTGAGACAACCACAGCTACCAGAAATTCTTTATAAATATACACAGTGTATTATTACTCAGAATCAGACTTTGGAATAGAAGAGTTCAGGTTTATTTAGTCAAAAGCTTGGGATGCTCACTCTGCTACACATCAACAGTTGTTTTTATTACTTTGGGGAATTCATCTTCAATTTTATTTCTGCAGTATAGTTTTTCATACCACAAATTTATTTTAAACCTGATTGATCTCTAAGTCAGTGATTTTCCCTTCCAAAAATCTTCTTTTTAGATAAGTTTATTAATTTGTTACCTTACACTGATACAAATGTGATTCTATTATCAATTATTTTTGCAAGGAAAGGTTTATTTGAGAATGACAGCATTGGCACAGGTTGCCCAGAGAGGTTCTGAAATCTCCTTCCCTGGAAATACTCAAAATTTGCCTGGACACTGTCCTATGTAATGTGATCTAGGGGACCCTGCTATTGCAGGAGGTTGAGCTGGATGATGTCCAGAGGTCCTTTCCAACCTCAACCATCCTGTATGGCTGTGATTATACAGAGAAAAGCCTCTTGCAATTTTATTTCAACACACTACCTCTATATCTTCAATATGGCACTAAATAAGTTGTTCTTCCTACTCTATCTTGTTTGTCGCACACATTTGGAAAAATTATTTTGAGTGTCTAAAAATTCCTAAGCATCTTCCTATTCTGATGCATGGAGGACTGTCTCACTGCAGTGGAAGTCATCTATGAAACACAGCAAAGAGAATTCAGACCTGCAAAATAATAAAGACTGTAGAGGAGGATTCCTCAGTGATGGGTAAACTCATATGCTGTGTATAGATAAGAAGTGGATACTATGTTACTCAGGTTTGTAGTAAGCAGCCTCCATTACCCTTGTCTATAATGACAATGTTCTTTTCTTTTTAAATGTTGCTATACTGTCATGGAGTGTATCCATTGGTTCATCATGTTGAAAAGTTGAGGTGATAACAAATAGTCAACTGAAATTTCCTTTCCTGACTGCTGGCACAGAGCTGTGGTACTGCCATTAGGAACCACAACCTACTTTAGGGAACCTACTTTAGCATGATTGTGTGACTCTAGAGAAGTATAAGCAGAAAAGGTTTATCAGTTAAAGGCATTCTTAGAAATCTCGATGTCAAAACATGTTCAAAATACTGCAGTTGGCAAACATTAAAATACTCCTTAGGCTGCTATGAATCATGTCATAAGCTGAATTACGTTCTGGCTTTAGAAGTAAAGGATGGACGGGGAAAAGGCTATACTTAAAACTTATTCCATGCTATGTCTACTTCCATTGAGGTTCCTCCTGAGTTATTATGGACCAAGTGATGCACAAATTTTAATAGATGACAATGTTGGAAAAAAATGTATGTGAACTATAGAGAAATTGAAAACATTGAACAGAGACTGTGCAGCTATCATCATTAGCTGGACTTCACAGTGCATCGTGTGTGATAGATGGGCCAAAAATTCTTCTTAGGTGCAAGGATCTTGTCAACATTGAGCATATTCTCAATCCAGCTGTTATTATTTCATATAAGCCAAGGACTTGAAAACATTTTTCTCTGGTTTCATCAAGGTGAACCTGTCCTCCCAGTGTTCTCAAAGGAATTTGTCAGAAGTTCTGAGTTTGCTTCACCCACTTCTTTAATTAACATAAGGTAAAGTTTGGGAAGTTGCATTCATAGAACACCATTGCGTGGCTGAGAAAACTAATGATCTATCTTTTTCATCAGTGCCTGTGCATCCATGTACTTACCTCTGGACCATATCTGTCTTCACCTGACCTTTCACTCTCTCCCTCGAAGGGTGGAACCCTAGAAATCCTCTCTCCACAACTGCTCACAGAATCTCCAGCACCTTTTAATCTTTCCAAGATCATTTTTCAGATTAGCTGATGTCAACAGATGGGCAAGGATAGAGCATGCTTCTATGAGTCACAGGAATTTTTCATTCATGGTGTGTCTTCTTGCTTCTGAGAAGCAACAGATCACCTAGTGTGTTTAGCATATTTGGCAGGAGGAGTTTTCACTCTCAGGTTTGTCAGTGATTTTCGGCTCATTTTTAATTTGTTACTAGTTTCTTCCATGCTTAAGTTCCTGCTAGGGAGTATAAGTCTCCACATACAGTGACCTGCCAAATTCTTCCCTGCAGAGAGGCAGTTTTTTTCCTGGGAGAAACTTTGTCTCAGTGAGGTTTCTCTTACCACAGATGTGTCTCAGCCCAGCTACCTCATCTTGCACCTCTCCTTGTGTCACTGAGATTATCTTGCCTTGTAGCTCCCTCAAGTGCTTTTCCTTGTGCTGGGAAAACTTGCAAATGTAGTTCAGTTGTGTTGACGCACCATGGTCAGTGTACTAATGGGTTTGGCCCTGAGCTTTCAGATTAAAGATCTGACATGAAAAATAGTTTTGCTGGTGATGAGTGCCCTCAGTGTTCCATGCTTCTAAGCACCACTATTGGTATCTCCTGCTGTACCCCACATTCAGATTTCCTAGTGAAATTATCTCCATTGTGTCTTCCCTCTTTGCTAGCTACAGATGATTATTTAGGCAACTGTTTTCTTAGTCTGTTGTCCTGCCCACCTAATTCTTTCTTGCAAGACAGAGAGACTTTGTTTCTGAGCTCTGAACTCAGACTGGTTGAACTATCACTGAGAAAGGCGTAATAAGCTGCAGATTGCATCCTGACAATTAAACATTTTAGTAATAATATTTACTTAAAAGATAGAGCTACTGCAGGCCATAAAGATGGTTTATAAAATACTTGGATTGCTATAGCATAAGAATCATAGAATCATGGAATCACCACAATTAGAAAAGATCTCCAAGGTCATTCAGTCCAACTGCCACCTACCACTGTTTTTCACTAAACCATGTGCCTTAGTACAACATCTAAATGTTTCTCGAGCAATTTCAGGGTGGGTGACTCCACCACCTTTCTGTGCAGCCTGTCCAGCACCAGACTACTCTTGCAGAGAAGATTTCTAATGGCCAACCTGAATCTCCCCTCGTGCAATTTGAGGCCATTTTGTCTAGTCTAGGACCAAACACTTCTGGTCCTTTGAGCTGATAAGGAGCTTGTATTTTTTAAGAAGCAATACTAATTTTCAGTCTTGCTGAAGTTCACTGTATGTAGAAGGCTGAAATGGCTGTGAGGAGAAGACTTCAGCCTCTTGAATAAAAATTATATTAATACATAGGTAGCTCTGAAAGGAGTGCTCCTATTTTTTTCTGTGGAAACTACAACTAAGTGTACAATAACAATTTGATAGAGCAGATTCTCAACTACAAAGCAGTATTTTTCAACATAGTCACCAACATTATTATGCATTTTTGCAAGCAATGACTAGCCTGCATACTACACTAATAAACATCTTCACTACAGGAGTTGATTTGTTGTCACCAACGCTGAAGCACACCACCCACTGCCTCACTGTGCTCTTATCCACTGATTGGTCTCTATAAACATTCAGCAAGCATCAATGAATGTCACTGGGTGCCACGTTTCCGCATGGAGGAATCCATTTACGTACCTTTGCTTCATCCTCATTTCCATTTCAAATGCTATTCTATCAGACTACCCCTCTGTTGCCATCTGTCCCACACCAAAAAAATGTACTGGAATATTGATGGGAAGGGTCAGCCTCTTCTGCCATACCATCAATGTCCGTCTCTGACATTGTGGGCAAATGTTATAAAATGAGAGGCGTTACTTTCTGAGCAGCCCTTGTATATATTCCATAAATATGTGGGAATATGCATTTTTTAATCTTCATAATACGTGCATTAGTGTGCAGTGAGCCATATTTGAATACTGTTAAAATTTTGACAGGAAACGTAGAAAAGTCAGAAAATATGAAACTGACATTTTGTCATGCAGTTATAATTTTCTTTCTCCTCAAAGTCATAAACTGAGGTTTCAGAGACAGATGTTGTAACTTTCAATTGCCATTGCCTTTGGTAGAGATTCCCAAGGTAATTGCATGGCAGCATTGCCTTGTCATTGTCAAACAAAGATTTGAGTCTGCTGTAGATTGTTGGTTTATATTCTGTAAATTCAAGACATGGGATTTATCATTTTCTGTTTGTGAAGTGTAGCTGAAGGATTACCTTTGGCAATGTAATATTTTTATATGTAAACTCACAAAGTGAGGCCATGTCCACAGCTGATGATGCTGAAAGACAACATTAAAATACCAGTTTGCTTAGGTTATTACATCTATTGCACAGAAGAATTCTCAGTTTTCAGCCCTCTCCCTTTTGGCATCTGCCGACAACTCTGTACCACCCTTTGCACATGACAGCCTCTGGTAAACTTACAGATGACCATAACATCTGTTCCATTTCATGCCCACTCTTTGACACGATGGGGCTAGGAGCACAGAGGAAGCTTTCAGCTCAGTGCTGATATGAATAAAAACAAAAATTGCCTTTGCACTTCTATATGCAGCATACTTTACGTAACCAGGATTTTCAATCACAAAAGAGCTTATCCTGACCACTCCTAGAAATGAAAAAGAATACTTGGTAAATAAAAAATAAAAAATAAACAACAAACTGTGGCTAGATCTGCAAATGAAAGATTAAGCTACAGATGGAGATTTCATTTTCCATTTACTGTGGGTCAAATGCAGTATAGGTTTGAGGTCCTACTATCACCTTCCACTGTCAGAACTCATAGGGTACCAGACAAATAGTCTCATCCTCAGGAGCTTTCTGCCTGAGTTCAGTCAATTCTACATAAGCAGCAAGTGCTCCGCAATGCAGGGTGCACTGGTCAGGCTGTGAGGAGCCTCTCTGTGAAACTCAGACAGAACTCATTACATTTTGAATTTTGAGAAATCTTTCTTCATAGTTTTTAGATTCCGATCTCTGAGGCAGATATGCAGCAGTATTTTCTTCTATTTCTCTTAGCTTCGATGAACTGAAAAGAAGCTGAGAATATCTTACTCAATATATAGCAGAATGCAGTGCCTTTGCAAATATTGTGCAGGTAATAGTTACTTACACTAAACTTTTCCCACGTTACTCAACATGCTTTGGAGAAAGTTGGGAAGTTCAACTAAATATCAGTCATTGTCCAGCATAGAATTTTCCATTTTATGCCATTTCATCTGTCAGAAAATAAAATTACCCTTGTAATGTTCTTGTTAGTGCGTGATCTTTGTAATGAAAATTGCAAAGCTGCTTATTACAGAGTAAATACAGTGCTCTTCAAGAAGTATTTATCTTTCAGAAGTTGAAAAGGAGGGGGATGATAGTGCTTTACTTTTTTCTCTCTATTTGTTTGCTATCCTGATCTTTTTCTCTTCTGTTTCGAATTTTAGATAAAAGCTTTTAGTTGTTCGTTTTCATGTGTTAGTTCCCAATTATAGGGTTTTTGACTATTTTGTTTTCTTCTCTCATATCTCACACAACACCTTAAGGAGTCTATAGCTCCTTGGTGATCCTTTAGGTAATTTTGCAGTGCAGTACAGTGACTGCTTACTGGCAGGATGTGTGAAGCACACTGCCCCTGGGGCAGCAGTGGGGCTGACTGAGCCATGCCAGGGTCAGAAGGGTAACCAGGGTCCCGTAGGGTCAGCAGTCACATTGTAATCAATGGGCAAGTCTCAGCACAAGGGCAAGTTGTGCTGGAGTCAGGAAAGTTAGACCCTGGAAGTCCAACTTGATGGAATGTACGTCCATGGCCCAGACTTGGCTGCAGTGCTACAGTGTAGCTTGAGTGCAAGAACAGAGTTAACAAACTGTTTCAGTGTACAGACCTGTCAGCATGATACTGCTAGCACTTTCCAGTAAGGCTTCTTAGGAAGGAGGGATGGCATAATCTGGAATATACCAGAGACAAAGCAAGCCAGGTGGTACTGGTCTCTCATCCGCTGCTTTTCATCTAGTTGTACTGCCTGAATAGTTTTCTGGAAATACTGTACCATCTGAGCACTTAGTGGAAGTCATAAACACAATTAAGACCTTAGGAACTGTGAGGAAGAGCTAATGACAAAATGTCATTTCTCTGTGATAAAGCAAGAGCTCATCCTCCTTTGTACTGACCAAGTACAGTTTTAGTTATTGCTCCTCAGAACAAAAGTACTAGCCATTACTTAAAACATAGAGCAACAAAGAAGACAAAAGGTATGGAATGGTTTCTGTACAAGGTACTTATTTTTTGTTCTGACAGGGGACATCTGAATGGAGAAGTGGTAGAGTTTTCTAAAATCATTAGGGGAATGGAGTAGATCAACAGAGATTTATCCATTCTGGTTATGTAAGAACTAGAAATACCTACAAAAATAAGGCAGCAGATATAAAACAAGCTAAAGAAACTCATCTGCTGCAAGTTAATATTATGGAATCTATTGCTTGAGGATACTGTAGATATTAAAAGTATTCAGGGTTCCCAAAGTGATTAAATAAATTAATGGAGGAGTCCAAAGTTGTCTAGGTAAGATGATTTGGTGATATCCTGTATCTCAAGATGTCCATAAACTGTAGTCTGTAGATTAGTATAGCATACAGAGACATTTAATTCTTTCTCTGTTTCTCATATCTTCTCATGGTTTCACTTAACTTTTCTCATAGCTTCTGCTACTGGCCTGCACCAAACCCAGGATCCTGTAAGAGATAGATTTTTTGTAAAGTTCAGTGCATTTGTTTAGCTATGGTACTTAGTGCTTGCTCCAGCTTCTCCCAGACTAAAGATATCACTTCTTTCCCAGAATCAGTAAGAACTGGAAGAAAGAGGACAAGGAAGCAGGGTGATTTCTACCTTTCATTCATTGTAGATCTCGGTGTTGTATCTGTGTCACAAATATGTATTATGTCCAGCCTGTATTGTGAAGGGCACAATTCAATCCAATCTTTTTTTGCTCTTGCTGACCTCTCAAAGATTGTTTTACAAGCATTTTCTAGCAAACAGTAGTGCTAAGGGCAACTGTTCTACAATATTGTCAAGCCTATTATTTTTGTGGCCAACACAGATGGATTACTGAGACCTAAGTTTGAACACTGTTAACTTTTCAACTATTTAGATGGAGGATTGGCTCAGCTGGAGAGAAAAATGCAGGCAATTATTTCTAACACTAGGTTTCTTCTTTATCTAATGTTCAATTTTCTCAAATACTGCTGTGTCTTTTATCAAGAAATAGAGGCTAACTGGCTTGGAAAATCTAAGATAAGGAGTCTTTGATGCAGGAATAATTGGTTGTGGTAGATTGGGCCAAATTAGAATGGTGCTCAGCAGAATTGTCTACTGTACTGTGTGCATATTACTTATTTCAGCCACTTCCATCATATTTTCCTTTGTCTCTACTTATTTATTTAACTATTTAATATTGATATAGTTGTTGACATTAGCTTACTTTCCTACATGAGACTCTCCTGAATAACAAAGACACAGAGTATTAGCCTGAAACATAAAAATGTCATGTCCTCTAAGATTATGCATAGGCTGTCTTTAAATGTTAGCATTATCCTTCAGTTCAGTTGTATCTGCAGACAGAAGACTGAAAAAAATGCAGACTGACACTGTGGTGTATTTTTTTTTTTCACTGTAAATATTTACGTTTGTCTTCAGATCATATTTTCCAGGTGCAGAAAGAAGTTAGACAACTATTATTTGAGTTGCTGGAAATTCAGTTGATTAAGCACCTGTCATCGATTCAGTTTTATAACACAACTTTCTAATTCCATGGTGATAGTACAGAAAAAAATATTCTATTTTTCAGATGTTTGGTTAGTTGGTCTGTTATCATCCTAGTGAAGGCAGAGATGGTCCTAATGATCTCATGTGTGTTGTATTCCCACAACCCACTCTCTATCAAATTCCAAAAGTAACAAAAAATAAAACTAGATAATGCTCCATAACCTTCAAAAGGAAACAACAAATGTATAGAATGAAAGGGGGAGAGAGAGAGAGAGAGAGAGAGAGAGAGAGAGAAAGGAGATGTGCACGCATACTAAAGAATTTGCTGTAACAAAGTTAACTTTCGCTCTGGATGATGCAGTCTACTTGATGGCAACCACGCTATTGTCTCTTCTCTAACAACTGCTACAAGGGGGGAGAAGAATTAGAATGAGTAAAATGGACAAAAAACCTTGTTGAATGAATGTAGCATCGTGTCACATGCTAGGTAAGGCATACTACTTGTAACCAGTAAAGCAGGGAAGAGCTCTCTAAATGGAAAGTCTCAGGTAGCTGTGGAAGTAAAGCTAGCAAAGTGATCGGTGATGGCAATCTGTACCCAAACATCAAAAATCCTGCTTTGCTCTTTTTTCTATCCTCCCCTGTTTCCCTCAATAGACATCCATCAAACTTCAGTAGGATTTCTGCTGGCCAGATTGTGTCTTGTAAATTGACATGAGGCAGGAGAATCGCTTTGCTTGGAATCCCTTCTAAATTACAAGAAAACAGGATTTATGCTGCATGTAAACTGTGTAAATCCAGTCAGCTTTTAAGTGGAAACCAATTTTGTAGTGTGTAAGTATCATTGATTTGTTAATCTGACAGTTTTTTAAAACAAGCTGGTGCGGATTAGCCAGTTCTGATTATTTGTCTCCTGCAAGTCATTTTGGTGCTGGATAGCTCAGTGACAAAAGCACTAGAAATTAACCTTTGAGGCCTGCCTATAAATAAATTATTGATCCTTAAAAAAGGATCAGATAATCTTATTAAATATAGTTTTCTGTAGCTTGAGTCTAAATCCTGCCATAGAGAATCGTTTATCATAAGTGACAATCTTTCTTGCTGAAGCAGACAGGAACTGAGCTACAATAGAAAGTAAATCCTACAGGAATTGTTACAGTATGAAGAATTTCCAGGTGATTTAACAGTTAAGAGATGTTTTGTTTCCCCTCCAAATAATTCTAAGGGCTTTTAGCTTTTATGCATATTTTTATAGCTGTATGCCCAATCATTCTCAGTCAGAAAAAATGTCTCTCTTTAAAATTTCATGCATGATGGTATTCTGGAGCCCAGCACCTTTGAGAAGGAATGAATTTCTGATCCATGACATAACAGACACAAGTAGAAAATACATAGCAAGCAATATAATGTTGAAAGGCAGAAGTGATACAGAGTTCAGTACTTAACATATAAATGACTGCTCAGAAGTACTCTACAGAAAAAGTAGTTAACACAATGTCAAAAGGTAAGTGTACAGGTGGTGAGACCTAGCATTGTTATTTTTTATAACTGCAAGTCAATGATATACTGAAATGCAGCAAAGTCAAGTGAGCATTTTAATGATCAGAGAAAGAAGTCTGAACCTTATGGGTAGTTTCAATAACCTGATTTTTCTGATTTGCAAAAGTGGAGTAAAACAGGATATTCACACCTGTGTCTTTCTGCTGCTAGTGGATGGGGAGGCAGTGCGGAGGCAAGAGAAAAGGGGGATTCCCGGGGAGATGCAAGTTCTGACTTGGTTCATCAGCCTGCTTCAGTGTCAGTGTCAAGGTCAGAGATGTCCCAGTGCTGATTTCTGGTGTCTATATCTACATTCATAGCACCAAGCTATGTGACTCTAGAATCACACTAAATACACATTTCCAAAATAATTTGGTTCCTAATTAGGAATGAATGGTACGGTCTTACCTGTACTCAAGGGGAAGAAGAAGACACCCCCCCAAAAAGCAGTCTGCAGTTGGGTTTCATATCTGCAATTGATGAAACTGGAAATCCTCCACTTGTCTATTCTGATTTTATGTTTATGACTTAGAGATGCTGTGCCATTGAAAGAATACAGGAGAAAAAAAAAAAGAAGTAGCAGAGGGAAAAAATGTGCATGCTCCAGATATGGGCTGAGTAATTCGTAGATTAGAAGAAATAGTACCTAATAGAGTGTCTAATTCAATAAGGATATATTGGACTTTTGTGATAAGGGAACTGTTGCGAGTTTAAGAAAAAGTCAGACAAGACCACCTAATTACAAGGCATAACATATCTCTCTCTGCTTAAGGTGGTAAAGATGAAAGATGTGTGCTGTTGCTCTGGATTAACTCAGAAGTTATTTGTGGCCATGTAAGTAAAGACTAGGAGTATCCTTCAGTGTAGAGCAGCAGCTGTTCTGTACTAAATTGCTAGCTTAATCTCATGAAATTGCTTGCGCTAATTCACTGCAGCGTACCAATGAGTCTGTGATGGCATAATGCTGAGCTATGGGGGTTTTCTGCTTCCCTGTGCACAGCACAGTGTCTGTCCTCCTCTGTGTTCCAAGCCCAGTGCCACTCTTGAGCTGGAGATGAATTTTAACAGCCTTGGGGACTAATGGCCATAGTGCAAGAGCAGCAGCCTTCCCTGAGCTGTTGCAAGATCATGAGGTGACCTAGCCATCATGGCAGCATCCAGGTGGCAGAAAGCACATAGCAAGGATTGTGTTTCCTCCTAACGAGAGGGATAAAATGAAGTCAATCCATGCATCAGCACAATGACTAGCCAGAATAGCATATTTCTCATTATTTTGCAGAAATTTGTGGATATTTAAAAATACAAGTTCTTCTACCAGGTGGAAATTGTTCTGTATTCCTTCACTGGTATTAGTGTACCAGTTTTATCCTTTTATTAAAACATTTATCCCACTTGATAAAGGAAGGGCACGGTTGACTGGACTTTTAGCTGTACAGTAAAAATGATTAGGATTTGTTTTGTTATTCTCAGTGTTATTTTTGAAGTGTTGCAGAAAGAGTGCCGGGTGTTAAAGTGTTATGTTTATTTTCACCCTAATAAAGTGGTCCCAACAGCCGAGGTTGTGCTGCTTAATTTGTTTCCATGGGATGATATTGTAATTCTGACGTACTGAAAAATTGCCTTGCAGAGACTCATACTGCATTTGTCGCTGAGTGCATCTTTGATATAACATTTGTTATTGTAGTGCTTGGGGTGTCTTCAGAGGAGTAATATACTAAATGAACCTGGCTGAATTATCCCTTTAATGTAAAATAGAATTTTGCATTAAATTTTCAGCTTATTTCAAATGTGTTTTGCCAGCTATTGGTCTGTCCAGGAATAGAGCCAGTATATCAATATAAAATCAGGAAAAAACCTTAGCTCTGTATCTTTGGGGAAGCTCTCAGGTCGTTCCGATTCTTTTTTGTTAGACGAGCAGACAGCATGAACTCCTGTATTTATGCCTGCCTGTCAGGTTTTTTATAGCAGAAACACGAATGACTGTTTGTAATGCAGGATTAGCCTGTCTCACAAAATGTTATTGGAATTAGACCTGACTAGAGAATGACTTTTTTTCTGTATTTAACTTTAGATTGTATCCCACATCAGCTTTTGCACTTACAGGATCCCTTTTCCTCTTATGTTAGAGTAAATATTGAAAAGTGTATGAATTTTTCTGTATCTGCAGAGATAAAATGAGAGCTGTATACACCCGCCTGCCAGCAAAATGTTAAAAGATTGTACTATGATGTCCTTTTAGACCTCAAGACTAGAAGGACGGTTTGTCTTGAACACAGGCATTTTTCATAATTATGTTGCCTGCAGGGTTACCACCTGCCCTAATTTGATCTGATTAAGGTAAATGCAAAACTGTCCTCATTTCAGAAGTGGAACTTTGCCATGTTCCATCACAGAGAACGATAGTGCATGCATATATTGCTAGTGCAAGGGAGAAAGAAATATATTAGAATTAGATAGCAATTCCATTACTAGACTGCAGGTTACTCTTTGGCAATTAGCTCATTCTTAAATATTTTTGAAATTATTTTCTGTCATGAAAACACAGTGAAAGAGAGAAAATCCTAGCCATTCGTCCAGAGATGTCTGTTCTATTCTGTGAGACATAATATATTCCGTGGCTGTTTTTAAATTATTTTTTGGTTGGATGGATTTATTGTCCATGAACATTTATTTTTAGAGTAGCCTAGGCTTGCCATGTAGTCGGAGTCATTTATGTAGCAATTTAAATAATTCTCTAAGCTCTCAGTGAAACAGTCTTACAAATGTTGCACAAACCAAAGGTATAGTATTTTTAGTGTACTTTTTGTACAGAATGACATCATATCCCTGGAGAAAAAAAAAAAAAAAAAAAAGGATTCTAGAAGTAGCAAGAAAAAGCATTGTTTATGGGTCACTGAATATTGTTTGCCATTCTCTTTTCTCCGGTAGTAATTTTCTGCATGCTTATGCATGTATAGGAGTAAGAGAATGAGACCTGCACGTGTACATCTTTTTATTTTTTTCAGATATATTTTATACTTGGCATATTGATTTTCCTTTACTGTGGATGAAAAATGACCTTTAAAAAAATGCATTTTAGTATAATTTAGCACTATTTTGCAATTAAGGAGTGTGTTTGTTTTCTGGCATCTGACCACATCTTTTTTGATTGTACAATGGGTATTCTGCATTACATAGCCTGCATAGTAACTCACTTGGTATTACATGAGTGAGAGAGAAATGTACTGCAGTGTGAATTGCTGATGCTGTTCTATTTCTGAATATCAAAATTAGAGGAAAAGAGTTTTCTTAATTCATGTTTTAAGGGAGAAAAGAAAAAATATTATCTAAATTTGATTCTCAGCACTAGAGCTTTACAATATACTTCAATTTCAAGCTGTCATCTGCAAAATGCCAGTGTGAACTTTGGTTTAATTTCAACGTAGAAATCTTCTAGTGATTTCTACATTGCACCTTTTTAATTCTAGCATTCAGAAATAAGTCTCTTCAGAACTTGCCCATCAGTAGCTGACAAATGAAATTCTTCTACAGGTTGTGGGTTTAGGGTTTTTCTTGCCTCGTGTTGACTTTTAATCAGGAAAAGTTGGGTTTTCCCTGAGAAGACAATCTCCTCTTATGTAGTCTCTAACACATGCTGAAAGCTCCTGACCTCTCACTTGCCTTCTCAAAAGGACTGATCATCATCAAAGGCCAGTGCTAGTATGAAGGTGGGAATTTGAGAGAACAGTTTGCTTTGGAGATTTAAACTACTTTTTGAATAAAAGATGAGAAAGCCTTTCATGAATTGAGCTGATTGAGCTCAATTCAAAGAACGTACTATACTGAGAGTGAAGACTTCCTTTCAGCCCAGATCCCTGCAATAAGATTTCCATGACCAAGTTTCACATGGCAGAAGGTAATATGCCTTTCAGAGGAAGTTTAGAGCAAGTCTGCTGTATCTCAACTGAAAAAAATACCACCAGGGTTGTCTTAGAAGTCTCAGACTTGGTGATTTTCTGACTCTTTGATGTTATAGTAATTGTAGGATTAACTTTTGCTAATTAAGGAGCTTTAAAAAAAGAAATTATTTTTCTGTAAAAGCTACTTAAATTTGACATGTCAGTATTTGTGCTGAAAGAAGGAAGTCTCCTTATTTCTGCTCTTCAAGCTGCTGCATTTGAGCAGTAAATGTCCTTGTTCAATTCTCATTAGTGGTAGACAGTATAGCATGGATTTCATTTTGTTGCAGTAGTTCAGTATTCACTGTCTTCACTGACAACTGCATGGGTGAATTTACACCTATAATTTAAATTGGAGTATTGAACAACCAGATGGTAGACTATTAGTCAAATAAGTTTGCACTATGGCATGGTTGCCATGAAGTCTTTGACTATTGGGCAACACTGAATTTCATTTTAGAAAATCCCCTTCCTGAGACAGATTCTTTTAACAGTTCATCTTATAGTGGTGCAGCATATAGAAAACTGGCAAAAATAACAGTGCTGGCATGCTGGCATTGTGCAGCTCTTTACAGTTCAGGTTTGGAATGCTGTTATGAGCAAGCATGGCTTCTTCATGTGTCGTCTTATGCAAAAAGCAAGCAAGTAAACAAGTTCTAAACTGAAATGGCAGGTCAATATTCCTACTGATATTTTCTGTTGTAAAGATTTAAGGAAAGACTCTAGGAGGAAATTGCTAACATGGTTCATTACTTTGGATCATTTGGCTTTAAAGCGTCATTAAAAACCAGTAGATTCACAATGAAGGCCAGAGCTGTGTGCAGTGTGAGACAGCCAGGCCAACAGATTTTTCTCTAAAGCATCTGAGATGCTCTATTTGCCACCGATAGTCAAATTTATGTGATCCTGTCCCATCTCTGTTGCAGTCCTTTTGCAGATTTTTTGCACTAGTGCTTCAAAAGAGCAAAAATACTTTTTGTGTCGCTAGAGGATTTTGAAGGTAAGACACAGATAAAACAAACATGTTCAGCTGGGGAACTAAAATCTCTGGTAACTGTCAGAAATTCTGCCCTGGAAATCAAGCTTTTATGAAACTTTTCCTAATATTAGCTTTAGTAGCCTTTTTGGTGGCAAAATAATGTATAGGCTGTTTTTTTGTTTGTTTGTTTTTGCTGAATTCAGCTATTGGAAGTCTGTCAAGACAAAAGAAAATGATAATACTGTTTGGCAGACCTATTAATAAGGGCAAAAGGCTATTTAATTCTGAATTTTAACAGCACCTACATAAAGAAGCAAGCAGACTTCTTATTGTAGATTATTCTATGCAAAAAGGGCACTTGATCTTTATTGTGTCTTTATTGGCATACAGTCTTTTAAACAAAATATTACATTTCATATATAAACCCATCTTCTTGTTAGAGTGAACACATGCAAGCAATATTTACTTATTTGTACCTAAGCTAGTTTGCTTGAACTGAAGAACTCTGTATCTAGAGACTTCAGAAGAGCTATAGGAAAGACCTGAACCATGTTGACCTGTGGAGATGTAAGCCAGATGCCAGAATTTCGTTTTTTTGATTGTTTTGCCCTCTGTTTTAACATCAAACAGTGGCAGAGCTGAGCTTTGCAGACTAAAATCATACCTGTTGACTTCGGAAGGACCAAAGTCCATACTCATTACTTCTGAAAATGTCTCCTTTTATATCTTTTTTTTTTTTTTTTTTTTTTTTTCCATTAAGAATCTTTATTATTTAAACACTAATTCATTTCAGATTCACATTTCTTTTACTTTACTTTCTGCTTATCTGGAAAAATATCATCTGGTAACAGATGTTGCCAAATGATTTGTACAATCAAAGAACCCTATGTGACTTTTTAGTTTCCAATTTTACTGAATATGTTATTTCCTACACCAACTGGTGGATAGTATCAGATATGTAGGTACCAAAAGGTTGTCTCCAGATTAAACTCTGTAGTCAGTACCATATTTACAAAAATAAAACAAACAAACAAAAAAACAATAATCAGGTGTTCTAGTATGCCCAACAGGCAAAATGCTTGCAAGAATCATAGAATTGCTCAGGTTGTAAAAGACCTTAAAGATCACCAGGTCTCTTTGACACATATCTATAGCTAAAGCAGATTCCTGAGAAAAGTTCTGTTACCTATAGATAAGTAGGAAACAACCCATGCATCCATTGAACTAAACATCATTTCCTTTTCTTTCTTGGTGAAATATTCTGCCTGAACCTCTCTCAATCATAATAGACCATCAAAATAGATATTGGAAGAAATGTGACCGATGTCATTTACCTGGACCTGAGCAAGGCCTTTGACATGGTCCCCCACCACATCCTCATCTCCAAATTGGAGGGAAGTGGATTTGATGGGTGGACGACCCGATGGATAAGCAATTGGTTGAAAGGCCGCAGACAGAGGGTGGTGGTCAATGGCTCTATGTCCAGGTGGAGGCCGGTAACAAGTGGTGTCCCCCAAGGGTCTGTCTTGGGACCGGTGCTCTTTAACATCTTTATTAATGACATCGATGAGGGAATTGAGTGCACCCTCAGCAAGTTTGCTGACGACACCAAGCTGAGTGGTGCGGTTGATATGGTGGAAGGAAGGGATGCCATTCAGAGGGACCTCGACAGGCTGGAGGGCTGGGCTCGGGTGAACCTGATGAGGTTCAACACGGCAAAGTGCAAGGTTTTGCATTTGGGCCGGAAGAACCCCAGGCACCTGTACAGGCTGGGAGGAGCGGTCCTTGAGAGCAGCTCGGCAGAGAAGGACCTGGGGGTCCTGATGGACGAGAGACTGAATATGAGCCAGCAGTGCGCTCTGGCAGCTCGAAAGGCAAATGGGATCCTGGGCTCCATCAGGAGAGGGGTGGCCAGCAGAGACAGGGAGGTGATCGTCCCTCTCTACTCGGCTCTTGTGAGGCCCCATCTGGAGTACTGTGTCCAGGTGTGGAGCCCTCAGTACAAGAAAGACATTGAGATTTTGGAAAGGGTCCAGAGGAGGGCGACTAAGATGATCAGGGGGCTGGAGCACCTCCCCTATGAGGACAGGCTGAGGGAGTTGGGCTTGTTCAGCCTGGAGAAGAGAAGGCTGCGGGGTGACCTCATTGCAGCCTATCAATACCTGAAGGGAACCTACACCCAGGAGGGGAGTAAACTGTTCAGAAGGGCTGATAACAGCAGGACTAGGGGAAATGGTTTTAAGTTGAAGGAGGGAAGATTTAGGTTGGATGTTAGGGGGAAGTTCTTTACTAGGAGAGTGGTTAGGCCCTGGAACGGGCTGCCCAGGGAGGTTGTGGATGCCCCGTCCTTGGACGTGTTTAAGGCCAGGTTGGACGGGGTCCTGGGCAACCTGATCTGAATGTGTATGTTTGGTGGCCCTGCTAGGCAGGGGGGTTGGAACTACATGATCCTTGGGGTCCCTTCCAACCCGGGTGATTCTGTGATTCTGTGATTCTGTGATTCTGTGAGTTAACGGGTCTGAGAATTTAGTTTACTCAAACACATAATCACCACTGAGATTTCAGAAAGTAAACAAATAAGATATTTTATTAATAAATGAAATCAGTAAGTAAACCTAGTGTTTGCAAGCTGATTTCATGAGAGAGTTCTGAGTCAGACTTGCAGTTTTACCATTAATGGTGGTTAGCACCAATTCATCTTACAGATAAAGTTGTGTGCCCACATGAAATTTGTGCATTTTAAGATCTGCATTTTTAAGGCTTGGGGCTTGACATGCAAAATTATTCACAGAATGGTTCTGTCACTTTTATTTCTTTAAAAATTAAACCTTTCTTATACAAAACATAGTACAAGGAAACAGTGTAAGTCTAGAAGGTAATGAAGCTTTAAGCTTGGTTACATTCAAAAATTATCTGGGTAACACTTCAAAGAGAAATAAAGTCAGTAACTTACTATTTACAAAGATATTGTTCATTAAGATTGTAAAGAAAATTTGGAAAAAATTTGAAAATAATGGTACAAATTTGAAGAATCAATGGGAAGACATTTCCATACTTTTCACAGTACATAAGTACAAACAATATTCCAAACATATGGCTTATGTACTTATGTTCCGTAAACTACGTAGTTGATATTCTGCACAATTTTCAGTAAAAAAAATTGTGCATTCCAGACAATCTCTTTGGCTTTGTGTTTCTTCATGTTCACATAACTTCAAAGATGAGAAAAGGTCACCTGCAACATCCAAACATTTAATTAATAAAAATGCAGTGAACAGACATCTTGCTTTGAAATTGTTGTCTGTTCCCATGAGAGTGACAGTACTGTCACCAGCATGGGATTGCTTTTCTCTGGAACAGACTCTGACAGTATAAAGGCTTATTTTTTACACCAGTATTCCAATTAGTTGAACAGGTTGGAAGAAACTGAGAAAATGACAGATCAAACAAATGCATGCTAATTGTGGGATTTCAAACCTGCTGAGTCTTGTTCTGAGTTTAAGTCTCCTCTGACTCCCTCTTTGTGTTACTCAGTTACCATTCCTGTTACTATCACACAAAATGGGGAGCTGGGCTCTTTTTGTTGTTCTGCTGCCCTCTTATTGAGCAGAACTGGCTGTGCTGTACTGTGCCTAGCAGTTGAAGTTTGTTTGTGGGCTCACATAGGAGCTGGCTGTGCCCTGGAAAGGGACCCTTTGTAACAGGCACCTCAGAGCTGCATACTTCCTTTGCTACTTTCCTACACACATAGTCAACTACAGGACTCATCACTACTATGGTGCAAGCACTGCCCTTCAAGTACTGTTTTGCTGAATATTTAGAATGTATACTTTTTTGAATGTGAAATATTGTTCTTATTTGTGATCATCAAATATGATTCAGTGCAATCAGAAAAAAAAAAAAAAGGCACACATCCTTTAATTTTCTAACCACATGGTTATTCTCATGTATTTGAAGCATTTTTCAGTTGCTAGCTTGGTTTAGCAATTAGTGCTGTGGAAAGACATCCTTTGAAGGACATTGATAGATGTGCTTACACAGTTACATTCAGAACTGAAAAAAAAGGCTATGCACTTTTCAGAATTAACAACTTTTGGCACAGACATAAAATTTAAATAGGAAAAATTGAGTTATGCTGTGTTCATAATACAAGTGCTCAGCTTAGTGCAGGAGCTAACTATTGTGGAAAACTTACATGCCCAGTGCATGTGCAGAAATTATTTGGTTAGGGACTGTTGTGCAGAACCAACCCATCCAACCATAGAAATCCAAAAGTTAGTTGTATGAAACCTAATCATCTTAAGACTCCACAATCAATGGGGGGAAATGGACATCTCCTTTGTGTCTATCTCATACACAGAGAGTTACCCTTTGAAAGCGTATTCTTCCTTTTATTGACTATAAAGGAAGTGTGCAATGAATAAATGGACCTTGGATAACTAATATTTAGATGTTTAAATTCCAAGAATTGAATCTCACCCAACTGTATGGTTTCAGGAAAGATGAAACTTCACAAGCAAAGAGGGAAATAGCACTACAGATCTATGATTGAGGTTAAGATGTAGGGTGCAGTTGTAAAAGAGGAGTGTATCTGCCTGTGATCAACAGATACTGAAGACATTGGGTCTGAGGAGAATGTTCACCCCTAGAGATGAAAAGTAGTACGTTTATCATCAACATTCTCTTCAGTTTTATGAAGATCACCTGTTTCTTTTCTTGGGAGTTTATAGTTTAGAATCTCTTGCTTCAAAGGCCAGTGAAGTGCTGAAGCTGTCCAGCAGTCCATCAGAGCAGGGCCAGCAGCTCATCCCCTACCCCCATCCTACTAGGGGCAGGGCACTAGGCATCCCCCTGAGGCCAAGACCTGGTCTCTTGGGGAACTGGAGCATTGCTCTGCTGTGGCCTCATGGGGGGTTTGGAGCAGGTGGCCCTGGGCTGACATGGGGACCTGGGCCTGGGGGTGGGTGGGACAAACAGGGCTGGTGGTATCCTGTGCCACTGGTGCATACGTTGGCTCTCCCAACTGTATATGAAACTGCTGTCATTTTATTGTTTTTATATTGCTAGTATATGACAGAATCACAGAATGGCTTGGGTTGGAAGGGACCCTAAGGATCATCAAGTTCCCACTGCCACAATCAGGGCTACCAACCTCCAGATCTGATACTAGACCAGGTTGCCGAGGGCCTCATCCAACCTGGTTTGAACACCTCCAGGGACAGAGCATCCACAGCCTCTCTGGGCAGCCTGTTCCAGCACCTTACCATTCTCTCTGTAAAGAACACTGATTTAAGTTTTCCTTTGCCTTCTCGACGGAGAACATAAACCATACAAAGTGATAATTTTAAGTAAAAACAAAGCCAGAAGCTAGTTCTGAGAGAAAATATATATATATATGTGAAGAACTGGGTAATTAAATTGGTGGTAGTTGGAATCACAGTTTAATTACAATTTGAAAATGTATGTTCAGAGCTATTCAAATCAAGGGATTTGTGCTGTTAGGAGACATGAAACTGGCCTTCTTAAATTCTGCTATTTTTTGGGTTTTACTTTTCTCACAAATGTACATTCCCTTATAGGAATGGATTAAAAATGTCTTTGTGTCCTTATGAAGAGAATACCACAATGTAAATTGTAAATGTACAGTTGTAAGCACCATTTGGAGTGAAATAATAATGCAGTGTGGGATTCAAGCAACAATAAAATGGTTAAAACAAATAGTCTGGTATCTGATAGAACACTTAGAAAAAGTAATAATCTTTAAGCAATGAATAAAAGCTTAAATAAAAGGAAAGAAGTTGCTTGCAATGGGTTTATAAAGCTACTAGGGCTTTGAACTGGGTATCACTTTTGTGACTTAGTTTCCTGCTTAGATTCAGGCTCATCCTTAAACCATAACATTAACATAATGAGCCTTATCCCTTTGAGGTCAGTTATGTCACAGGAAAAAGTGGTATAAATAAAACCTAAAGATCTGCATCAGTATTATATTTCTTGTATCTTGCTCTGCCTCTGTAGCAGGCAAAAGCCTGTAACAGCCCTTGTAGCCAAGAACGTATGAAACATAGAGGCTTGAATGTCACTTGAAAGAGGGAATTAATAAGCCCTTTAGCTGTCATTTTATCAGTCAGCAGATGTCCTCAATCATGAGTTTTGGCTTCTGATTAAAGGCAATTGTTCATGCCTATGGATCATTTGCTTTTAACGCTCGTGTTTAATTGTTGCTGGTTTTTTTCTGTATTTTCTTCTTTCTGTTTTTGTCTATATTTTTGCTTGTATGTGTAGAGATTTCCTGTATATCTGTGTGTTTTTCAAGTAATAATTGGGAGAAAGGAAGTGAAAGTTTTTGATTAATTGTTTAGAATATTGAATGTAAGGGTTTCTATCCTATGGAGGATGTGTAATTTAATACTCAAAGCATCCTATACAAAACAGCAGAAACCTTTGAAGTACAGATTGTTTATTTCACATAGCAAGTACAGGTTACAAATCAGAAAGAGAAAATGCATTTTTCTTGTAAGCCTTCAAATGCAATTTGCCAGTGAGCCCAGTGGGTACGATGCTTAACTTGTAATAATTTTGAAGTTCCCATGTATGTTTGCATCTACATGTAAAAATCAACAAATGTATGGTTGTTTCTGTGGGTGTGATGAAAAGTATTTCCTAATGGTCTTCATTAAAATAGGTATTTTTTAAACTCTTTTAATTTATGGAATGGTTATTTTCCTGTAGCCTTTCTCTCTAGTGCAGGAACTTAACATAACTCAAGACTTCTTCAAATCTCCCAGATCTTTGATGAAAATGGGTTATTTTACAAAGGTCTGCCTATAGAACAGAAAAAAACTTAAGTAGAATCACAGAATCACCAAGATTGGAAAAGAAAAGATTACCCAGTCCAACCATCTGCCTATCACCAATAGTTCTTAATAAACCATGTCCCTCAACACAGTGTTCCTGAACTCCTCCAGAGTCGGTGACTCTACCACCTCTCTGGGCAGCCCATTCCAGCGTCTGACCACTCTTTCAGAAAAGTAGTGTTTCCATGTATTTCCTAATGTCAAGCCTGAACTTCTCCTGGCACAACTTGGGGCCATTCCATCTACTCCTTTCACTAGTTACACGAGAGAAGAGGCTGACCCCCAGCTCACCACAAACTCACTTCAGGTAGTTATAGAGAGCAGTAAGGTCTCCCCTGTGCCTTATTTTCTCCAGACTGAACAATCCCAGTTCCCTCAGCCACTCCTTATAGACCTGTGTTCCAGACCCCTCACCAGCTTCGCTGCCCTTCTCTGAACATGCTTCAGGACCTTGATGTCTTGCAGGGAGGGAGCCAAAATTGAACACAATACTCGAGGTATGGCCTCACCAGTGCTGAGTACAGAGGGACAATTGCTTCCCCACTCCTGCTAGCAACACTATTTCTGGTACAAGCCAGGATGCCATTTGCCTTCTGGGCCACCCAGGCAAGAAATAGGAAATACCAGAAATATATCCAGAAATATCCAAAAGGAAAGATGTTTTTATCTTATTTCTTCTATTATTTTCCATGCATCTTCATTATTTCCATTTTTTCCTCAAATTATTTTTTCTTCCAATTACTTCTGCAATGTGAGTTTCTAAAAAGACAGCAAACTTTTAATGTCTTTCAGTATAATTCAGTATCACACACATTTGGCATTTCTGAACTGATTGCTGCTGAAGTCCATCTTGCCAACTGTGACATGATTTTTAAGTCATTTCCCTTCTTTGGTAGTGACTTATGTAATCATCTTATGAGATCCAGTAGAAGTCTGGACTAAGAAAAGATTGGAGACTGGATTGGACAAATCTGAAAATTAGGCTATGGAAAGTATTCTGTTGGGAAGAGAATGTGTCAGTAGCCAACCAGTAACAATAAAAAACATATGTATAGTGCTCATATACATTTAACAATTTTTTTGTAAATGTCCTTAGTTCCAAGTGTTTATAAGAGAAATAAATGGAGAAAAAGAGGATACAGGTAAACAGTTCATCTGTAGGCAACTATATAAATCATGCATGAAGAGAGCAAAATGGAATGGACTTCTCGGAGAAGCAGGCATTTGCGAAATATGATTTCAAGGAGTAGAGAAAAAATCTTTGGTAGGCAAGAAAAGGGGAACTTTCCCATCTTAAGGGTGGGATTACAAATTGGGAAGGATAAGAGTGGAAGAAGATTTGTAGAAGAATCTGAGAAGGCTGAAAGAAGCAGAGACAACTATAAAGCAGTTCAGCTGTTGAAAAGTTATCATCTGAGAAAGATTATCATGCGGCATTATATAAAATCAGTTGTCTGCAACAGTTAGAAATTCCTATAGAAGTGTACAATCAATGCAGATATTTTCAGAAAAAAATATATATGAAAAAAAAAAAAAGCAATAATTACGTAGGATCTTGAGGGTGAGAAAGAGGAACTTTATTTTAGGCAGTGATTTTTTTATCTGACCACACAGGGACTGCGGTCATAGAAAATGAGAATAAAAACCTACTAATAACAAATCACTCTGAGCTAAACTTGCACATTCAAATATATGCATATCCTTCTGTGAGGGGACGGAGATGGGTGGAAAGGATAAGGATATCTTGGGTTTCATTAAATGGGAAGAAAGTAATATTTAGTGAGAGATAAGCAAGTAACAGAAAATTCTTACAATATGCTTAACTCTTGACTGCCTTTTAAAGGGTTCAGTGATGGAGTTATGTTGATGTTGCATTTTCCGTATGTACCTTCTCTGAATGAAAGTAGAACCATTTCCAGCAAGAAGTGTTTAGAATATCATTTAAATCAGCTCCCTATGTAGAAGAAGTTAAACCACTGAAATACTCATACTGTTACAAATGTGTCCAAAATAGGGTTTTTTGCTTTTTTTAGTTATGCGCTTGCAAGTATAAAGGCAATACCCTTTGTATTCCTAGCACAGCCATGCCAGCAGGAGTTGTGAGCGAAGGCCATGCCTCATTGCCTTTGAGTGAAGCCATGGTGCTGATGGAGATTTCCTGACAACTGTCTCCAAATTCATTTACATCTTTTTAATAGCAGTCATTAAGTGTGAGAGGTAGCTGTTCGCACTTGCATCAGCAGAAAAACAGGTTGATAAAAATTTTAGTTCCTCCCATATTCTGCTTTTAATTCCTTTTAAGGAATTTTCTCTGTTCACAAGCAGATGCTTCAATTTATAGTAAGCAGAATAAAACCCAGATTGCTTTCACAGTCTGCATTTTTATCCCTTACCAAACTAGTAGTGCACAAGAGTGTTAAGCATGCTTGAGTTTCATCACCAGGCAGGTAATGACAGTCTGAACAGATCAGTAAGGTGCATGTCGTGTAGCAAGATGTATTGCTTCTTACTGGCTGATACAGATGTAAAAAATGTTTAAACTGATTACAGAATTCTGGCAAATCTCTCTCCTGCCTGTGTAGTTGATTTGCGTATCACACTTGTGGGTGACAAGTACATATATGCGTTCGTGTCTGGAACAGCCAAAACTGAAGTGATCTGTGGTACCTGCAGAGACTATCCTTCAGGGAATCAGGGAAAGCCTTTATAACACTCAGAGCTGAGTCCAAACATGGTACTTGAATCAGAATGCAGCTTTGGGCAGCTCCAAGGTTCTGATGTAAGAGCTGCTTTTAACCAACCTCTTGGGTTACACTAAGAGGCTGGTAGTATCTGGCAGATGGTGCTGCCCTTTTCATCTTGCTTTTTGTTTCTTGTCCTTTGGGGAAAGGGCTAAAATATACAGAATATAACCTTTCTACGTGTTCTTGGTAGCATGCTCTGAAATGTGGAGGGATTATTTGATAGACGGTTTTCAGCATTCTGTTGCCCACAGAACCATGGCTTATCTTTCTAATCTTCTAAATCCAACATAATCTGTATATTCTATCCTCTCTGTGTGTATGTATCTTATTGCTGAAACTGCACTGGCAGGGAGTTCTTAAGTGGCTGTATTTGTTTCTTTCTGACAGCTGGCTGTCCAGGCTCCTTGATTAAAGAAGTTCATCACTTCAGGATTCTGGGAGAAGAACAGGTGAGTAAGAATCTCAAAGTTAACATCTTAATGTCATGAAAGATAGACACTAATGAGACAGTTTTGCCTCTTTCCAGAGAAGCAGAGTGTGTCTCCTGACCCCCAATGACCTGAAATATGGGGGAAAATGCACACAGGATATATATGTGCAATTTTTTTTTTTATTCTATCCATCAGCCTTGACAGGTTATTAATTGGTACATCTGCTATATGCCACAGCTTTTCAGCTTTAGACTACAGCAGTAAACAGGCTCTCTAAAACAGCAGATAGACAAACAATCTGACTAAGGGACTGAGATTTACAACTGTTTTGTATTATCCATCTCTTATTTTTAGCCTACGGAGTCTTTTAGAAGAATGTTTCTTATTCATAATTATAGCTGCGTTTTCCACTGACAAAGCTGTTTCTATACAGAGATCTTACAAAAGCATGGGAGGTATGCTTTACCACAGTCACAAGATGGTCACAGTTAATGTTTTGTTAGCAATGAAATCGATGTATGGAGATATTGAGAAAATAGCCTTAAACATTGAGAGGCAAGTTGAATTGTCAGATAACTCAGTGCTTCTGAAATTCAAGTTGTCAGTGTCTCAAGTATCTTTCCTACTGTACTGTTATGAAGCCCAACTGCCTACCATAGAGTTGCTATATGTACTTAGGGACCAGTTGCCTGAAAGCTCAGCATTGGTGTGTTGTACCTCAGAACGTCTGCTTCCATTAAGGAACATAGCCCCAAGAGTCTTACAGGAGGTTATATGAAGTCTATGACAAAGGCAGGAACATGTCCTGAAATGTTAATTCAAAGTCTGATAACTTAGCTGTTAGATCATATTATATTGACTAGAACACCCTGTTCTTTCACCTTTCCTTTTCACTATCCTACAGGCATATTTTTCTTACAGTTAGGACTGCTGGTACATTTTCCAGACTTTCAATTTTCTTCCACCAGTCCCTCACTTCAGATGTTATAGAAAATCAAGCATGTAAGTCCTCAGGGACTAAGTTTCTTAGCAAGAAGAAAGCAGTAAGAGCAGTGTGCCAGGATTTGTCTGACAAAAATGGAAAAAAAGACAGAAAACAGGGTAGGCCAGAAGAGAGACTAGAAACAAAAGTCTAGTGAGACCGAAAGTTCAGAAAGAAGAAATAGAAGAAATAAAGACTGGGATTGATGGGGCTGAGAGACTGCTGAGAACCAGCTGACCAATGGAGAGTAGAGCAAGATGAAGCTTGAGGTTACTGGAGGGATGTGGAGCTGGTTAGTCAAGAGTGGCAGGGATTAGGATCGGACAAGGAACTGGGACCAAGAACTGGAAGGGACCAAGCACAGAAACTTGCTGGAAGAGACTAGTAAGTAAAGGAAGTATATAAATCTGTATGTAATGAGATGTCAAGTGGTGCAAATAAGTGGGCTAGGAGGAAAGATAGAGATATGAACGCAAAGCAGAAAACAGCTAAATGAAAAGACTGTGAGTAGGAGTGAGAGGTCTCAAGCCAGACACAGATAGATAATTCCACTGGTAGTGGTCTGAGTAGTACATCCCAGCCTTGGTAGCAACCACTGACAGAGCAATAGAATTTAGTTGGTGAACTTTCTGTTGTGGGTTTGTTGGTTTTTTTTTTCTGTTTGCTTTTTAGAAGCAGAAGTGGTAGGCATCAAGATGAAGGCTTAAAGAGTTAAGACTGCAAATCTGATGTTAGGAGATGTCAGACTGAAGACTTACCAATGTAATCTTTCTTTCTTTATTCCACTCTCCTACCTTTACATCTTTTCAGTATTGAACTAGATAATGTTATACATGACTGTCAGAAGTGAGATGTTATGTAAACCATGAGGAACCTTAAAAGAAAATTATTTTTTGCCAATGATAAGAAAAGTCTTGAAGAGAGTGGAGAATTTTAATGAATAAAGTTTTGCTAATCAAGCAAATACTATATTTTTGCCACTCAGAATATTTGAGGTATTTTTACTGATTTTCATAATGAAATTGCTCTTATTTGTAGTGACTACACTTGATTGGATGAAAAACTTTTGTTAGCAAGCATTAGGAGTGTAAAAATACGCAGCTAGAAAGATCCATTACAAAATGGATCAGACCTGTGAAGATTTGTCTTTCTTTTAAACTGGCTGCACTAACAGGTTATTCAGGTACAATGATTATCGTTACAGTCTTAATAAGTGCTTTGTGAAGTAGTGAACATTGCTGTGCTATTTGAAATATTCCCTGAACCCACAAAGGCGTGAAGAATATTGCAATTATGTTGTGTATCTATAAAAGCTTTGTTGTCTTGAATCTAGTGATGACCACAGTAGCTCTTGTTTGAAATCAGCATGCTCTTTGATAGTTAAGGAAAAGTAGGTGCAAAAAGAATGTTTAAAAAAAAAAAAAAAAAAAAAAAAAAAAAGCCTAAAATGCATCTAAATGAAGAGAGGAAGGAATTTCAGGAGAAAAAAAAATTTCTAATGACCTCTCATATTTTAGTTTTGTATTTACTTTTTTAAAGGAGTTTTTTTTTCTGTTTTCATGCATACTAGATAGAAAATTCATAATTAATTATAACACTGTTTTATTTAGACTAATTAGAATTTCAGCATTATCAATCAACAAATCTTTTCTTCAAATCCAAGCAACAGTCAAGGAGTAACAGAGGCAGGTTACTGCTACATGTCGAAACATGATTTATTTTTAAAATGCTTATGTATTTAAGGCCAGATTATAAAAGCAGAATGGACTATTGTGATAATCTTTTCTGATCTCCTTTAGAATCCACATTACATGAATTTCTTGAATTAATTCTTGTTTAAATGGGAGTACATTGCTGAGAAAAACATCCATTATTTGTTTACAAATCTCTTAAAAACATTAAATCCTATTATACCTTTCAGCAATGGAAGATAAAAATTGCCAGTCTCTTTTCTCTCCACTACTCTACCAGCACCAGCACCTTTCCTACTTTGAGTAACTGCCATTTCTCAGTGTCCAAATATTTTATATTTTCAGTTCACTTTTTTCTATCAAAAGGCAATAAGTGAACATACAAAAAGAAAACCAAACCAACATTCAAATGTATGAATGTGACTCAGAAAGAGTTATCATACCCCTAAAACAGATCTCAACAATTTGCTTTCACAGCAAAAGGCAGCCAGACTGACAAATATTTCAGACAGAATGATGGAACTTTTTAGTTTTACACAGGCATTTCCAGTGTAGCTACTTGCTGGTTCCAGTTAAAGTAGTGGCTGCCCAATAAGGAGCATAATTTCCCTTCTAGAGATTTCTAGAATGTGAGATTGTGTCCTATGCTGGTTCTCCGTAGAAAAATAGCTGAAAAGCTGTTTGATTAAACTCACCTGACCAACAGCTCTGACAGCCCTGTAGCATGGATTCACTTGTTCATTACTCCTCTTCTGAAATTATTGCAAACTTTTTCACTGCTGTTCTGTATTCCTTGGTTTTCTTCCAAGTCATTGATAAAAATTTTAGATGACATAAGTCGAGGAATCAATACCTTCAGAATCTTTTTGGAAATATATCTGCCTAATGATGATTACCTATTTACAATTATATTTCAGACCTGCCAGATAGCTAAATTTTAATCCTCTTAATATATGGCATATTAATTTTGCATTACTCTAGATACTTAATCAAAATGCCATGCAGCACTAGAACAAATGTCTTAGAGAAGCCTGCTTCATCAAGTCTCTTACTTTTATCAACAAAATTTCAGTCAAAATCAATAATCTGTTTCTAACAGAAAACAATGATCTCTAACATTTCTTCACTGCATATTTTTTTCCAGCAAATAGTGAGTTTATATATATTTTTTTTAATGTCGGTGAGAGGTAAAGTTGTTGAGCCACTTTAATGATCAGTCCACTAGGAAATGTGCCTACCTACCCATCTGTCTATCCAAATAAACTGTTTCTTTATCTAAACATAAGCACTGAATGAAAATGCTCAGAAATAAATACTTTATATTTTACTTGAAGTGTGAGGAGTTACTGATTAATATTTGCTAAAAGTTCTATAATAATAAAATTGTTCTCCAAATAGTCTAAATTCTCATTAGTCTCTTTGACATGTAAATCTCCCACATCTCCTGTTCCCTCAAGAAAATGTGTGGTATAGGAAATTCATTCTTGCTAGAAACTCTGTCTTTTAACATTTAATTGGAGACATCAAGGTCTCCAATTCAAACTTTTAAACAGGGAATTGTTTGTAGATTTTATGGAAAGAGTCTATATGGTGAAATAGACGAGTATAATCTCCTCTGGTACATCATATGAATTGTGGATATCTAATTTACCAGATATAACTGGCTTCCAGAGTAATTGATTTAAAATGCAACATAAATACATTTAGCAACAAATTGCTACCCCATTCAGTAATGGACACTTTGAGAAGGTGCCAGAGTCTATGACCTAGAAACGTCTCCAAAGATAAGCCTCTTCTAGACTGGAGAAAATAAAAAGGCTTATTCATGTTTTGGATCATTATTCTTTTTCTGGTTGCTGGTTTCCTGATACATTACATGAATGGAAGAGATGCAGGAAAAAGTTCAGAAAGCAGCTTTGATTGAGTTGTTTTGGATCTCCTTTTCACAGACAGTCCCAGTGCACAAAAGCTCGCACAAGGCACAGAGAGTCTCCTGGATGTGCAGTTCCATGAAGGGTAAAACCTGAAGCCACCTAACTGGCCTTAGTTCTGTTGAGCATTTTCTTGCAGTTCAGTGTCGCTATCCGTAATCCATCATTTTCCCCTAGCATAGTGGATGCAGTCCAACCTGCTGTCTAACTGCTTCATTTCATAGGTACCTTGAGAGATATTCAGGAATGGGATGAAAGATTTATTAACTGGTGAGCTATTGAGAAAGAGCACAATATAAGAAAGTTACAGTTTCCTGCAGCAACCATTTGCCCTGTCAGGCTGGCTGTCTCCAAGTAAACATAAATGATTCTACAAGTCATGATCATACAAGCTGCTTGCAAATACATGTTAAAGATGCAGTAAATATGGGCTGTGTCCAAATACACTGTACGGCTGGTAATTCAAAAAGCCAGTGCCAGAAACAGCAGAGAACACTTTAATTCAGGCCTCAACACTATGATATACAAACATAGCAAGATGACTTGCAGTGAACTGTTAGAGAGTCTCCCTAATGACTCTCTGAGAAATTTCCCTCTTCTCCCCAAAGTGATACAAAAATCTTGTTTAATTGTTTAAATGGAATATTGTGATTCATGAATAAAATAGCAGCAACATCTGAAGGCTGGAAGGGAAAACAAATAAGAGCAGTCTGCTGCTATACCTGAGTGCCCCCAACAGGTCACAGAACAGATGAAGCCGATCACATCCTAGTGGCAGGAAAAGAAGCTGCAAAGTAATGTATAGCTACATTTCTCTACTATATCATCTGCTCTGACAACTTTGCAGAATGTATTGGCCAGTTTCTTGATATTTTGACAGGGGAATGATCAATTTTAACAGATCTCTTCTATCAGCTAGTACTGCAGCTTGTAGCACTGCTCACTTTTTCTTTACAAATGTCGTGGGTGTTTATATCCCTGAAATCAGACACAGCCTGAATGGAGACACTCATTCCTTATGAGCTGGGGGAAGCTTTTGCAAAGAGTACTCTGTTTTGAAAATCAGCAGGTGCACATTCCCATGCTTTTCAAAGGTGATGTGGGGTTGTGCTCTTCTTCATATGAGATGTAACTTTAGAAGACATGGAAATCTAGTGTGAAAAGAGTACAATATGAACAGAAATCATATAACATGAATTTGGATTTCATAAGGATTGTGAAATACATATGTGTGGCAGTGATTTTTTTTATTTATTTATTTATTTATTTTTTTTTGCTTGCAATATTTACTAGAGTTCGGGGTTTTTTAATACATTACAGGACATTTGTATTTTTTTGTCTTTTTGCATGTCTCCTAACACTCTTCTTCCTGAAGTAACTGACATCCATGTGAGTTCCTCAACTTTGTTGCTTCTGGATTAAAGAACTTTGTACTCTTTGTGTTCTTGTCACAGACAGAGCATTCCTTTCTTACTCTTTTTCTCCTGGTTGCCTGTGCACTAGAGTAGTGAGAGAAATAAAAAATGAGGGAGAAAGAAGGGAGAAAAGTACTTGTGATCAAAACTGTTATTTTCTTGTCTTATCAAAATCAAACAAAAGTGTCATTTTCCATTGTTATTTCTGTATAGAGCCTATCAATGAAAAAATCCTTCTAAAAAAAAAAATTCTCTTCCACCCAAGCTTTTATTGAATGCAGAGGAAATATTTGAACTACAGTGTTCAGGGTCTCAGGCAGGTGTAACAAGTTAGAATTCTTATATCCCTTAGGTGAACTTGATCTACTCTCATGGAATATGCATACACTGACTCTTGCATCCTGAGAAGTGCAGTTCCTTTGAGCCATTCTCTACTTCAGTGAATCTCAGTTATGCAATTTATAAAAGCATAAGTTATGAGCCTTGAGGTTTGCCATTCGTAGGGAACAAAGGAATGCTGACAAGGGTCTGGAGGAATCGAATGTTGATTTCCAGCATTCAGTCTATTCACACTGATTCCATAAATACCTGCTGTAAAATAATATAACTTTCACTAGTTTGTTAATATGGTGTCAAACCATACAATGTGCTTAGTCAGCTTTCTTCCCTGTATCGTATTGCGTCTTGTGTGTTCAGTTTGACTTCCAATACATGCTTCTCCAATGTTCTGTCTTCGTAGTATTTTTTCATAATTATTATTTTCATACTCCTTACCCTGTGCTCTTGTGCTTTCTACCATCCTGTGCCCTCCAGTCTTTCAGAAATTTATTTCCCCTTTCTCTGTCCTAGTTTTATTTTGTACATAAACTGTATGGTATTGGTCTAGTCATGGGTTGCTTATGAAGTATTTTCTTGAGACTGTCTTACGCACTTTCCCAAAGTCATTCAAACTGCAGCCCTGTGTAAGATGATTCTCTTTCTGTTCTCCTCTATGGTGCTCAGTGATCCCGAGGGAGTAAAAAGCTGATGCTTTGAACTTGATCTTCCCATTCTATCCAGGCAGTGGAGCACAGTAACTCAGGAAAAATAAACTAAAGGTAGTCCAATGAACCACAGAATGATGGACAACAATCACAATCAGTCTTTTTTAATCTATTTTTAAAGTCATTTGTATGCTGCCTTTTTCATAAGTGCTTTTGCTATTCCAATGTGTGGTAAGGGTTTTATACTTTAAGTTACATAATTGCATTATGTAACTAATTTTATTTTATTTTTGTATGTGTATAATACATATAAATAAAATGCTTAGTCTACATTATGGACTAATAGGCCCTACAATCTAATTTTGAAACACACAGATGGTTATTTGATTTATGTGAGCAGTAAAAAGAATTTGACTCCAGAAAGTAGATTTTCTTTCCTCTGAGACCATTGCACGCAGATAAAAAAAAAAGCAAGTAATTAAATTATCTTGTAGAGATTAGAAATTTTGGCTTTATATCTACCTGTTTAACTTTTGTCCTGAGTTCTCTGTGAAGCTGCTACTGAGAAGATCCTTTTAGGCTTAAGGGAAAAAAAAAAAAAAAAAGGAAAATAAAGAGAAATTTTAAAAGTGAGTTAAAATACATAGCACAAGGCATATTGAAGCATAGCTGGCAAGTTACATAACATAGCAAGAAAGCACTATATTCACAAAGTTTATTTCACAAGGGTTTTGTGCATCCAGGTGCGTTTCAGGTTTGTCTTAATATCTAAATCTCAGTGAACCTTAAGGTAGAGCAATGTATAGTTGACCCTGTTTCATTCTTCTATCAGGCCAGTGATTTCAATTATATTATCACTGATTTACAATATTAAGTGATTGAATTTCCTCTGGTTGAAAACCTGGTGCAATTCAAACTCTCCAGGGATATCATCCCAATCTGCAAAGTGGGGAGCAGGGAATAAATGGTTACTGTTATCCAATTTCTGTGTCCATGTCATAATATAATTTATAATCATTGATGAAAATCATTTCTAAAGGCCCTGGCAACTCTTTTTGAGCAAAACATGCATGAAAGATCTTTATGATGTGGTTAAAATACCAGAAGTAGAGCTGGGAATTTTCTACTCAAAATTTTATTCAGTGTAAGGTATAGATTTGGGTTGGCTGGGACAATTAGCAAACCAAGGGGAAAGTCCATGGCAGAATGTTGTTTTCACAGAAAAAATAAATAAATAAATAAGAAATTTTTATATATATATATATATATATATATATATATATATATATATATAATTATTATTATATATATATTATATATATTAATATATATTTATAAATATATATATATATATAAAATTATCTTTTTTAAGTACCTTGTTTATGTACCTTTATCTGTCTTAGCACTAAATGTTTGGAGTAAATCATATTTTATAAACTTATTTTTCCAACTACATATTGAAATACATGATTCTGTGGTAAATCTGGCAATTATATACTTACCTATATTTTTAAGGCATATTTCTAATGCCTTGCATGCTTTGCTCAAAAGCTGACTTCTAGCAGCAGTAGAAAACTGGTGATTTCTGTGTAATGCTATGCCTCTTATTACCGTAGTATTTGATGTCCTCATAACTATTAATGGATTTTGCCTCTCAACACTACAGTGAAATCAGCAAGTATCACTCTACCTCCTTACAAATGGGGAACCAATGGGGAAGCATAGATTAAGTGACTTACGTGAAAACCACAGGAAGGCTGTGCTGCTGACAGGAATTGAAATCGGGTGCTATGAATGGCAGTTCAGTCAAATTTTCCATATATTACATTTTTTCAGAAGTTTGTCCTAAAAATAATTTGCAATATTTTTCATACTTTTAATATGCAGAACACTTTTCACTTGGTGAGTGCATCACTAAATAGGGTGCACACTCTAATAACTGAGTAATAGATAATGTGAAATATTTTGAATGAACAGAGGAATTAATCTTCCGGTGACAGCTCTGTAAGTGCTAGGTATCTAGCTTAAGTTAGTATTCTGAGCTTCAACTAAAACATTTATTCAGGATGATTTATCCCACCTATCTTAGACATCACACTTAAGTCAGGATAAATTCCCTTACTGGGATAACGGTCTCTTCACATTCTGTATATTTGGAGCCAATATGATTTGCTTAGGTTGAATGTTTAATTTTTGAAGAAAGAATGTTGTGTAGGTAATTCATATTCTAACTTATTTGGATATTTAATCCTTGGATTCAAAAACAGCTTGGCCCAGTGACTTAGGATCAGAATTACTGCTTCTGAAGCACCTATTATGGGAGTTACATAATGTCAGGTGTCAGTATCTGGCAAATTATCTGATTTCTCTTTATTGTTAATATAACAGGGCGCTCTAAGACTTGGTTCTTCTCATACTGAGGTATATTATCTAAAAGAGAAAAGACAAATTGCATCCTCTCTCTCCCTGTCAAATGAGTTAAAGCAACTCATACAACCGTAGGTATCATCACTGTAGAAATTAAAATTAAATTAAGTGAATACTACTTTAAATCTCCAGACAAGTGATGAAAAACATAATCACATATTCCAAAGTCATTTACATGCTTTTGCAACTTTTTTAAAAACTTTTTTAAGCATATTGATTGTGTCAGGGCTGTGTGATATGTATGGCTGTGTTATATCAAGAGGAAACATCTCTGATAGATGTAATCTGTCACTATATTAAAGTTGCTAATTTATAATTTACTAATGGTGTTTTGGTCCTTTACAAACCTTTTGTAAATGCTCCTTAATGTAAAATGAGACATTTTATTTCAGATCACAGAATACAGGATATAAATCAGCAAATTATGTACGGTAGAACATGTTTATATTCTGCTATTACATGTTTTAGTCAATTGCTGAGTTTAACTGAGCTACTGTGCAAGGACAAGGAATAAGGAAAATGGCTTCTTATGACAGATCACTGGAACAGGTTGCCCAGCGAGGTTGTGGATGCCCCCTCCCTGGAGATGTTCAAGGCCAGGCTGGATGGAGCTTTGAGCAGCTTGGTCTAGAGGGAGTTATCCCTGCATATAGCAGAGGGATTGGAACTAGATCATCTTAAATGTCTCTTCCAACCCAAACCATTCTATGACTCCATGATCTTGTAAATGTGTCTGAGCTTTGAAAGTAGGAAACTGGCTGATAACTAGATATCAAGATGTGCAAATGCACTCTGTGTGGTCTTTCCAGCAATTGTATTGATCCACTCGTTTGGCTTTTATTATGTGAAAATCACTGATAAGAGTGCTATAATTATGCAAGAATTCTGTGCTGATATCCTATAAAATCTCGAACTTTTCAGGCAGAATAGAACTTCTTTGTCCATCTTGCCAAGAGGACCATTTCCTACCTGCGGCTTAAGAAGACTGATTGATTCCAATCTTACCTATCCTGTCGTTTTGTGAATCAAAAGAAAGGGAGAGGTGACCAGAGCAGTCTGTTCATGACCTCTATTTTAAGTTAGAAAATAGAAAGAATATATTTTTTTTTCAGCTGAGAATTTATTATGGGAATGCTGACAAAATCGCAACCAGGTTTTTGTTTGTTATCCAAGAAAAAGGGAACAAGTGGATTTTCATGAGCAGTTATAAGAGAAAAAATTTATGAAGCACTAAATACTGTTGTGAGCACTGTAACATAAAGTTTGTTTTGTTCCTTTAGCTCACCATAAAGTCATTCTGCTCTAAAAGAAAATTCATGCTACTCCCTTTTTCTTTGGCCTTTTAGATTTTCCTGTTTTCATGGGTCTGTTTAAATGAAATTCTTTCATTTATTTCACTCTACAGTAGACCAGATTTATAGGTGAATCTGTAGCAGTGGTTTTATAGCTACTAGGATGGAACTGAGCCAGTGCAGAGCCCTAGAGTGGATGTGATTTACATGTTCGCAGCATGATTTGGACTTGTTCAGTTTATCTCAGTTTGAAAACACGATAAGTTAGACCAGGGAAAGTTATTGCTATGTCATCAGTCATCTTAGAGTGGGCGTTTTTTGTCTCAGAGGATAGAATGGGTGTGTTATTCAATATTCCTGTATGTCAGTGTGTCTACCATCAAATTGGAGACATTTCCAAAGCCCATACCAAGTTATTGGTATGGGACTAGATGAAAACTGCAGAAACTAAGAGAATTTCCTGGAAAACCCTGGAAGTAAAACCACCTGCATCTGATATTAAATTAAGTGGATGTGAGACAACTATTTTATCAATGAGTATCATGAAATGTTTTTTGAAATGGAAATTGACTGTCCGAATTTTTGCAACCGTTTGGCTCAAAAACATTATTCTGGGTCTTTCTGTGGATTCTTTTCAATGTGTACACAGCATTTATCAGTGTTTGTTGTTGAACTACATTTATGATGTTTACAATCATGTTTTTGGTATATCAATATAAGAGTTCTCAGCATTATCCACAGGAAGAGTCTGCTAGTTTCTTGATTTTAGTGTCTCATATGTTTTTCTAGTTGTTTAAAAGATAACTGAATGATGCATGCAAAGTGAATTGGAGCAAAATGAGCAGTGTGGGCAGTCTGATCTAGTGGGTGGCAACCCTGCCAATGGCAGAGGAGTTGAAACTGGATGATCTTTGATGTACCTGCCAATCTAAGCTATTCCATTACTCTATGATTCTATGACACCTCTTTTAGTGATCTACACAGTTTGAACCGTTTGTCAAATAAGCTGAACTTAGCACATAAGCCCTTAGGACAGCTGCCTCTATATGTGGGATAGATGCAAACTCTAAGCTTGTGGGGTTGTTTTTTTTCTTTGCAGTCGGAAGTTTAACACCTGTCTGTTGTGTTGCAGTACAACCGCTACCAGCGCTATGGTGCGGAGGAGTGCGTGCTGCAGATGGGCGGCCTGCTGTGTCCAAGCCCCAGCTGTGGGGCAGGTCTGCTACCCGAACCAGGAGTGAGGAAAATTGTATGTGAGCCAAGCAATGGAATAGGCTGTGGAGTAAGTATATACATTTTTCTATCAGCTCTGTGAAAAACAAATGCTTTTTTAGAATGTTAGAAAAATTGGAAAAAAGGGCTTTTTGTTTTTCCACTGGTGACTCTGAATCATCCTTTATAAGAGAATGGGATGCTGTATCTCTATAAACTATTGAAATACAGCACAGTGGCTTAGGAATGACTACTTCATTGTGCAGACCATGTCCATTCCAGAATGTGTTGCTTTAATTGGTTTTATAAGCTGCTGAATATTTAAAGTAAGAAAATGAGTTGTACAAATAACAGTCCAAACACACTTTGGTTTTTTCTCCTTATACTCAGCAAAAATGAGCAGAATCTTGACTGAATCATTCGTTATTATATTAACACCACCTTTCTTCATTCATAAATGAGAAAAAGAAGACAAAAAAAATAACCAGTTGGTGATACTTCAGTAGCATTTATTACATATTTTAAGATACACAATGAAAATAAACACACTTTTAAGTAGAGACTATGCACAGTTAATGGTGAAATTTTGGAAAACGGAAGCCAACAACACTTGGAAATGTTTTTGCTAATAAGTCATATCATACAGGTCAGTGATTTTTTGACAGTAGAATTAACAGTAGTTTTCAAGAATCAGTCTGCAGCAAAAACAGAAATATGCAGAGAAAAATCTATATATAAAAGAAGCTGTTAAACGTTATGTCAGTGTGACTGATATTTTATTAAGTGACTGTTTCTCTGTTCACGTTACTGAATTCCATGCAGGATGAGAGAAGAGAAAATATCTGTATTTATAAAATATTATCATGCTCCTGCTGTTGTCTTTCTTGTGGAAAATGTACTTTTTATTGCAGTTTTGATGTTGCTTAAACTGATAGCATGGAAGAATAATTGTTTGCCGAAGTAGGAAGTTGCAGTAACTTGTCTTCTCTGAGTGGGTTAGCATCTGTCGACCTTGGTAAAACTTTCTATATGTCCATGCAGTGGTGCATGTAGAAGAGAGGCTCCCCAGCCTCACTGAGCAGACACAGGGCAATAAAATAAAGCAGAAGGTGAGAGAGTAATAAGAAACAAGACTGAGTAAATGTGAAGAAATGCATCTAGATTAACCATTAGGGATTGTTTAAGAAAGATAAAATCACAAGTAATTTTTACTCTACTTTCTGCCATGAAATGACGAAAATCAAACTGTGTTTTGCAGCTTCATTCATCATCATTTTGAATCTGCAAAAGCCCTGTGAATAAATTTCACAAAGCATAAAGGATTGATGTATTGCTTAGCTTAGCTAAGTGTTCTGTTTCCTTCAGTGGAATCTGTGTTGTATTTGCTAGTGACCAGATCTACAGTCTGGAGTTTAACCTCACCCTTTGTTTGGACAATGTAATGCCTTTAACATTATGAGCTACATTTCACTGGGAAATGAGAAGCAAAAGCTTGGTCTGTAAGCAATTGTTATAAATATTAAAGCCCTTCCTCAGAATCTGTAATGGAATGTGGTGAAAAAAAACATGTCATTGAGTCTTTCGTTGCCCCCTGACAAATGATAACCTGAAAGAAGACTCGTGACAGAATATTGCCAGTTGTGAGAGTCCAGATACTACATATATTATGTCCTGCTTTGTGGAACTCACATGTGTCTGCATGCTATCCAACTAGAACTTGTGCACAGATTAGGCTTTTTTCTTCTTCTTCTTCTTCTTTTTTTTTTTTTTTTTAATGTTCTTTACAGTGTCTAATGCATAGAGTTGTGGTGAACAGGAACTGTTCTTAGAATTGCAAGCAACTAGTTCTCCTTCATGAGAGAGATGAAGGGGATTGCTACTTCTCTCAGGTGTTTCTGAGCTTGCTCGGGGTGACAGAGTCTCACACACTGCCTTCCCAGTGGCTACAAGCCCAGAGCTGGGAATGGCAGCACATAGACAAAAGCAAGGGAGAAAAAGGAATGCCATGGCATTGGAGAGTGATGGCCAAGTCAGCTGCTGGTGAGAAACTCATTGTGCTGGTAAAAAGTAAGAATTTGCCTACAAGGACACCAAGACAATTAGGAAAGCTCTTTATTTCTACTCCATCTTCTGGAGTCTCTTTGGTTATTTCTACTCCATCTTCTGGAGTCTCTTTGAGTGTTTTTTATTTAGAAATTTAAGCTGTGATGATGCTTTTTTTCCAGACAAAGCCTGGTCATTTTATTGTGAAGGCCTTCCAGTCTTTGTGGAATAAGTGTCATAGAAATCCAGGCTCAGACACATCAGAGCTCTGGGTTCTTTCACAAGCAAACATAGTTCTTTACAGGCTCAAAGAAGGAACATCCTTTTTGTTCATCCAAATAAATTCAGCAAAAGATGTCTTGCAATATTTACCTCTGCAGCTAGGTTAGAGATAAGTTGCTTGTTGAAGCAGCTAAGCAAAGAAATAAGGCAACATGAATCTGGAGATCCTTTGTGAGTACGAGTGTCATCCTGTAAACTACACTTTAGATGCATAGAGTCTCTTCTGGGGTATATGAATTTCTGCCTGTTGGTAAAGTTCAAATAAGTGATGACATAGACTTAGCAGAAGAAAATAGACCTAACATGAGTCGTCACTCCTTCACCCAAAAGCTACCTTAGATAAATATGTGTCTGCTACACAGAACAAACAGATTTCTTTTGACATAGAAAGTAACATGCTGAAATATTTTTAATGATCGTGAACAGTCATCAGCCATATCCATGTTGTGATACTATGGACTGACTTCACTCTTGCCTAGTTTTTTTGCATTTTTTATTATTAGCCATTAACATATTAACTGATTTATCAGAATGTTATCATTTTATACTGTTAAATTTGCCTTCATTACTATGCATCAGACCTACATTACTAACTTTTATTGCCAAGATATAAAAGTTTGACATATTTAATACAAGAAAGCAGCAACAAAACATAGAAGAAAGTACATATTGTGCCAGTTGGCCTTAGTACAGGAAAAGCTGTAGTAATCAAGGCATGCAAGAGCTCTATGAATAAAACATTTTTGAATTGTTTTATTTTATACTGTGATGTTATTTCCTACATATTTTATACCAAAAAAAAAAAAAAAGGAGTTAAAAATAGGTTAGAGTGGAGCTTCAAGGAGGACTTACTGCTTGCTTATTAAAAAGTTTGCTTTGAGATATATACATGTATAGCTCATCTGTCCTAGGAAACTTTCACTGCTAATATCTTTCAGTGGGATGATAACTAAGTAATGTGTGATTGCATCCCAACCCTTTCTTCACAATAGCAAAAACATTTTGCAGCATGCGATATCAGTTAACTGATCCAAGCAAAGACTTCTGCTATAAATACAAGCTGGGAGATGGGAGGCTAGAGGACTTGGAGGTACTGGTGGATGGGAAGCTGGACATGAGCCAGCAGTGTGCCTTTGCAGTGCTGAAAGCCAACCATATCCTGGGTTGCACCTAAAGAGGAGTGGTCAAGAGGTTGAGGGAGGTGTTTGTGCCCCTCTGCTCTGCAGCCTTTCAATACTGAAAGGAGGGCTTTAAGAAAGAAAAGATCAGACACTTTAGCAGGGTCTATTGTGATAGGACAAGGGGAAACGGTTTCAAACAGAAAAAGGGGACATTTAGGTTGGACATAAAGAAGTTTTTTGCAAAAGGGTTGTGAGGCACTGAAACATGATGCCTGGAGAAGTGGTGGATGCCCTCATCCTTGGAGACACTCAAGTTCAGGCGGGACTGGGTAACCTGATCAAGCTACAGATGTCACTGTTCATTTCAGGGGAGTTGGACTAGATGACTTTTAAAGGTCCCTTCCAACTTAAGCTATTCCATGATTCTATGATTCCCTTGGAATGGGAGAGCTGAGATTATGGAGATAGAGCCTCTGACAGTCTTTCCCCTTTGAGTTTATTCATTCCTAGCTAGCATAGTGTATATAAGCAAGAAGAATAATTTAGTTCCAGTTCTTCTGTGTTTTGTTGATCCTTTGTTCAGGGATCTGACTGCTAACATTATAGCTAAGTGATATAGTTCATGGAAGTCCTGAGACCAGTCCAAATTATGCTAAGAACAAGCTATCATCACTGATTTTTGTGGTCTTTCATTTGACTCCCCTCAGCTGAAGCTCCAGCCCACAAGTGAGAAAATAACTGTAGTGGATTGCATTATACAGTGATAATGGAAGTTTTGTAACCTTGCAAAGGCAGCAAAAATATCGGGGTTACTTCAGCTCTTCTATACCGTATTTACTACATAATTTACACTAAATGTGTAAAGACAGTGCCATTGAAAAATATGAAGATTTCACAAAAAAATGTATTGTGTTCCAGAATGGGTGAAATTTTAAGGCTGCAGACTGCAAGAGTTCCTTGAAAAATCAATAGATGTAGATACCCTGTCTTCCTTATATATAGTGTTCCTAGGCCATTTTACTGCATAGAACAAAATCTCAAAGGCAATTTCACTTTCCCAGCAATTTTTTCCTGTTGATTTCTTCTTGCATTCTTCTTTCATAGCTAAGAAATCATATGTTAATGCAATCAATTGCAGTATATTTGTGGAATTAATGATTGTCTGTCCTTTCAGAAAGCTTAATAAAGTAGAAGACACTCTAAAGTAGTTACAGGAGAAGTGCAGTGCACATTCCTATGGTTTGCAAAGTTTTTTATTTTGGTTATTATCTCTTGTTCATACATTTCTTAGCATACATACTTCATATCTGTGTTAAGCATAATAATATTTACATGGACAGACACTACCTAATTGGGAAGAATATTTTGTTCTGATGAAACAAACACGAATTATAAAAATTCCAAGCAAAAAGTTCTCAGTCTTTAAATTTTGATAACCCAAATGAGTATTTTGTTAGTTTGGGGTGTTTTATCTTTCCAAGGCAGTGTTGTTTACCTTACAAGTTTATATCTTGCCTGGAGTAATGTGTGAAAATGCTTAAACTGAGGCATGAACTAGCTTGGAAATATTGTTTCGGAGCTATTTCATACATATGAGAGCATATAATACTTTGTAAAATTCCTCGATCTTGAAGAGAAAATTTGTTTCAACATCTGGCAGTTTTAAGTCTGTTGTTGAAAAGCTTACCTCTAATGCAATATATTTTCATGATCAGCATGTACCTTCTTTGTGCAAATTCTCACTCTTGCATCTGTTTTTTGGCAAAAGATTCTATATATACTGCCTGATCAAAACATTTGAAAGTCTCACTAACCTAAAAGAGTTAATTTCTAATAGAAATGTTTGATTCTTCATTAGCAGCAGCAGGAAAATCTTGAATCTTGCAAAAAGAAAATAGATACCTCAAGATTTAAAGATAGCAAGATGAGTATTGGTAATTCAAGACAGTCTTTGAAGATATTTGGATTGAAAAAGTTTTACTTCTCTAATCAGATTAATAAAATGTTCTGAGTGAAGAAAGGCTGTGTGAAAAGCAATCTGAATTCTTGTCTCAGTTTTACGATTGGAATGGCAATGAAGGCAGTAGCATAAATAGGAGATTCTGTGGTTTTGAAAAACAGAGTAATAACTCGAAAAAAGAGAAGACCTGAAGGCCGTTATGTCATTTGCAATATGCTAAAATGGAAATAGGAGATAGCCACTATCTAGTACTATCTGTAGTTAAATTGCTGGGTTACTCTTTGTTATTACATTTCAGGTATCTGTCCTGGTTCCATCTGTCATTAAATTTTTGCTTCTAAGAAAATTCACTAGAACAGTATTACCATGGATAAGGTAATAGCTGAAAGTATTGCTGAGATTAAGAAACTAACTCACAGTAGGAATGTTTCATAATATACTAGAGGGAGCTTTTTCAAGGGGAATGAAAGTGAGACAGACATTTTCTATTATGGCTAAATGCTGAGCTGCTAGCACTGCGCCACTGACTCTAGCCAATCATCATGTATTACTTTCTTCTATTGAGTGGGCACTCTGTAGTCTTCAGAAAGTGGAATTCCATCTTGTTGATGTGCTATGTTTCAGTAGCTAAGCAAGTTGTTTCATTGCTAAAATATGACAGGCTTTCTCAGACTGAACAAAAATTCTTTTTGGATTTTCGATTTTTTCTTTCTGTTTATGTTTTATGTGATTTAAAATGAAGTCTAAGCGTGGAACTTTAAAAAATGCCAATGTTTTAATAAAAGCTTTTAACTAGAACAACACTGGGCAATTAACAAATTGTATGTATTGCTGTCAAGGTCCATTATTTCTATTGCCCATATCTTGCAGTGCTGCAATTCATTGATCTTGTGACTGATGGGAAGCTCAGCTGCCAATGACTGGATAAAAAACCCAGAGAATGGTTCCATTATTGGTATAATAGATCATGTTCATTCATATAACTAGCAAAAACAAAACAAATACTATCTATGAGTAGAATAAATCAATTACTTGTGCTTGGTTCAATAGTTGAAAGAATAAGTGCTGGGTTTATTTTACCTCCCAAATCAGAGAACTAGCTGATAAAAACAGTGTTAGAAAACAACATGTGACTCTTCAACTCTAACTGACCTGGACTCGAAACACCATCAGCTCTGTTTGCTAGATGTCTAGGACAATGTAAGATGTGCCATATTAGGTGATCACATTCTGTATCCCTTCATGTATGTAAGGTATAGCTTTTTCCGTATTTCTGCATCATGCAGGCATCTGGAAAATGGCTATTCTACATGAACACTGAACATTTTGTATTAAATGTGCTATGTCTTCAATGCGTGGACTTGATTTGTTATTTAGTGGCTTACCTGGTACTTCACTATTTAAAATCCACCAGGTGGGATCTGAGGAAGAAGGACCAAGGAGTTAGAGACACAAGGTAGTTACCTGATGAGGGAATGGAGGCTGCTGGCCTCTGTAATCTACCATGAGAACACAGTTAGCAGAAGTGCATTAATTTTGAGTGAGGGAAATTGTATGAGAGAAAACTAGGATAAAATCACATTATCGCTTATAAAGCAGAGTCAAACCTGGACACACGGACCTATGACAAAAGGGGATAAACTTGATCTGTGTGAACCTAAACTGGGTCAAACTGTGATTTGTACACCAATGTTTTGCTGAGAAAGAAATGGTCCTTGTTTTAGTGATTTAGCTGAAACTGCAAGTGTGTCAGACCTGTTTTAAACTGAAGGCCGAGATAAAATAAGAGTAAGATTTAAAACCACATTGTTGCTTTTATGATTTATCAACTGAATCATAGTTCCTTGTAAACTGTTGAATGGAACAGTCACCTAGAAGGGTGTGGGAACTTCAGTTTTAGTGATGCCAACCAGTCAGCTTTGTCCCTTGCTCTGTGTTTAGATTCCAGAGCTGAAGCTGCCTTCAAATTTCTTCATCTTCAGAAAGGGTAAAATGGCATCTACAAGAAGAAGCATGAACATTTGCATGGCTTAAAATATTCACTGTTTGCTGTAATTGATATCAGCACACTGAGTTGGAGGAACAGCTTCACAAAAGTGCATTGTTAAGTGGACTGTGATTCCAGTCTTTTGATGATTGAAGTGCTCTTGTCTAATTAAAATAATTGGGCTCCATGTAGCAGTATCTGGGTGATAATTGATTGTTCGTGATGCTCAGATTATATGAGATGAACTCACAATTCTGTCATGTCTTATATATAGTGGAAATTTGTGACTTGGAACTATTTTTTTCTCATTATACCTGTCTTGTTGAACAAGAGTGCCTGGAAATATCTCTGACAGTCTGGGAACAATGCTTTATCATGTGGCCCATCAGAAAATACAAGGAGTGTAACATATGAAGTAAAGGAGAAATAAACTGATTACAGAAATATCCATTAAATTCTATACTTATGGGAAAGTAACTTTTGTCTTCTGGCTTCGTATTCCATTTATATATAGAGTAAGATTATTTTTGCTTTTATGACACAGGGGAAATGCTGATGGAGAAGTACAACCATTTTAAACTGACCTGTATTTCCTTCAGCTAATGGATTAAAACTCCTGGTTGTAACAGGCATGCTTATACAGTTTATGTACTGACTGCAGCTGTGTAATAGGTCAGATGAATACAAATAACTTGCAAATTAGCAGAACTAGGGGTTAATGGAAAACTTGGTATGGAGAAAAAAAAAAACCCAGCAGATCTATCACTGAGACACTGGAGGGGGAACAATAATGCAATCAGCAAAGACTGTACTTTTTGAGAGAGGCAGCAACCGAAAGCGGGATCCTCATTGTGTGAGAGGCTCATTTGAGCAATCTTCTTAAAACTTTCTGAATTTGAAGAGGAAGGAGAAACACAGGCTGAATGCAGAAAATTGCTTATAAATGAAAAGGAAAATAAATGTGAATCAAGGTAGGATTATTTATTGCCTTTCATATAAAGACCTCCTGAGGCACTTTGGATTCTATTACTGCATTAGTGTAAAATGCAAGAGCTACTTAATCAATGGGAAATGATAGAGTAAAAAAGATAGAAGCTAAACAGTAGGATCTTAGATTAGAATGAACCTACTGACTGGTAATTGTAGCTTAACCATGGAAAAAAGTTCAAAGTTCTGAATGCTAAAGGAAAGATGTACTCTTTGGGTGGCACAATACACAGCTTTTGTAGCACCTGTAGCCTTTGTTTCATTGAATATCAGACTGAAAATCTGCACTAGAGCGTTCGAGATGTAAGTCTATTCTGCATAAATTCTGGATGTGGCTCAGGGCAGCCTGGTCTAGTGCTTGGCAACCCTGCCTGCAGCAGGGGGTTGAAACTAGATGATCTTTAAGGTCCTTTTCAACCCAGGCCATTCTACGAATCTGACGTACAAATATGGAAACTAGCTGTGTTAGCATGGCACTCATGAGTAATTCCACTTCTTTTTTTTTAATAAACATTTACTAAAAGGAGTGTCCCAATAAAAAACGTTAGCTTTATATATATATTCCTCCATTATCTGATTAAACAAATGTCCAAAGGATTTCTTTCTGAGCCTTGCCTTGACTTTCTGAAATGGGTAAGTTCCCTATTGGTCAGCCAGGCTCTTGGCTCATTCTTCCAAGATAACAACAGCATTTTTCAAGTAATAGGGCATGAAATTATTATGTATTGAGACTGTGAGACTCTGTGATGAAAGGGTATTGCATAAAATCCACACTACAGGCAACCATGGAGAAGAGTCGTAGAAAAGGTGAGGGTAGTGTGCATTAACACTTCCTAGCTCAAAATCCTTTCTGTTGAAAGCATACAAGAACTTGTCTGCACCTTACCATTGCTTACCTTTGCTTAAGCTTGGGTTTACAGCTCTGTAGGATTTTGTGCTATATCTGCAGACAGAATAAAGAGTGACTGTTTTTTCTTTCCACCAGTCTAAGAAAAATATTTACATTATTTCCAGATACTGTATTGAACCCAGATTGACTGGGCACTCTGTAACATATTTAGTTGCATACAATCCATAAAGAGTAAGGGAAAAAAGACAATAAAAGATTTAGAGATAAATAATTTGATTTATTTATAAAATATAAGTAAGCATAATTTCCTTATAGAAAATAAATATCCTTTACAATTTTTAGTTAGTGCTGTTATTTTGTGATCAACTTCCCTCACCACCACTGCTTCAGAGTTTTTTAATAATGAAGTCACATATAAAACTTTATTATTTCCAAACAATTTCAAAGAGCTAGCAAAGCCACCATTCCACAATCAAAGTTGATTTTGAAGTGCTGAAACAAAGCTGATTTTCAATTATCAGAGTCCAAAAAATAGCATCTGAAGGCTGTCTTGACTGCTGCAGAACTGCTGTCTTTTCATGTTGGCTAAATCAAAACAAATAGATGATGCTTACGAAGCTTCAAACAAAAAGCCACTTCTAACAAAGCATAAGTGTAAAAAAAAATTCAGTCTGAGAGAGATTATCTGGGGAAAGTTTTAAGCTTGTGCAAGTGAGTTTGAAATAGAAGTTGCATTTCAACTTTAACAATGATATTAAGGTCGCTAAACTGTAATGGAATAAAGAGAACATTGTGAAGTCAAAGGCAAATTATGAAAATAAAGTGAAATGACCAAAAATAAATTGCCAAATTAAATAGAAGATATCCTTATGCTATAAAGTAATAATATCCTTACTGAAAAGAAAACATATAGATTTGGAGAACAATGACTAACTGTAATTCAGTGGGAAATCGTAGGAAAACCAGGCTCAGTATGTGCTTATAAAACTGGCATAAGGCGGAAAAAAGGGAAGATTCTGAAAAGCTTCCATTCTGTGACTAAAGGCCTTGACTAAGGTCAGAAAATCATGGGTGAATAACCAAGTCTCAGCTACCTCCACTTTATCCTTACAGTTCTCAAAAATTAGAATATTGGTACTGTTCTTTTTTTTTTTTTTTTTTCAAAAGCTTTTATGTTAAATTGCGTGATAATCACTACCATGATAAAGTCTATTCTTCAGGCATTTGCAAGACATAAATGAAGAGATTAAGAGTAAGATTTTATGTACTGGTGGTTCACTTGTTCAGGCTGAGTCATCAGTAAAATAGACTGGTTAAGCTTGCAGCTGTTTCCATATCAAATAGTGATAGGATGTTTTGTATTTAATCTCTGTCATTTTCTATTTAATACTAGTGGAAATGCTCACATTTGTAATACCAAGTAACAACAGTGATAAGTCCCTTCTGCACACTTGGAATGGCTATATTAAAAAAAAAAGATTGATTTTTAAGTCACTACTTTAAAGCCAATGGCTAACATTACATATGCTATACGAAGAAAAAGTAGTAACGGATTGTCTTCTACAATAGTACCATAAGTAAAGAAACCTGACAAGACTTAGTTTTCTCCTTACTTTTCCTTTCCAACTAAACTGAATGTAAGTTTTATTGTCCTATTTTGTTTAAGAAACTTCGTGACTGTTAAATATTCGCTTTGAAATTTCTTAGTCTTTATGATGAGGATGCTTATGTTGAAAGCTTATTAAACAGAGCTATTCTTTAAAAGTTTTAATTAGTTGAATATGCCTGTTGATAACATAGTCTTTCAGTGACATTTGACCTAAACAAAAAAGCCAAAATCTAAAAAAAAAACAATAAAAGGCAGAGGATCAAAGCTGAAATCCTCAAGATCTCCTCTGGAGATAGAGAAGGAGTAAAAAAGGAAAATGAGAGCAATAAGGAAGCAGTCTCAGGGTGAGGGCTCAGAAGACCTGGCAGGATCTTAATGAGCATTGAAAATTCTCAGGGTAACACCAATATCTCCACTCTATCCCTTGACCTGTAGAGTGAGAAATATCTCCTGCATTTTGTGAGAATAGCTGGGAGGGAGAGAGAAGGAGCTTTAACTTGCTTTCTCTGTTGGAACTCATGACTCTGCATGAGGCACTACGACACCTCTGAATGCCTGCATTGTGCTCAGTGACAAAACAGAGGTGGAGCCCAGGCAGAAGTAGGAATTTCTCTACAGATCCTTGACAAGGTCTGAAATTCTATATTCTATTGGAAAACGTTTAACTTATTAAATCCTTTGATAGGCAAGCCTGGTATAAAGGAATAAAAGTGTTGGTTAAAGTATGTGCCTTGGCTGTGTGTATTCAGCGCGCATTGAGAAACTGCCTCCCAAATCTGTGTAGATACAAAGACAGAATTGGGATGGTTATATCATAAACTGTAACTAGGTGGAATGCTGTAGGGGTGTGAGAGGAGCAGTGGGAGTAGAGGGAGAGGACTGTTAAGTGGATGAAAGCTTTAAATGTGCGAGAGCTGGATGTACAAGGAGCAGACCAACCACATGACCGTGCTGTTTTACATGCGCTCCTGTTTACCGCAGTGGATTTATGTAAACACAAATTGATTACAACCTATCAGATGTTATGTTTTCAAGCATCTACAGATATCATATTGTAAAATTATTTACACTGACAGGAGGTTTATCTAGGCATGAAGTACTTCCATAAAGTTATGTTGGAAAGCATGCCACATTTGGAGATGGGAAAAAAATACAGCTTCCAACAAGTTGCTTTGCTCTAAGGAAGCATCTTATCAAATCCTTAAGTTTTATGAGCAGAGTGAAAGCAACTGGTGGTTGGTGAGTTAAATAAATCAGACATCAAATAAAGCTAGCAGTAATTGTACAATACAATATTGGCTTTTATATGTTGCTGTGGTTCTCACCAGTGGTATTTTCATAATATGCATCGTAAGCTTTCACTGTTTGGGAAATATATTAGTGTTTTTGAATTGTTTTTGTTATAAACCATGCAAATAATTTTTCTCCCTGTGGGAGATTACATTAATTATTAGCAAAAGATCTCTTACATTATTTCAGTCAACAAAGAATGAACAGTTCAATCGCTATTTTCAAAGTATGACATATAACTATTCAAAACTGTATAAAAAACATTTAACCCATGCTGAGTATTACTGCTGAAGAGATGATGCATGGCAGAAACAAATTGCCCTAATAACATTTGAAAATGTTTCATAGTCACAAAGAATGTTATCTGTATAATGCAAACATGCTCCCCTTCATTATTTTTCAGAAAAATAAAAAAATATTAAAATAATTTCATATGGATGACTAGCGGTCAACTCTTGAAATTAAGTTTGAATTTTTAGTTTTCAGAATATGTCTCCTAGACAAATACAAAAATAAAATAAAATAAAATAAAATAAAATAAAAACATACTTCTGAAAATGATGCAAGAAGAAAACTAGGCCTTCAAGAAATTTTAAAAGTACAAATCCAAATATTTGAAAGGAAATGAGTATAACCAGATGGAAGTGAAGAGTTCAGTAAGTAAATTGCATTAAGGGCACAATGGTGAATTGTCTTAATGTAAAGGACTAGAAACAGTCAGGGAAGACCTACTTAGCTGAACAAAACCCTTTTTTATAATGTGAAATTCAGAAAGAATTGCATAAAAAATTTTAGCAGCTGTGATTGGATACAACAATAAATAATACATGGTAGAAAATCTCAGGAAATGTGGGACATGAAACAGAATACTTCTAATACAATATGGAATCTATGAAAGAATATTAAGAAAGCTTTCCAAAAAGAAATAATATAAACTGTAGCATGCAAGATCAAGGAAGTTGTTAGCAGACTCCTAATGGAGGAGGAAAATGTTATCATCAAACAGTTCCAAGAAGGCCAAAGCATTTCCTTGTTTTCTTTCAACCTTCATTCAAAATCTCAAACCTGCTCAGGTTAGCAGATCTATAAATAGTAAAATAGGTTAGCAGATCTATAAACAGTAAAACACAAATACAAGCTATAGTGGGATAAGAGGCACTAGAGACATACTTTCAAGTTAGTTGAGGCTGAGGAAGTTTGTCTGAGTGGAATGGCTGAATAAAAACAAGAACATGAATGGTCACTTCTAAGAATATGGGTAAGGAAGTTTTGGAAAAAAGATGAAAACATGATGTTTTAATTATTGGGACAAAAAACAGCATCAGAAAATACGATTTTAACAAGACTTATCACATCAATCTAACCCTGCTATGTCAACATGATAGTCTATAATTCTATTCTGTAACATGCGGGTAGGATGATGTCATTCCCATATATTGATGCCAGTAAAAGTTGTGATATCGTTTCATATGAAATTCCTTCAGGCAGACATGGAAAATACAAAATTAGGTGATAATTTCGTTAGGTGTGTGTGATGAGTTGGAAAACTGTATAAACAATTTATCAGCATTTTGCAATTGAAGTGGAGGGATGCTTCAAATCATGTTCTGCAAGTGTCTGTCCTAAGGTTGGCAGTCTTTAATATTTTCTCTGATGCCTTGATGAATGATTACAGAGTAAGATTATTGCGTTTGCATATAATATATAGCTAGGGGGCAGGAAACAATTTGAAACTTGTTAGCAATTCAGTCAGGACAAACATAAAGTTTCTTTACTTTACAAGTACAAATGACAACAGAGAGAACTGAGCAAATTTTTACAGAAAGACATTGCAGAAGATAATCTGAGAACCTGGAAATTGCAGTGGATTGCAGTCTGAACTCAAGTCAAAAATAGTGCTAAAAAGGAAAATGCTGAGGCAAGTTTTATAAATCATATTAATTGTGTTCCCTACTCCAAAACTGCAAATTAAAAATGCATCGAAGAAACCTGAACTACTGATTAATGAAAGAACAGCCATGCTTTTCTGTCTGATGTTATGATTCAGTTACAAAGGAAAGATGACCATTGCATTAATGCTTCTTGTCCAAGGAAAGTTTCCTTTTTTTTCTTTTTTTTTTTTTTTCTCAGTCCACTTGGTTCTGAAGAAAATAAACTAATGACATGTACCAACGTATCTATTTCTCCATATCTGTTCAACTCTGTGGTAATTCTAATCTCTAGCAGGCTTTGCTTTAGAAATAGAGTCCCAAGAAAAGCCAGCTGAAACTGATTAAATCAATTAAGTGCAGTATTGCTGAATGCGTATATGCTTTGGCAAATAACATACATAAACCTAAAAAGGGTATATATCCCTGGAGACTTTCTAAATACTGCTTTAAAGAAAGCCAGTCCTACCTCAGAATGCCATTACATCTTTTTTGTCTCTTGTGAGTTCCAACAGCCGGAATTGGATTAAAATTTTTTTTCCTTAGAATAGCCATCTGCTTATGAAATGACATTGTTGATTATTTCATGATAACACCAAATAAATCAGTCTCTGTGTCACAGAATCACTGCAGACATTTTATGAGGAAAGAAACATGCAATTTAACCTTAAAAAAAAGAAAACTCAGTCCCATTGTCCTCAGTTTCAGAGTTCCCAAACATAGAATCATGGAATCATAGAATCACAAGGTTGGAAATGACCTATAAGATCATCCAGTCCAACCGTCTCCTCATCACCATTGCCACCACAAGCACTGTATAACGCAGCACGTCATTCAGACGGCTCTTGAACACTGCCAGGGACGGTGACTCCACCACCTCTCTGGGCAGCCTGACCACTCTGAGAGAAAAAGTTCTTCTTTATGTCTAATCTAAGCCTCCTCTGATACAACTTGTGACCGTTACCCCGTGTCCTGCTGGTTGCCTGGGAGAAGAGGCCAAATCAATCTTCACCACAGCCTCCCTTCAGGAAGTTGTAGAGTGCAATGGTGTCTCCTCTGAAGCCTCCTCTTCTCCAGACTGAACAATCCCAGCTCCCTCAGCCGCTCCTCATAAGCCCTGTGCTCCAGACCCCAAGATATTCTGATAAAAAATATCTGAGCTATCACTCAGCTATTTGGTTTGGATATATATAGGAAAGACAAAACTGTAATTAGGTTCATTCTACAACTTACTTGCTTCAAAATTTTCATTGAAATTTTACATAAATTAGAAAAGGATAAAAGGAAGGAAACCGTCTGGCTACCTCCATATGCAGCATTAATATTAGAACAAGTAAGTGAAAATCAGGGAAAGTTTCAGTAACTAAATCCTTTTTCTTCTAATTCACATTTTCTGCCCCATAAATCTCCCAAATATTTTGTTGAATTTTCCCTTGAATGGGAAGGTAAGTCACCAGTTCGTTCATTCTCCTTCCTTCGTTTTTTAAGGCAAATTTTTTTTTATGTGGAGCTCTATGAATGGGTCCAGAGGAGGGCCACTGAGATGATCAGAGGGCTGGAGCACCTCTCCTATGAGGAAATGTTGAGGGAACTGGGTTTGTTTAGATTAGAGAAGAGAAAGCTCTGGGGAGACCTCATTGTAACCTTCCAGTAATTCCTTTAAGAAGAAAAGAGAGTGTTTTTTACACAAACTGATTGTGATAGGAGAAGGAGGAATGGTTTTAAACTAAAATAAGGGAGATTTAGGTTAGACATTAGTAAGAAATTTTTCACTCAGAGAATGGTGAGGCACTGGAACCGATTGCCCAGAGAAGCTGTGGATGCCCCATCTCTGGAGACACTCAAGATTGGATAGGATCCTAGGCAGCCTGATCCAGTGAGTGACAACTCTGCCCATAGCAGGGGTTTGGAACTGGATAGTATTTAAGGTCCCTTACAACCTAAGCTATTGTGTGGTTCTATAATTCTATGATTATTTCTAGATAACTTAGCTATTCACTTACTATTTGAATTTTGTGCGTGCATATTTTTTTTATCTTTCTTTGTAAATAGATTATTTTCTCTGCATGTACTTCCCTCTTAACTGCAGCACTGATCTGGAGTATTATTATTACTGTTTTGAAATAGTACTGTTCCTGCTGCAAGAATTTACTGAAGATATTTTTCAGTTTCCCCATTTTTTATCTCTTTATAGAGGCTTTCCTGTCATTTTACATGGAGAACAATCTATGCATTTACACAATGCAGCAAATGATGGCTTTTAGAGCTTTTGTAGACAGCACAGAAGTCGTGTTCATTGAAAAGGACTTTTTTAATACAACTGTGTTTTCTATTTCATTTTACTTTGTCATATTGTTATTTCATGAATAGTATAACATCCTTTTCACAGTCCTTCATTTTGTTTTAGCATTCATTACACAGTTTAAATGAGACTTTGTCATTACTTTTTCATGTATTTCTACTTTTCAGACTTCTGCAGCCAAACCTTTCCATTTGAATAAGCTGAGTAAGGAAAAGTATTAGGTTTCTAAGAGTAGAAATATGTTTAAAAAAGTCACCCAAAACATTGATCGGGAGACAAAAACTTCTTATTCTACAATAAGTTAAGATGTTCTTGCCTTGGTATGCATATACCGTACATATGAACAACTGATTTAAGTGACACAGAATATTAGAAACAACAAAAGCCCGCTAAACTTACTTATATCAGTAATTAATCACATGTTACAAGCAAAAATTATACGTAGGAATTGATTTAAAGCCTTAGTTTTTTTAATGGATGCATTTAATTATGTCTAAAAATGCATACCAAATATGTATTTTTCTAAATAATCTGAAAATATTTTATTTTATGTTCCAAAGAAGAGTTGCAAATGGTATTCCTAGAAATATAAACCTAGCTTCTGAGAAGTGTGGTTTTAATATTTAACAAATATTGTGTCACATTATTTCTGATCGTGTTGTTGTGGCTGGTATTTTAAGCCTTGGTTATCAGAAAGAAGGAAAAACGTAATGGGAATCTTAATTGGAAATTTCCTTTTGCTGTAACATCACTTTTGGCATTGGCTACTCACTCATTTGGTAATCTGCTTTGATTGTCTGATATTCTAAGCAATTCACCGTGACACCAACAATGAATAAGATGAAGATCTTTATCATGACAGGACCTCCTTGCGTGCTGTGCTAACCAGGTAGTAAAATCTTTTTCTAGAGAATTATTAGCTGCTCATATTTGGCCTTTATTAGATCTAATCTCTAGTGACCAGTTGCGGAAAACCTTTTTTCTATGTTCTTTTTTTAACTTTAAAACATGGTATAATGAACAAAAATTAAAATAGACAATTTCTGGCTTGTGTTTTTGATTTAAAGCTTATAATTTTTTGAATGAAACCAAAGCTACTCTTTCTGATCATGATAGGTACAATGAGATCAAGCAGGTACATTATCTGGCTCAGTATTATCTTCAAGTAGTACACTTTAACTGCAGCTGCCATGTCATTGGAACTTGTTCTGCATTGTTTAGTACTTGATTATGGATCAAGGAATTGAAAATAGCAACCAATAAAACAAGCTGTTTTATAAGATTAAAGAAAAAGGATGGAATAAATTTATATGCTAACAGTCTGTTTTGTGCACACAAGAGAGTTCTGTAAATAGCTGCAGAGATAAGTGCATGGGATCATTCCAGTAAGAGATTATCACTGAAATTTACTGTTCCTAATTTCCATTATTAGAAATATTTGAAAATGTTTCTGTTTGTATGCTTTCAAGCTGGGTTTGTCAGCAAAGAATTTTTTTTAAAATTGTTCTAAAGTATTTACTTCCTGTACCACATAGCTAGAGTTTGTGAGTTGAGTACCACTTTGATTTGTTTTCTCAGATAGCCATTTCTGTGTATTTTGAAATATGACAAAAAAAGCCTGGTAATATCACCAGCATACTGATCTGTATCTTGCTTCCTGTAATGTAGTAGTTTCATTTGGAATATTCAGATCAGTCGAGATTGAGGAAAGTGTTGATTGCTGCCCATGCTAAAATGTTCTAAAAGGCAACTGATTCATTTTCTTACAAGGAAAGACGATTTCAAGAAGGGCTAAACAGAGTTTGGAGAAGATTAAGGAATCACCTGATGTCTAGACATTTCCTCCTCAAGAAGGCTAATTGTTAAGAAAGTTCAATTTGAATTTATATAAGATTGAAGAGACTATCTGACTTCTCTCAAATATAAAGACTAATGTGCATAACACACAGGAGACCAGAAACAGCAGTAAGCAACAGAGCTTCTAGTAAAGTCAATTTTGTCATCACAGTCAAGAATTACCTACATCTTCTTTCTTCTCAGTCTGCCACATCTCCCTTGTATCATCAATTGGCTGTGCAATGGACTTGCAAAGAATTACACTGCCAGAGTATTTGACCTTCTATTTCCATGACATTTTGAATGAAAAAATAAAGGACAACAAAGAAATGCAGTCAAAAGTGCTCCCTCTGCTTAAATTCCTGAATACAGTCTATATCTCCAACTCCTACTCTACTTTGTCAGTCTTAACAATTACCCAGACATCATGAGATTGTTTCCTAGAGTGGCCACTTGTCAATCAGTCAATGCTGTTGTTTCTGTTCATACAATGTTTAGATGGTGTGCAGATGAGCTAGTCAGAGGAGGAACCTTTTGCAGGCCCCCTGAAGACAGAGGACTAGATACACTCTCAGCACTTCTGTGAAACAACACTAGCCTTGAAAATGTAAAATAGTGTATAAAGTGTTAGGAAGCATATTTCCCTGTAACAAAATGTCTTGTTGATACTAATTGCACATCTGGACACACATTGTTGGGCCTGCTCTACTAATGGGAATATTTTCAGTAACAGTGTACTACAACCATGCTTGGATCTGGATCTAGTAAGCTGGAGTTTGCCTCATATATGATCAGGAAATACTTTCCCTAAACTATCCTTGATCAAAATATCACAATAAGCAGTCATGGTTTTGATTTATTTTCTAGGTGGATCTTTGTGTACAGCGTTGAAGAAACACCTCTTTTCTGGTAGAGAGGTAGAGACCTTTGTTTACTCACTGCCTTTCTCTCGTATCCAAACCTGTGTGCCCTTTAATGTAAGTTTTCAACTTCTTTCTGAAACTGCCTTCCAAGTCAAATGATCTACAATGCCGCTTAATCCAGAAGCATCTTCCTCAGACTTGACAGATAAAGAAGGTTTTCTTCCCAAAAAGACAGGTGCAAGAAGACTTGTAATTCCCTTTACCACATGATTTCAGCATTCATCCATCTCCTCCTCTTTACAATCCTTACCTCTTACAATCTTCAAATCCTTACCTTGCCAAGCTAGTTAAAACTTGCAGGAGTGCAGATGGTGATACCTCAAGAAATCCCATCTTTTCTTTCCATATGGTCATGGAGACTTTGCCCTTCTACACCACTCAATGGGTTTAGAATATGACATCTACTTTATTTTCCTGTTTAAACTTAACTGGAGATTGCATATGTGACTAATAAAGAGAGGATTTGTGCAAAAACAAAAACACAGTTACTGAAAACAACTAAAAATTTTAAAAGCATTCACTGCATTCACTATCAGAAAGGAAATATTGTTTCTTTGTTTTTCTGTTACTTAAAACTGTTATGCTACAAAGCTGCCTAAATTGGCTTTTTCTTTTGAAATTCACCTCCACCTGAAGATGAATTGCCTGCCATCTAGTGTTATTCCTACTCCTCAAGGCTTTTTGTCTTTTCTTTCCCTGCAAACTTTGCTGCAGTTCTCTACGGAAATGAAAGGCCTTCAAATTGAAACTGATGCTCCTAGACAGTACAATGCTGTTGTCATCTATGCATTTAGATTTTCCATTCTCCTTGGCTTGGCTATTTACTAGAAATACCAGCTTTCTGTAGCCTTAAGACAGAAAGAATGTCTTACACTATGTACTTCCAGAAGCTGTTGCAGTGCCCTGTAGGGCATCCTAACTGTTGTCCTAAATTGAGATGACAGTGTTGCTCATATTAAATTGCCTTCTTGCTTGGCTTGGCATGCTGGGATCCGTATCTATTAATGCAGGAGTGTCCAAATGTCCTGCTAGGAAAGCAATTTGTTCCTCAGTAGGGTGTCAGGGAAGCAGCTGGTCTAAGAAACTATCAGAGGTGATGTTAGGGGCAAGTTGTGTTTTTCTTGATTTAATGGAAATTTTTACTGATCCATCTCTTTGATTGTCCCCACCACTTGTCAACAGAGCAGCACATATCCATCTTCAGCCATTTCCTTTCCCTCCTGACAGGCCTGTCATATCTCTCTTGTGGAGAGACAGGCTTTCACACAGTCTGAGTCTCATAATAGACATTTCAACAACGGCAAACACGTTATCAATGGATTTTTTTTAATGCCCTACAGAGACAGCACTTCAGAACATTTTTGCTAAGTATCAGTTTTTAAACCTCCACTTGGAGAGAGACTTTCAGAAGCTGAAGCTTATTTTTGTCCCTCTTCTCCCCTTTTGCATATTTACTGTGCAGTACTTTTAACTCTTTGATTAACTTCTATCAATTTGGTTGTTTTCCTTGTACATTCTAAATTTGCTTTTAAGTTATCTAATAAAATAGAAAGGTGGGTGTTCGGGAGTCAGTAATACATTAGTATATGTTAGCTGCTCTGAGAGAATTATTGTGGAAGAGCCTGCATTTATGAGGTTAGAATATGGCTATGATGAAATCATTTTCTAGTGATCTTAAGAACAAGTAGTGTACAAGTAGGGTGTGACAGTCTTTATAGCCAGTATGACTATCATTGTATCACAATAAAGATCCAGACAGCATAAAGCTGTATAAGAAAACTTGCTAGCAAATAAGGAACATGCATGTTAGAATATGCCTCTTAATTAGGTCTACTTGAAAATCTCTGAAGGTTCCACATTTTTAATAATATTCTCTATGTAGGTTAAATTATCAAACTACTTTACTTAGAGACGATAATGTTTACATCACAGAATGAATCAATGTGAAGTCCTGCCAATAAATTCTGGATTGAGGAGTATGCATGCTTTCACTTAGGACTGGACTCAATGTAAATTCACTAAAGGAATCAGCACTAACCTTAGCTTACTCAGTTGTTCCTCAGCATTTCCAGTTTACTCTTAGGGCTTCAGACTCCATTTTTCCGAAAGAAGTTACTGAGAAATCATTTTTTAATTTAAAATCAATTGTCAGATTTTAATCTTTTCCTGATTTTAGTGACAAAGATTTGTTTGTTTTTACATCAACTGTAGCTGTATATTAGTTTGGAAGTGCTGTAAGCCTTATGGTATTGTACAGCATGAGATGGGAAAGACCTTTATTTTGGCATGGAAAAATGGGAAGTGAAGCTTACAGTTTGTTCCAATTAGATGGATAAATGCTCTTTTAAAAGCATCACATGATCTCCTTTGTCCTCTAAGTACTCTATAATCATGTATTTTGGTCATTGGAATGGATTCATTGCATATGAAAAATGCCAAATGTTGCCAACCATAATATTTCATCTGCAAGTAGCTTTTTTTCTTTTTTCCAAATTACTTTGTTTGTGAGATTTGTTGGTACAAATATTAGGACATTGAAGTTTTGCCAGCATGAAATAGATTTACCTGTCGCCTCTTGAGGGACTTCTAGTATCTTTATGGTCTGGATCTAGGATTAATATCTTGGCAGGAATTGATTTTAGATTTGGCTGAGTTATGAATATCTAGAAATTATTATTTACACAAATGTTGTTGAAGATTTTCTTCCAAAATCTGAAAGGCTGTGGGCTTTTTTCCCTTGTTTCTCCCTATGGAAATTGCAATGCAAAACTGTTAAATACATCATTTGTTTCACAATGTCACAGTTTTCATCTGTACTCTCTGATCAGGACTTTTCTGTGTGTTCATTATTCATAGAATACTTAGAAAAGCATGGTTTCTAACCCACAGAGTAGTCCTTAGTGAACTAAGAATTATACATATACATGAAAGTATAATTGAATGCACATAACTATATAAATCATCTTTGCATGTATGATTTTCAGGTAGATCCGCTAATGGAAAAACAAACTGTACAGAAAAGAACCATAAAAGCAGTCTATTTAATCAAGGAATTTTGATCCTTCAGCTACCAGGGCAAGGATGCTCTTACTTATAATCCCAAGAAATGAAAATAACACACAGAAAGTAGTTTGGTGTAAATATTATGAGGATTTTTTTTTCCTTTGGTGAACCAAGATGTACACTGAATTGAAGATATATGTGCATATTTTTATATTATATATATTATTATATTATTATATTATAGCCACAAATGAAGAAAAAAAAAAAGACTTCTCCTGCAGGTTTCTAGTTCCATTCCAGATGACTTTTACTATATTACATTATTGATGTTACTGCGCAAACACTATATTTACATTCATTTTTATATTTTGCTTTGAAGATTACTCAGGAACTTAACGTGGAATCCTTTCTCCATTATTCAGATCTTGAATCTTATTGGAATATATCAGAAATGATTGGCTTGTGTGTCAAGAAATCCATGAGCCATAATTTCAAATATACTTTCTACTGTTTGCCTTTTGTCCTTTGTGAAATACATGGCTTTATAGATTTTCCATTAATACTGGAGAATGGCTTAAACTGAAACTCTGTTGTGGAGAAACTCAATGAGATTGATGTAAAGGTTTCGAAGTGAGGAGATAACAGCTTGAGGAAATGGTGGGATGTCCAAGGCTGTAGATATTTACTATATGCATGTATGCATATGCTATTTTTTTTTTTTTTTTTTTTTTGTATTTAGAAAAAATGTTAGATGTTGTATAAATATAAATAATCACTTTAAAAAGGAGCTGAACTCAGGCACTGCATGTGAATACTTTGAGTACTTTCATTGCTTTTAATGGAAATTACTCCTAACTTAATTTTATGTTTGCATGTACAAATTAATGGAATATGAGAATCTGAAATACATGAGATTTACCAGGCCATCTTCTTAATGTGTCTGCTGAACTTTTTATATTAATCCATCCATTTGCAGCAATACAGATGAATTAAAAGCGCTAAAGAAAGTCAATTTAAGATACAGTAGTCATACTGAAACTTTGGCATGTCTGAGATTGGCCTGAAGGTGACTAAGTCATGATTTGATGGAACATTAAGTTACCTTTTTTCCTCATCCTCATTTATATCTGCCCTGTTGTGGAAATGGATAAGAGTGAAAACAAATGTTTTCTGCTAAATTGCTTCTCCAATGGAGGTTGCTCTTCTCTTCTTTGGAAATCCTTAAAATGAATGCAATATAAAGCTGACCTCTACCTGTTAATTAATGTTGGCAGGAAAAGCTTTAAGTCACGTTGAAGATGTTTTGTTTGTTTCTGAAGGGCAGTGAAGCAGGTGAGGGGTCTGGACACAGGCCTTATGAGGAGCAGCTGAGAGAACTGGGATTGTTCAGTCTGGAGAATAGGAGGCTCATTGGAGACCTTATTGCTCTCTGCAACAACCTGAAGGGAGGTTGTGGTGAGGTGGAAGTCAATGTCTTCTCGCATGTAACAAGCAATAAGACTAGAGGGAATGCCTTCAAGTTGCACCAGGGGAGGTTCAGGTTGGACATCAGGAAATACTTCTCTGCAAGAATTGGGTGCTAGAATGGGCTTCCCGGGGATGAGGTGGAGTCACCGACCTAAAGGCGCTCAAGAAACATTTAGATGTTGTACTGAAAGACACAGTTTAGTGGGAAATACTGGTGATTGGTGGATAGTGGGAGTGGATGATCTTAAAGGTCTTTTCCAACCTTGGTGCTTCTATAATTGTATGAAGTAATTAAAAAGTGAATAATGAGAGTAGGAAATCTTGTCTTCTCTGAGTGCAGCTGAGTTTCTGAACCAAAACTCTGTAAAAATGTACATGAGAAGAAAAAGTAGCGTACAGATATTTGTCATATGATTCTAATTTTGGAGTCTGAAAGTTAAAAAATAGATAAATAATTGAGGAATTCATCTGAATTGTGATAAATGGTCTGCACTTACGCTTGTATGCAAAAAGCTGCCCTTCCACATACATATTTCTGGATATCACATTTTCAGTAGATCTGCTGATGGTGATAATTCTGCTAATTCTTACATTTTATTTTGTTCTTTTTTAAGGTGTTTCAATTTAGTCGTTGATTTTTCAGAGTTTAAATGCTGCTCTTTTACAAACTGCCCATTCAGTATGAACATATTATATGGTATTAATACTCTCAGTGTTCTCAGATAAATCTCCCTTTCCCTCCTTCTTTCTTAGGCCTTCCTTACTGTTCTCTTCTTCCCAGTTTCCTATGTAGCAGTGAGTAGTGCAGGCCATGCCTAAACCACACACCTGACATAAACAGCTGTACAGCACAAGGTATTTCAGTTTCTGAGATGTGTGACACTTCCTTATGTAAGCCAATATTATTGCAAGCTAAAAATAATTTCCACAAGAAATGTAACAATGTATGTAAATTTTGTCCTTATTTATTCAATGATTTGTAAATTCTTGTTGAAATCATAGCACAATACTGTCTTGAAATTTTTGATTTGTAAACAGTGAATTTCATTGCTGGCCAAACTTCTGACACTGCAGTTGTCCAAATCAGCAAAAGGTACCTGTGTGTTAAACCTTATTTGAGAGAGACCGTGAGTTGAAGCTTTGGTAACTGGAGATTGAATAAATTGAGCATATGTGAGCAAATTAATATTAATGTGGGATTTAATTTAGTTAATTATTGTGGTGACACTGAAGATGTGGGTTTGTGCATGAAAAAGAGTGAGGGAATGAAAAAAATTATTCTTCCCTGTGCTGCAGCTGAAAGCTCACAGTGAGACAAAGTCCATTTCGTGATAAAAATGAATGCCACTGCAGGAGCTGTCTCCACAAAACTGAGATATTGTTTTCTCACTCTAACATTCCTCCTGCCAGTTGGCAGATTTTTATTTTTTTTCCGGAAAGCTGCCCATCTGCTACTTGAACCAGACAGTAACTGCAGCGCACTGCTTGCACTGTTGTTTCTCATCTTGACCTGTGATCACAAGATATTTGTGATTCAATGATGTCTCAACTAAGCAATCAAATCAGAGTATTTTAAGCAAACACCATCCAGGGAGTAATTGTATGTGTGTTTTTGGAGCAGGATGTATGACAACTGATGATGCTAGTAAACATCAGAGCTTACAGTGGCTCCAAGAAATTATTTTTCCCCCCATAGTGTTAACACAGCTTGTCCTTTGTTCCTCTCTAAATGCAACTCTCACAGCATTTCTGTGAGCTTTCTGGGAACAGTGACCAAAAAGGTTCATTAATTTTCCTTGAAAACTGGGAAAATGAAACTGAATAAAATGAAATAACTGAGATTATTTTTGAGATTATTTCCATTTTTCTGGTAATATTTCTTATTGCGACACATGCAGCAGTGGATTATTTTTACTGTCCTTGTTGGAGAATTTATTTCATTGGTGTAAAGAAGAATTTGACCTCTTTACTTTAGACTTTGTTATAAACTGATGTACTTAAAAACTATACTGACATCATTCTGTTCCCTATAGACTATTGCTTTCTTTATCATTCAGAAAAAATTGATGCTGTCTCCTTCAGACTGAGGCGTTCTCCTTACATGAGAGAAATCGGATCAATGGAACTTGATACTGGTACCACAGTGTCAGGGTTCACTTATCTTTATAAAGAGCGGTCAGCATCTGGATTAAATTGTTAAAGTGCTTCTCTCCTGCTGATCAGTAAAGGGACTGCAACGTTGGCAAATCTTTTGGTTCAGCCATCTAATAAAAAAGAGACTTTGAGCCACCAAAGGGAAACAATATAGTATCATACAGCAATGTTACATTTGGCCTCGGACGGTATGTTTCATCGCTGTATCAAGAAACATTTATGTTATAAACACAGCTACAGAAATGCTAGGCTAAATTTATTCTAAGAAGAGGAACTCCATCTTCCCTTCAGTAGATGGGAAACACTTGTCCAACACTGTTCATCTGATGGTCTTCAAAGTGCTTTTCAGGAGGTTTCTCTAAACGTACAACAGTGCTTAGGGCATTCTGGGATAGATACAGTTTATGGCTTTTCAAGAAGAAGAGAGAAACGTGTATTTTTTCCTTGCCCCCTTCAGTGCTTTCTTGATTTTGTGAGTATAGGTTGTAAAATTCTCCAAGCCTGACTAGCCCATGCCAAATCCAAAAATGGTATTAGCAGGGCTAAATCATATTTTCTAGTTGTCACGGAGTTAACTAGTTCAATCTATGCCAGTGACAGGGGGGCAGTAGGCCCCTGCCCCTGCCCCCGGCCTCATAGAATGGGAAGGAAGGAAGGAAAAAGAAACAGTGGTAACGATCTATGGAGGAAAACTTATTTTACTAATTATGATATCGGAATGCAAGACAACACAGTATGATACAACCTAATTGAAACTGAGACTAATAAATAAGATAGGAGAGAGAGAGTTCCTGAGACCGAGTCAAACCTGAAAAGCTTGGAATGGCTAGGAAAGCACCCTCCAGCACCCACTGCAAGGCAGTAAGAGACCACCTCACCCAGAAGGGCCAGATCCCGTGACTTCTGTGATGTACAGGGATAGGTACCTGGAATTGGAATATTAACACTTTATCTCCCAGTGCACTACATGATGTTATGATGCAGAATACTGAAAACGAAAAAACATAAAACCATGACACTAGTAAATCAAAATCATACCTTATATATTTTCTTACCATTTGATGTGTAGAAAAGGATTTTGGCTTCTGTTATGTCACACAGTATAATTGAATGGCAGAATTATTTCTTCCATAGTTCCAGCAGGCAGCAAAACAAACAAAACTTTCCGACAGCGGTGTCTGTCCAGTAAATATCCCAGAGGTGTCTAAGAAACATAAAAGAGGAGCAAATGAGAGAGACCGTGCTGAATTTTTTAAATACAGACAGATGGCATGAACGGGAAAATAGCTTATTCTCTCCCTCAACTGTAATGTTCTCAGCAAGTGACTCTGTTGAAAGGATAAAGCATGAGAAGTGATAACAGGATCTTAAGAAAACTAGGAACATATCAACAAAGCCAGTTTGGTACAGAGTTATAAAGAAAAACTGTCTTGGTATTGTTTGATGGCCCTCTGCATACTATCCTGCTTTCTTGTCTAGAAAAGATATTCTTCAGATTACTGGATAGAATCAGTCAGGAAATATAGCCTGTTTGATTCACACTAGGTGCTTGGATGGGATCTGTTCTAATAAATTTGTGAGAAATTTTGAATAATTGTTAAACACCCACTTTCGTGAAGAAAATAGCACTGCTTAATAGTTTACCTAACTTTTTTAACAGATTATTGGGTCAAAGAAATGATGTAATCAGCTTTTTTTTTTTTTTTTTTAATTTTAAATTCATTGAAAAACTACTGGAGGGAAAACAGAATTTTATGCAGAATACAGCAGCAGACCATTTAAAACTGTATCCCCTTAGGAAAGATTAAGTGGCACTTAGACATGAGGGACAGAGAAATCTAGTCATCTTTTAGTCTATCTAGAAAATCATTAATTTTTTCTGAATCCCCCAAAAATGCAGCAAATTTCCATGACACTCAATTAATAAGAAGGAAATGTTAAAAGTTTCTATGATTTAATAAATCTATTGAATGAAATAAAATCAATTTATAAATGAGTTAATAAAAATAATCTTAAAAGTAAATCCTAGGTTATGAGTATTTCTGAGCTGCTGGAGATCAGTTCAACAGTGTTGCACAAATAGTCTGAGGCACACAGCTACAGGGACATGATTTAGTGGAGGGTTGTTAGAATCAGGGTAGGATGATTAGGTCACGATTGGACTTAATGACTGTGAGGGTCTTTTCAACTGAGCAATTCTGGATTCCAAGGATGTTGGCAGTTATCATAGGTGGTCTGCAGTCACTGCAAATGCCGTCTGAATTCTTGCTGCTAGAAGTTGAATCTGCTCTCCTGGAAAGTATCAAAGCTTCAATGATTAAAAAAAAAAAAAAAATCATGTCTGCGTTTTTAATCCATTGTTATAACTATTTAATTAGGAATTGGTATTGGTTAAGAAGTGGATGAGTACTCAAATGTTTTAGTAATAAAACATTTTTCTCATTAATAATTCCGAATGGTGAAGGTAACAGAATCTCACCATACCTAATGTTGTATGTACAACATTAAGACAGTTAACCTCAGTGCAGTGTAAAACAAGTGTTCGGCAGTCTAGATGCAAGAGGTTGTCTCTATGAGACATGAGCCATGAGGTTGCCCATATCTTTACAGGCAACAAATTAAACTCTGTGCATTTGGGAAAAAAAAGAAAAAAAGAAAAAAAAAATTATTCGGGAATAAATTTCATAATATCCTGAGGTATTACTGGTATGGAATAACCTGTTGCTGAGTTAATACATCAGAGCTTTACGTTTTGTATCTGGTGGTCAAGGAAACAAAACCTATTGTGAGAGCTAAATAGTTAAGTATGTTTTTCTGAAGCCTATCTTTCTTCAGAAAGAGAAAAGGTATACTGCTATCACTTGTTAAGTCTCCCATATTGTGGAACATTGCCTGTCTAATCAATCACCTGGCAATTTTATTTGTTATTTGAAGAATGTGTGTACTATCTCTTTTTTTGCAGTTTGTGCCAAACTGTTAACTGCTCGTGCTCCCTTTTCTTGCTCATTCTTTTTCTTACTCCAATCACTCCACTGCATTTGAAGAGAGGTCTGCATCAAACCTAGAAACAGCAGCACAGCTAGCAAAATTATACCGGAGCCATTACTTGCATCAACTATTCCCAGGTTATTTCCTTAGTATCTCATAAGAAGCGTTTTAACCATTTGAAACTGTAGGTTTACATTTGTTCACTTCAACTTCTAATTGATCTCACTTAGAAGTAGCTTCATTCACACTGTATGGTGAAAATTCAGAATGATGAAGGACACGTTAGGCTCCATTGGGCTAATTTGTTGCTCAATGAATGTTCACATCTAAGTAGAGATCTCATATCAGAAGGAGCATAAGAGTGTCTGCTTTCATTAAAAAAAAAAAAATCTAACATCAGTCAAAATATTTAAGAAAAAAAAGCTTGATAAAAAGCACAAGAGTTGAGGCGATAAATTACTGCTGAAGAGTTTACTATCTAATTTGGCCAACATTTACATGAGTACAAATGTGTGTCTGACTGGTGAAATTTCACTTGCAATGTACATAAGTGAGCTGAGTTTATGGGTTGAAAATGTAGTGTGAATATATTTGAAGAGTATCAGGCCTCTGTCACTGGTCATAGCCAGGCCATAAACACACTGCAGAACTCTATACCTCCTTCATTGAGGTTGTCTTTATTTTAACTGCTGCCTCTACAATATTGTAGAATATTATATAATAGTGTGTACTATTATGTTACTGTATACTTTTTTATTCTACCTATGTAGCATAGTACTATATAAATGTACTGTATTTAAGTGGATAATAGTATGTCATGTGATAAATTACTACATTATATAATATTGTATCCTTGCCTTTGAGTTGAAACTTTGCCAGTGACATAATGAAAGGAACTGATGAATAGAAGAGAGGAAGTAAAGGGAGGAGAAAGAGAGCTTTTCAGTGATGCTGTACTCAATCATTTTTTTCCCCAACTTGTACTGGTAGTGGGGGTTGCTGCAACCCAAGTGCAAGACCTCGTGAGGTTGTCCTGGGCCCACTGCTCTAGCTTGTCTAGGTCTCTCTGGATGGCATCCCTTCCTTCAGGTGTGTTGACTGCAACCCAGTTTGATGTCATCCACAAACTTATACCAAGGGTGCACTTGGTTCCACTGTCAATGTAATTGATGTTAAAGAGCACTGCTCCCAGTACTGACCCCTGAGGGAAACCATATGTCACCAATCTCCACCTGCACTTTGTGCCACTGACCATCACTCTCTCTGAACAATCTCACAACCAGTATCTCATCCACTGAACAATCCAAACATCAAATCCATATCTTTCCAATTTAGAAAGAAGGATGTTGTGGGAGATCATATCAAAGTCCTCTCTGTAGTCAGGTAGATGACATCAGTATCTCTTGCCTTATCCGTGGATGCAGTTATGCTATCATAGAAGGCCACTTCATTGGCCAGGTCATGCTGGTTTTAATATCACCTCCCTCTCTTTCATGTGCCTTAGCACATCTTACACAATCTTCCTCAGCACAGAGGTGAGGCTGACAGGTTGGTAGTTCCCTGGAATGCCCTTTCTGCTCTTCTTAAAAATTAGTGTGACATTGGCTTTTTTTCCAGTCAGCAGGGACCTCACCTGACTGCCATGACTTTACAGGTATCATTGAGAGTGACTTGGTGACAACATCAGCAGATTCCCTCAGGACTCACATTTTTTAATAGCTAAGAACCAGATCCTCAACTTCTCTCTGCTTTGCAGTATACTGCAGTAAAACAACTGGGAAATTTCCCAAAGAAGACCTCTGACATGCTTTTACATTTTTGCTGATTCTTGCTTATATAATGGTCACTAATAGATTATTATGGTTCAAGCCAAATCAACCCTGTTTATCATCTGAAGATACTCAGAAGATTCAGGACAGTGGTTTGCAAGTGTTTTCTTTATTCCAATATAGGAAATTAAATTAAAAGACCAACAAATGATTCACAGAAGCTGCTTTAATGAATAATTGGAGTGGAAAAGCAAGGACTCAAAGAGAGGAAAAGTAGCTGTCTTTATCTATCTATAAAGATAGATGCTATCTGTCCCCAAAGATAATAACTGATGCTATCTATAGAAAGCATCATCATCTGTAACCATCTTTCTCTCAAAATTTAATTTGGTGGTCATAATTGAATCTGCAGTATACAGTACAAAATATACAGACCTGACAGTCTGAATGAACTAACAATGCTGTTGGATCCTTAGCTGGGAATTTCACAGATTTTGCTGTTTTATGCATGCAAGCTTAATGCTGCATCACTGTGTTTGCAGCATATTCGTGCATGTGACAAAACCTGCTACATACAGAAAACTTTGCAATGTCACAGCTGCTGGTTTGTCAGGAAAAAAAAAAAAAAAATTTGCAGCAATATCAAGTCTCTGAGTATAAAAGAGAGAACATGAGCAATGCAATATTAATAATTAGATAATACAGAAAAATGTCCATACTGCTGGTTGTCTCTTTCATTGGAGGGATAAAAATTTGGTGTAATATATGTTAGCTTTAATGTAGCATCATTCAGAAACAAATACAACTGTAAGGAATGGCTGTCACAGCCAGAATACTTTAAACCATGGTAAAATAGAAAATTGCTAATGTTACTCTATTCCCTGTGAGTGTCCTGTGGTTTCTAAGGTAAAAGGATCAATGAAACTCCAAATGTTAATGGCTAGGAGTAAGTATTTTACCTTAATGCGATCTGAGACAATCAGTAGCTTGGAGTGAGTATCCTCAGACTATTTTTCCTTTGTTAGATGACTTGTCTTTGTGTCCTAATAAGGCATTAGTCTTTCAGGCTGGCAACCTGCTACAGGAGTGCAGAGAACAACTGGTTTTAAGAAACCCTTTGTAAGTCTTTCATTGTAAGGGAAAAGCTTCTTAAATGTATGAAAAACATGCAATGTCACGGATATTCTGGGCAGTGCGGTAGGTCATGAAATAGCCTACAGAATCCTCTATAATTTAGAAAGGTCCATATTTACATGTTAAATGCCCACTGCATGTGTTTTGTAGTTTATCTTTAGAAAGGCATCTTTCTGCTGGGACATATTTTATCATGAATAGTTAAACATATATCAAGATAATTACATCACTAACTCACTGTAAACTTGCTTGGATTTGCCTGAATATTTGGTTCTTCAACTGTCATCCTCTTTAAGATAGGGGAAAAGTCAGTTATCAGCATGGGCACATAATAGCACACTGACAATAGTGTCCATAGAGCAGGGGAGCCACAGATGCCCAACCTGGATCTTCACAACCCTGTTCTATTTTTGCTATGAAGGAGATATTCTCTGCTCCTAAAAGAATAAATGAAAGGAAACTTCAGTAATGAGAAAATGTACTTCATGATGTTTTAATTATATATACCAGAAGAAAGCCTTTCACAAAGGTATCTTTCGAAGATATTTGTTTTGTTTTAAAAACTTAACCAGATTCTCATTTTCTGTAGTCAAGAAGAGAACAGGTTTATTGAATGCCCTTTAAGAAAGTAGAAGTTTTTTGGCTTATGGAAGGTCATCCAAGTAATTAACCTCAATCAACAAAAAAGTGCCAGAAGTCCAGGGGAAATTTTGTGGTAATTGTCTAAGGAGCTTCTAAAGATAACTAAAAGAACTTCTTGCCTGTTGAAAAAAACAGCTTTGTTATTCTGGATCTGACCTAAGACAGTGCTCAGTAGTTAATTTACTTTTAATTAGGAAGTTAGTGTTATGCTGATGTATAATCTAAAAGAATATTGTCCACTTTGATGATGGCTTTTGATTAATGAGGCATCAGGTACCATTATTAACACCCTGATCTTTGAAGCATTAGCTTACATTGAAATCGTGTTTTCAAGCTTTTTAAAGAAATATTTCAGTCAAAACTAATCAGCCAGCCCCTGATGCTAGAGCCTTCAGAAAAACATTGCTCTTTCTAGATTCCCAATTAATCACACATTTGTCAACCCTGAATAAACTCAGAGAAATTATTCAGATTGTGAAGCACCACCCCTTTTCAAATTTAAAAGTAAAACCCAAGTCGAACACTTTCTGCTTGTTACAAACACGCTAGGCCTTATTCTGTTGTCTGCTGGAGATTTACCCTTAAAAAACTGTCTGGGTTTATTTAAGCCTTATACTTGTGACTTAGTCAGTACTCTTTGAACATGGAGGGTTAATTACTTTGAGTGATCTTTTGTCTGCATCATGATTTTCAGGCTTGTATGTGGAAAGCATGCATAGTGTCCTGCTCTTTTAAAAGGTTACTAAAAGTAATTAAAGTTAATACTAAAAGATTATTAAAAGTAATACTGAAGTTTCTTGCAGTTTCTAGATACAATTTGAAACAGTTTGCTAAAGTGGCAGTGAGGGAGACCATGTTTGGCAGCGCACTAATGTTTTGGAAGCAAAGAAATGCCTTTACATTTCACATCTGAGAATGTTGCCTTGGAGGACACAACCCTGACTGCCCCCTGTAACTGCTCCTCCTACTGCCATACAATGGTATTCATTCAGGGAGCAAACACCTTGAACTGAGGAATCTGTGTGCGTTGCTAACTCAGCCTGGGTTCAGACATCCATGTGAATATTCTGCTCTTGGACCATTTCTTTTCATTGGAAAGAGCAGGCAAAACATTTCCTCAAATGTAATTTATTGTAGTGAAGTGAGTGAACTATTTTATTTATGATGCACCAGGAAAAATTGAATTTACAGCTCTGATCTCTTGTAGTAGCCATTATTACCATTAGCTGTGTTGTCTCCTAAAATTCTGACAGCATTAAGCAATAGTTTTTTGTTGGTTTGTTGGGTTTTTTTCCACTGAAAGTAGATGACATCAGTAAATATCCACAGGGAATGATTCAGTTCAATGACTGTCTCAAAGAGTCAGTTTAAATAGTACAAGCAGAGGGTTAGAGTTATAGAATTTATTCATCCAGTCTACAAACCTGTAACATGTAGCATAATAGACAAAATATGTATAATCAAAGAGAATTATACAGAGAACCACTGCTGCAAGTTAGCACGGTATGCCACGATGAAATATCAAAAAGCTGACAGGAGTGAGTTTTACTTATTGGAGTTTTTATTATGTATTAAAATAGTAAAATTTAAAACCAATTGGATTAAATCTTAACTTGGAACAAAAAGGAGCAACTCTTCTTGTCGCCTCTTATGCCCAAGTCCAAGTCTACAGCAGATATCTTTTTGATGAACCTTGTGTTATAACATAGAGAATCAAAAGTAAGTTGCCTAGGGAGTATTATTAATGGCATTTTAGATCCTACACTTTCAAAGAGTAAAGGTTAGTTAGATAGTTTTTTATTAGCAGTACAGAGAAGCTTTAAAAGCCCTTCTGTATTAAATGACTGTTAATTTCCTGGCACTCCCAATGAAAAATGCTTTGTCAGATGTTCACTTTTATATCCATGTTTCCCTGGTGGTTCTTTTTTGTTAGTACAATTACAGTAATTTTGTGAGTTGCTTATACTTTGTGTGTTTCTATGGGTGGAGGAATATTTATTTATATTCTTTTCAGGAAAATGTGTAGAGGTCTGGCACACACTAACTAGCAGAAGCTGATGCTAAAAATAAGTTCTGCCAGCTCAACCAACAAAGAAATGCAGAAGTATGCATATATATTAATTTGTTGAAAGTCTTGCTCCACAAGTACGTTCTATGGAAAGAATATCGAGATATGTTTAGGAAGAATTTCAAAGTTATGTGTCTGTGTGTGTAGAGATTAATACCATTATCAACATTAGCATATGAAAGAAAAGTTAGGTGAATAATAAAGAAATGGTATTTCATCAAATTTGTCTTTGTGTACAAAACAGAGAATCTGATCTTTGGTCTTTGAGCCCTAAAGAGAAGGACTGCTTCTTTTTATGGCTAAAAATAAGAAACTGCTCTTCTGTTAAAGGTAAACTAAAGAAAGGAAGAACAAATTCATTATTCTTATGATAATGATGCATCAAAAACAACAAAGTCATGGTAAAGCAAGAAGTACAGATTTCAAGTGGCTTCTAAATATCCAGAAGAGAGCAAGTCAACAAGATATAAAATAAAAAAAAATGTAAAATATACATTAAAGAGTAAAATTGTAATTATTCTGTAGGAAGAAAACAGTAGTAGCTTCTAATTCTTGAAACAAGTATCCTTTATGTAAAGCAGTTTTCTCACTGGAAGAGTGTAAGTAGATAATACCTATTGGTTTTCACTACCCTACCACTAAAGAGAAATGCTAAATTAAATCTTGTTCTAGAGAGAAATTTAGAGCATAACCGTTTCAATTAATAAATGTAATGAAACTGGCTTTTACTCCTAAGATAAATATATACTCTTGACATCTATGATATTTACATTAGTCTTCTACATAATGGAAAGCAATATTCAGACTTTCTTATTATGAAATGATCTACTGATAGATTCTGTGATTTCAGTAGAGGAAATAATGAGGAGAAAAATAAAAGCTTTGAGTTACTCTGAGTTCCTCATCGCTAAGGTTTTAATTAGAAAAGAGTGTGCTTTGCTTTTCATGATGGTGCAGATGTTGATGAACAAAAGCAGTTCCTAGCATCTGGTCTATTTTGTGAACTTACAATAAGTTATATAATAAATAACAGTCAATACACAGTACAATTTTAATCAAATTTGCTTTGTTCAGTAATGACATTTTTAATTGTTCTTCACAGTAGAACTATAATGGCTCATCATTTGGACTTGTGTATCTTAAAAAAAAAAAAAAGTTCCAAGTGGATCGTAGTTCCCTTTTAAATATCTTGTTTAAAGGTAATAATTTATTTTTGCTTAAATTTTTTTTCTTCCTAATAAGCTATTATGAATACTGTCAAATGACAGCTATGGAAAGCAGAAGTCATGCATAAAATCAGCTGCCCCAAAAGTCTAGCTTAGTCACAAAGTTCTTTTTTTCTCTTTCTAACCTCCAGGGATGAGGCAGCCTGTTCCAGCACCTCACCACTCTCTCTGTAAAGAACTTGCCCCTGACATTCAACCTAAGTCTTCCCTCCCTCAACATAAAACCATTTCCCCTTGTCCTGCTGTTATCTACCCTGTAAAGAGTTGACTCCCTTCCTGTTTGTAGGCTCCCTTTAGGTTGTGGAAGTCTGCAATGAGTTCGCCCCACAGCTTTCTCTTCTCCAGGCTGAACAAGCCTAGCTCCCTCAGTAAGGTTGTAGTCTTGGGTTGTGCACACTGTAAAGCAGGTAGACTGTAATGGCAGTGGTGGGACTAAGCTTGAAGGAATGAAAGTTGAAGATCCGTGAGTGCAAAGTACACTTTTTTAACCTGAAAAGTTAGTCGCTCTAGTTAAAGCAGTAGATTTTAGCAGTCATACACAGTTAGCAATTTCAAGATGATGGACTGAACTTGAGATGTTCCTTGGGTCTGTCAAGTAAACATAGTTCCTTCAGATTTGACATTCAAGTCATCCCATTCTGTTTACATTTAACAGTTGCACACTTATTCAAGCTTCCGTTCTATTTCTGTGCTTTAATTTCCTTAAGAACCTACCCTTGTGCCCCAGAGGTTTTATGTAGTCTGGCATTTTCTTCTATGCGTGTACATCAATCTACAGAAAAATGCATTTTATCATTGTTTATCATGTAGTGGTTCAGGGGCAACAGGCAGTAATTTATTTTATTGGGTCTTTAAAGAACCAAAAAGATTCTTTGTTAGTCTTATTTTACTGGATGATTTATAAAGAGAGAGAGTTCAGTAATTTATTCAGGATATCTTCAAAGATTTGCTTTTGGTCCTCAGTCTATTCAGTTTCATTTTAAAGTGTTTCTTTGTTTAAAAGGGTAGGGTTTGAACTTTCTGTTTTCAAAACAAGTGTTGAAAGCCATACTAATGAAAAAAAAGCTCCTGTCTTTGCACATATTCATATTTTATCTGCTTTGTTAATATTGTCTTTATTCAGTGATTATTATTAATCAGTCACATGCACAAGGCTAAATGTCGAAGACATGCTACAGGTGGCAAGATCACCTGAAAAAATGGTGACAAGCATGACCATGGCCCTGCTTCACCTTTCCCAAGAGCAGCACAGCACAGTGCTGGCTCTGGGACAGGTTGCACTCTCACAGAGGGAGGTGGAACATCTACATCCTTCCAGCTTTGCTACTGCTTCTTCTCCCAGTACTTTATGGTATGGGCTTTATAGTTTCCCTGATGTGTATAGATGTATCTGCATTGAACAGAATCCTCAGGAAACAATCAAGAGAGCGGGAGTTAACTTGCAGACTTGAAAAGAATTTTTCACATCTCACTAATTTTACTTATGGTGAGTTTGCAAATCAGGAAAGAAAAGCCCCTATTTTTATTTCTGTTTTTTTATTTTAACATCATTTAGTTTTACTTACCATGTAATTATGGGAAGGTCACTGTAATTTTTGACCTTATACAGGTACTAAACATTTCTTATTTTTTGTTCTCCTTCCTCCCTCACTTCCTTCCTCCCTCCTTTCCTTCCTCTCTTCTTCCCTCTCTTTCTCTCTTTTCTTTTTTGTGTGTGTGTCTGTGTGTATATGAGTATTTCTTAGCGCATCTTTCCCTGTTGCTGAAAGGATGGGAAAAGTCAGAGAAGGAGGAAAGGTGGTCAGATGTATAGGAGTTTTGTGGACAGAGGTAGGACAGTAAGAAGGTACATTTCATAGATTTTCCATCCAGACTGATTTTTTCTTCAGCATCAACAGTTTTATACCAGGGGAGACATTTATTTTCTTTCTACAGCTTTTCTCTGTAAATTCAGAGCAGTTTTCTATAACACCATTAGAGAGGCTATACTGTCCAGGGATCAGAGCTCCATATTATCATGAATTTATGTTTTAGGGCATCTTTGTGAAGTACTGGAATGCTGTTATCCCTGTCTTACAGGTACAGAAGTGTTGTGCAGGGTGTTTTGAGAAAAATAACTTGCTGCATACTTCGGTGCTCAGACATCTTTAAAAATTTGTTCTTAACTGATCTGTTCAGTGACATATAGAAAATCTTCATCAGGGCAGTGTGAAGTTAGTGGTAATCTGCCTTCCTTCTATCTGTCAATGCTATAAGCTATTTCATCATCACATCCAGTAGCTCAGTACTTGATTAGGAATATGGCATGGATTATTTGTTTGGTATTTCTTTTTAAAACACTAAATTAAAAAATCAAACAAGAAAGTGAACTATTTGTACTATGTCAGAGAAGTCATAATAGTTGAATAGCAGTTTCATAGAAATCCTGGTTTTATCATCAGTTAGATATTGGCAAGCTGAGAAACCCAGGAGTATGTGCACACCCCTGCAAATAATTGAGGACATTGCCTTATATCAGTAGAAGGTAGAGCTTGAAAGAAATATTACATTATTTTCTGTTCAATTTGCTCTCATACTAGTATCCAGCAGTATGGCAGTACTCCAGGGAGGATATTGCAAACAGTATTCAACTGAAGAGTACAGTAGGTTATTGCAGTTAAACAAAGATGAACTCTGCTTGATTTCAAGGATTTCTCCATTTTCTTTATATCCAACTTAATGTAGACTTCTCAGCATTATTATCATAAAAGTACTCTAAAGGGACTAGGAATGAAGCCTGGCAGATAGACTTAAAATGAAAGGAGACCCTTGATAGGATTTTGTGACTACAAAAGAATTTAATAAATAGTGGAATAATGATTCACTGATGTAGTGGAAGTTATTGAATTATAAAATTCACAAGAGTTCCTGGAGAAAGGCAGCAGCTTCTACTGATAGAATGATTGCCTGCTGTTATTTCCTCTCCCACTTCCCTGCTTAATTTGCACCTGAACAGAAAGCTTTTATTTTTTTCATTCCTTTTAAAAATTTGAGTCCAGGATTTTTTAAAACACTTGAGGTTTCAAAATATCTCCTATCCAGTCATCTATCTTCCTTAGGGCCTGGAGAATCTCCTCTACGAGGAAAGGCTAAGCAAACTGGGTCTGTTCAGCCTTGAGAAAAGAAGACTCAGAGGGGATCTGATTAATGTTTATAAGTATCTTAAGTGTGGGAGTCAAAGAGTCGTGGCCAACCTCTTCTCAACAGTCTGTGGGGACAGGACAAGGGGAAATGGCCATACATTGGAGCTTAGGAAGTTCCGCACCAATAAGCAAAGCGTCTTTTTCTTGGTGAGGGTGATGGAGCACTGGAACAGGCTGCCCAGGTAGGTTGTGGTGTCTCCTTCTCTGGAGACGATCAAGATCTGTCTAGACGCTTATCTGTACAGCCTGGTGTAGGGAGCCTGCTTTGCAAGGAGGGTTGGACTCAATGATCTCTGGAGGTCCCTTCTAGCCACTACAATTCTGTGATTCTGTGATTCTGTGATCTTCAGGTTTGCTAAGAAGCCAGCAAAAGTTTATGAGTTATGGAGATACAGAGTTTCAACTTCTTCAAGCTCTGTGGGGTAATTGATTGACAGGGTAATTTAGGCAATCTTCATACATCCAGTAGTAAGAAGGAGTTATTTGTCAAGTGTTTCAGGAACTGAAAAATAATTAAGCGGTTCATGATAGTGGCAATTTTATGTCATGGCTTTGACCCACATAATCTAAGAACAAATTAGACTTAAATCAGTCACTTTGGCAAGGTCCCCAGTTCTGACTGGAAATGTGTTGGCAACTTCAATACAGAAAAGAAAAAAAAAGGATTGAATATTGTATGGGAACTGCTGAGTCACGGCCTGAACCTCTGATTGATCACCTGAGGCGAGCCATGAGTCAGCCAGAGGAGCACAGCTGAAGGCAATTCACCTGTGCTGCCGGAAGGGGTGGAGCCAGGCTCCAGCTCTCCTGGACCTATTTAAGAGCTGGCTACCAGAGGGGAAGGATCTCTTCTGGAGATCACCTCTCTTGGTGTTTTCTGGTGAGCTCAACCAAAGGGTAAGCTCTTTCACTTATTCTCTTTTGTGATCGTTGTCTACTTTGCGTATTTCTCTTGATTATATTGTGATTATAACATCTTGATTATACAAATATAAATGCTCAACTAAAGAATGTGGAAACCAACACACTAGCGCGTGGAGTTCACTTTGGTGTTTAATACAAAAATCAGTAACGGTGTTTCATGGCAGTGGGGATTTTCCAGCGTGCTTAAGGTTTCAGTGCTGGCACACAGTAGGTATCAGTCAGCTTTGCTGTAGAATTTAACTCGGTATTGTTGTACAGTGCTCTACCTCCTTACCAATAGAAGGTTACTGCATTTACCATACAGTTTCTCCTGGCTCTGGAAGGGAAACACAAGTCTTCTACTCCTGTGATGTTGTCAGAAAAAAATATGCAGGAAATTATTTTCTATGCCAGAGGAAACAAGCTGTGATTAGCACTCCGGAAGAAGAGCCAGTACAAATACCCAGCTCCTTGGCAATAACTACTGAGCTAATGGATTTCTTTAATGGATCAATCTTTTCACCTTTGTGATGCTTTGCATCTTAGGTTTCACTTTGTTTATGGTGCCTAAGTAGAAATCTGTCTCAGGGATATCGGACAGCGCTATGGCGTGGTAGAGCTAAAATGTGAAAGAGTCAAAAGCCAACACAGTGTGCCACATAATATGTGAGGTGGTTTTTTTGTCATAGGTGTAGGAGATAATGTGTGAGATCAAATATGTGAGTTGAGCATATTAAGAAACATCTGATGTGAGTTAAGAGACTCGTGAAAGCATTTCTCAATGGTGCCACCCAGCTATGACTCAGCATGAATACATGTAATGCTTAAGAGGCAAACATGAGATACACGTCCCTCAATTTTAAGAACAATTAGATCAAAATGGTAGAACTTGAAACTAATAGCAAGATCAAATGTAAATTAATGTACTGTTTTAATACCACAAAAACAGTACTTAGTTCAACCTACATTCTTAATATGTTACATATTTAAATTACAGAAGGGCATCTGTGGTAGGCATTATAAGCGCAAGCGTTGGTAAGAAACCTCATTTCTTTTCTTGGCTCAAGCAGCAGACACCTGTCCCACAGTAGGAGGCAGCAAGCAGTCTCATTAATGTCTATTTGTTGCAGTACAGGAAAGTATTACCCCCAGTTTTTACAGATGGAAAGACTGGAATTACAAAATTAAGAAACTTGTTCACAGCTTCAGGGGTTCCATACTCCTATTTCCGATTTTGAGCACTTAAATTACAGGCTCTGCTTTGGAAAAAAGGAAGTACATCTGTCACGTAGAGATGAAGGGTATGATATTTCTTTCATGTACTCTGTTGTAATCCACAGATCATTCCATTCCAGTGAGTGGGATTGACTAGGTAACTCCGAGAGAATTAAGCCAAAACGTCAGGAGATTTTTTGAAGTGTGTAAGAGCACGAATCCTTCTGAGCCTTATGTCTTACGTTCATAACTGAATTTGGTGCTGCAGAGCCTATCACTTCGTATTGCATTCTTGTATTTCTTTCTAGGTGAACAGTTTTTCATTATGGTGATTATTATTTAGTTCCAATCAAAACAGACAGAGCCCAGGCAGAATCAGAACGGTTTCTCTACTCACTTCTAAATTTTTCTTCCCAAAAATGATAATGAAAATATATAGTATTGATGTGATGAGCTAAAGATGTGTTCTCATCTTGGGAACTGATTGTACCATGCCCATTTCAAAGAGCAGTTTTTTCATACATACATAATGTTTCTGTGTGTTTGCGTGTATGTGCAGCTAAGGTATTTTTTCATTATTCACTTCTAAAAATCATGCTGTTCTGCTGCTCATTTTAGCAGAAATAAGCAGCTACCGCTATGCTTATCATTCCTCCACACAGTCTCTGACCTTGTTTTCTCTGTCTAATGTATGAATCTCTGTTAAGATAAACAGCAAAATGAAAATCTCTTCTGGAACAAGACCATATACTCTGTTCCCTGTGGGGATTCTGTATGAAAATAAATATGTACAAAACATTAGCTGCACTGTTCCTTCAACTTCTGAGAGGTACTCCAAATCTGTGGTGATTAGCACTATATAAAAACATGGCAAAATGGAAGGGAATTGCTTGAAACTGTATTGTTTTGCACTGAAAACATTATCTGTAATTGCAGTAATATTCAAATTCTGCAAATTAGAAGAATTTAAGGGTGGGTAATAACACCTGATGATCAGTCCTTTAATTGCCATTGTGTGTCTGTATGTAAGTAATGCTTTTTAAATCAAAGTATGATTTGAAATCTTCCCAAAGACAGAAATGCTTTTTTTCCTTTCTTTTTTTTCCCTGTAGCTAAAAACTGTACATGATGCTGTCTTCAAATAGAAAAATAGTACTTCTATCTGAAAATTAACTGCATTGGAATATTAAGTGCTTTTGTCTTGTGTGTGACAAACTGAAATACATAAATAGAAAGTGAGTTCATTTTGTTGCTATTAGGGTACCTCCCAATAAGAGTCAGGAGGAAGCATACTGAAGTTACAGTAATTCTAGTTTGTCTCCAGCACTCTTAAAATGAATTACTGTGTGATGCCAATAGCATGGGTCTGTAAGTCATCAGCTCTTTCCTTCAGTACTGAAAACTGGGAAGGATTTTGCGTTAGCTAGTTCATTTTTTAAACACAAACATTGATTTAAAGTCACAGAGCTTTTCTGTTTTCCTGTTCTCCAACAAACTTTCTAAGAAAAAGAAAAAATTCTCTTTTTTGGGAGGTTTATTTTACATTGTTTTTCATTGATGCAGACTTCTCTTCCTGAGGAAGTCCCTTTGAAGTTCAGCTAGTTGATTGATAATTATAGAATTTTTCTTCCATATCCAAGAAGAACTAACTCAGAGGCGCCATTTTATTTACAACTTATTTGACTGAGTTTGTAAACTGTCCAAAGGTGGATGTATCTGTGTCTTTGATGGGAAGGTAAACAATTTCAAGCAGCACAGATCTTTTCTGTATTGTAAGATTAGACACTCCTTTGACAGCAATGATTACAATGTTTAACCTATTCCTATATCACACACACTTAGGTGCAAGTAACTTCCTGCATCTACATCTGCATCTATATACAGACCTGTCAGATACAAAATAGGTGACTAAGTGATAGGAACCACAGTAATTAACTTTGCTGAGTTCTCACTGAATGCTAGGAATTGGTATTTGGTTGCCTTCCACTGAGTGACTTAATAAGTTAATCACTTTGTAAAGGAAAAAAAATAATAATAATCCCAGAAATGTGCATAAATAATTTGGCCAAAATTTCTTCCTATCTGTAGTCAAACATTTTCTGAATCATTGACAGTGTTGCATCTCTTCTGGGCACTTCTTCTACCAATGAAGCGTAACCTGGGCTGTCCAAGTTTTACCAGGAAATAAGCACAGGTGGACAGCATGAAAGTTGTGGCTAGCTAAATGCTGTGTTGATATCATACTACAGTGTTTTGAAAAAACTGCTTAGCTTAATTGGACTTGTCACAATGAGGTCAGAAGTACTGCAAGAGTCTTGTTGATTGTACTGAGTTCCTAGAGACCTTTTTCTTTTGAAGAGACCTACTTATTTTTGTAATATCTAAGTAGAAGGTTAGTGTTTTTTAATTTAATTGGTGTATGAGGACCTGTCTTGCCTCACACCATTTGACTGGTCGTTTATTGCTTTGAGGATCTGGCTGGGGGAAAGAGGGTTTCTGTAGACACCATCAGGTGCATTCAGTGTTGGATTGCAAGTAAAGTCATTTTTTTAGCATTGTCAGAGAGGATAGGATTTTTTACAGAAGAGCCAGCATTTACAATATTATGTATGCTGCCTGTCTAAACCTGCAGTTGCTTGGCACTGAACCTCTGATGGTACTGGCCAAGTAATTTAGATGGCACATGTGTTCAGATGGCACAGCTCCACCTAGATTCAGAGTCAGCCAAGAGATCATCCATCCAGGAGAATCAAGTAATGCTGCAAAAAGTAGGATTTCAAGCCAAAAAATGCTTCTAAACAGCTGCCTGGCCTTATATCATATACCTACCTATAGCTGAGATGGTATGTGATTGATAATCTAGTCATTGCTGATTATTCTTCAAAGTATAGCTCTCTATAGTTGTAGATACCTTAACCCTGCAGTGCAGAGCTGATACTGGGTGGTTAAGGAGAGTCAATTATAGTCCGTGCTGATTTCATATTTTTAGATAGCTAAGGAAGTAAAATAATTCCTGTACTTTTTCTAGAATAAAAGACAGAGTATTTCTGCTTAAGACTTCCCCATTGCTATCTGTTAGAAGAAACTTGGAAGACTGTGAAACTTTTAAAGTAGTTTAGGGGTTTGAACAAAGCTTTTTGCAAGCCTTGAAAATCCAAAGGTGTTTCAGTCATGTCTGGTAAACAGTGAGGGGTCAGTATAGCAGCAGCAGTCATGCCCATGAGATCAACACTCATCCTTGAGAAATAAAAGTTGCAAAATACATCCCTTGAGAGCTGCCTTTGCTGTGCAACCCGAAGTTCCAGCTTTTTGTCTCGAATTCAAGTACTTAAGTGCTTGATTTTGAGAAGGTCAAAATCAGCGGAGCTGCATGGACTTCAGCAAAATTGTATAGTCCAGGCAACACCCTGATGCCTTAACAGTGAGAGACAAAAGAAAGTGATGAGTGAACAGATACATATGAAGAGATATTCACAAGCCCCTTTGAATAATTCATCTGCCCCTGTAACCAAAAGGATTGAACATTTTCTATAAAGAAAAGTGCTAGCATCAGGAAAGTTCTTTCTGTGGTTACTTTCAAAAATTTCTAGAAAGATTAATCGATGGTATCAGAGGCCCAAGCACAAAATATACCAGGCAGAACATCAACTGGCCACAACCACAGAGAAGTGAATTATGGGAAGTTTCTTCTTTCTTCTGAAGCAAGTGACATGGCCCATTGCTGGACACCTTGCAGAGTGCAATGTGCAAGCCATTTCACACAGAGTCTGCATATGTGTTCCGTTACAGCCTTCTCCTTTTAGCAGAGCACTACAAATACCAGTTTCTCATATAAAAACTGTATATAAAAACAGAAAGTCAGCAATGAATTGATTGCAACTGATAGGAATTAAGCTAAAGGCCCTAATCCTTAAATCTAGGTGAAATCAATGGACATAGACCTAGAAGTTAGCTCTACGTTCAGAAGCTTTAAACATAGGAGCTGGGTACAATTTAGGTAGTTAGGTGATCATGCTTTGATCTCATCAGACTATGGCATTGGTGCCTGTTTTATCAGTGATCACCATGCAATAAGGGGAACATATGTTTGTGAATGTGTTCATTTACTAAATTTGAGCTGGTTTCTGTAGTACCAGATAGCCCTTCATAACTGTCCAGGTGTTCTGGGCAGCACCGAGTGGACCAAAGACAAGCTGAATCATGCCACCATGATTTAGATCCCTTAGCTCATGTAGATGAAGGGCTATTTGAAAACTCAGAACCATGAATCAGAAGGTACCAATTAAGATATTTTCCTTTCATATTTCAGGATGCTCCAGGCAAACATAGTTTTTCCATTTCTTCATCTGTTTGTTTTGTTTTCATATCAGAAAGATTTTTAAAAGTAAATGTTTAAAATACCTCACTGGTATAAAAATATACCTTTTCTTTCATTTAGTTAAATGGTTGGCCAATTCAAAACTTTTTGCAAAGTAGCAGCATGCTAAGAGTGTGAAGGAATAGAAGGAAGATAATTCTTATTTGCATTAAATAATTACAACCTTCAGATTGGAAATGAAGTTGTTAAATATTCACAATATCACAGAATACCAGAATGTGTGTTGGCTTTTGAGTTTTCATCTCAGAAGAGTCCTTTTGAAGCAAATTTCTCAATTATTTCAGCTCACTGCACTTGGATTCACATTGTAGCATGATCTCAGGGCACATCAACTGGCCTTTTTTCCTTAAGAAATTAAACTGAACAGCGAGGTCCAAGAGTTCATATAATGCATTTCTGCTTCCAGTGAGTATTCAGTCCAAAGACAGACTAAAATTGGTCTTAAATAATCCCTTTGGAACATGACTGTTGTGGACATTGTACCTCTTGAACCAATGCTGGACTTTTCTAATCTTTTTATATCACATTGCACTACCAAAGAATGCTTCTCCAGAGGAGAAAAATTGAAGGGAAATATAGTTATGAGCTTTTTCTGTTGAACAAGAATGTTGGAGGGGTTTTTTGGTACTTTTGTTTCTTTGTTTGCTTCAAGGTTGTTGTGCTTGCTTGTTGTGATGGGTTTTTTTGTTTATTTTGTTTTGTGGGAGGTTTGTTTTAGTTCTACAAAAAATATTACTATCTTTTCTTTTGTATATTTTTACTGCAAGCATCACTACAGCAGTACTTAAGAGTGTAGTTCAGATTTCAGGATGTTTCTAATGTTTGCAACAAAGTAAAAGAGGATTTCCCACCTCCTTGTCAGTATTTTATAGAAAAGTAATTTATTAGATAAAAACTTTAGGGTAGCAGTTGGATAGACTGCTAATGTAAAACCAGACAACCATTTGGCTAAGATGTTTTTCTTTCCACTGAGAGACACGTTAATGACTGGTCAAATGTACTAACTATCCAGTCCTTGCCTTAGGCCTTCAGACTAATTTAGAAAGTCATTAGCCATTCAGTAATAGGAAAGCATATGCTACATTATCCAGTGCGTGCAAAACAGATAAGAATTTTTACTCTGTGATGAGGACTAGAAAATAAATAAATGGCTAAATCAGCTCACAGTCTTAAAATAAGTCTGTGTTTGGTTAATGTGTAGCTGCAGCATCTGTGATTAAGTAAAAAATGCATGTATCTCCCATTTGGTTCATATATGTAATTAATTGTGAGAGAAGTTCAGCCTTGCTTATGATTTTATTAATTCAGCAAGAATGCACTTTTCACAGTACTTTACACATTGCCATCTCACAGAGACTGCCCCTTTTTTTTCTTTCAATTCTGTGAATTAAAAGATGTGTACTTTTGCATCTTGTTCCTGATTTTTAAAACCAGTATTCCCATTCTTCTGGAGCCAGCAAACCTGTTCGGGTCTGGTGCTCTGCATTTTATTTGTACTTACCAGGCAGCTTGGGTTTTCCCGTGAACTGAATGAGAAAGTGGTATCACGTGGTCGTTCTATTGAATTGCATAAAGCAGCACTCACCCTGACCTTGCCGTGTCTCATGGAAAATGTCAACAACCATACAATCCATACAATAGAGGGGTACACATGAGCAGAAAGAGAACAAATTATATTAAAAAGTATCTATCATTTAAAGCTTTAATTTCCTCTCCTAGATCCTGTTTATCAGAGCACCTTAAAATGATTTTTTGAAGAGACTTAGCAAATACTAATTAAGAGGTTTATTCAAGGAGAAATATGTTTTGTTTCAAACCAGTTGTATATTAAGTGTAGAACTGAAAACAGTTTTCCTCCACAGATGAAGCATTAATAAATGTTTCAGTTATTAATTATCTAGAGAAACTATTTACAGAATGAATATCATTATATATTAATTATGTATCAAAGATCCAAAAATGCTTTACCAGCTGTATTTACAATTCCCAGTGGATGTAAATTGGCTTTGCTTCTTGAAAAAAAAAAAAAAACATCTATATCAGTTTACACCAGCTCACTCACATCTTACAAATATCTTACAAGATCTCTATAAGTGGAGGTTGATGTTGAAATCTCAGACCTGCTAAGCAACATGCAACTTTCCATATTAAAATATCTGAAATATTTATCATTTTTCCAGAAACGCCAGAAGGAACTTGGGTTTCTTTAAAAAGCTCAAAAGCAATGTCCTTTTAAGAAGTCCATACCAGCTGAACACTGAACCATTCAGATATCTGAACAGGAGAGGAGAGTGTTTACAGTGAAGCCTGCCCTGTGCTGCAGTGTCCCAAACTCTTCCTTGCTCTCAGCATTTTCCTTTCACTCCCTGAAAAGCAACCTACTGTTTCCTGAAGAAGGAAGTGATACATTAGGTTACCTAAATTTAAACTGATAGCAGTTTGTGAAAATGAGAATCAGAAGTGGTTAGCCAACTCCAGCATGGATACCACTCTCTTGTCCTTTTTTTTTTTTCCTAACATCTTATTATTACAAGCAAAAGGTCTACCAAAATAGGAAATGCTTTAAGACCCTAAATTTGTAAGTTTATCTGTGACTCATCATTTATGTAATTTAGCTTTCTTCACAGAAAGAGGCTGGCATTCTACCTTCTCAGTAGCTTCTGCCCTAGAGGTAAAAGAGAAAGCTGGACTGTAAATAATTTTCCAAAGGTTATGTGATGTAAACAAATAAGGTGTAGTCTTATACCACAAAAAAGAAAAAAGAGTTTGCAGAACTCTAACAGGTCTGATGTCTTGTTCTTCCCCCTTTCTATTTCTGGTATTCGTTCAGTCTTTCTGGCTCCAAAACATGGGGCAGTACTGAAATGGCAGTATGGCTTGTCAGAGTGCTTTGTGAGAACAACTCACTGAGAAACTGCAACTTGAATTAGGAAGGGGCAAAGCCCTCATTTAAACCAAAACAGTCCTATTCTATATGTTTCCTGTCATAAAATCTTGTCTACATGATTTAAGTCAAATACAGGGGAAGAATACATAGTAACATGCCAGGATCTGAAATGCAGTAAATGCAGGATCTGAAATGCGTGACTAGGTAATGTCTCACTGACTAGTGCTTTAGTACTGAAAAGTTGTTTTCCATCTCTTTTTACTTATTTATTAATGTTTCAGCCTTCCTTTCTCAAAAAGATGATGAAAATGAAAGGACATTTCGAAATTCTGAAGATATTGTTAGAAGTTCCTTACAGTCAGTCTGCCTCACAGGACTCCATGGGGATGGGTGATGGTGTTTATCACCTGGGCGTTGCAGTGTCTGGCTCACCATGGAGCTAAGTGCTGCATTTACTAGTACAATGATACTGCACATACAAAAATTTTTTGAAAGCTTAGAATAAGGAAAAAGTGTTTCTCATTTTTCTATAAAGCTTTCCAAGCAGTAAAGGTAATACTGAAGGTAGTCATTTTCCATATGATAGTTCTCCCTGTGTCAGATAATGATTTTGCAGTCTTTGAAATCCTGTCTCAAAATTGCTCTATATGTTTTTATTATTATTGTTTTTTCCAGAAAGCTTTACTAAGGAAACGCAACATGAGCACACAGCTTTTATCGTGTGGGTGTGTGGTTGCCTCTGTATAATAGACTCCCTAATGTTCTTGGTTATAATGTGTAGCACTGACAATGTAGAGATGTGGATTTCCAAACTCCACTTTCCGTCTCCATAACAGCCTTTCATTCGGCCAAAGGATTTAGACCTAATTATAGAGCTGTGTGCTTTCTGTTCTGTTGTTTGATCAGAAAGTATCCTAGGCATCTTGTCACTGTCATTTTGGGCAAAGAACCAGAGTATGTCAATGTGCTTTGGAAAGCTTTTGATTTTTCTAAGTATACAGCTATAGATTTTAAACAGTGATTCCTATAGGCTTCCTAATGATAGTGACAGGCAATTGCCAAGGCAGTACTGCTGGAATAAATCCCTATTGAATAGCTGCTAATATTCACTTTCTATCTTCAGCAGGATGGGGAAGAGAGTGGTACGTTTTGGTTGGTTTGTTGGGTTTTTTATTTATGCTTTTTAATAGTTAAATATTTCTGGAACAGTTACAGTTTAAAGTTATTTTGAAATTAGTTTTAAATGTGAAACAGCAATAGTACAAATATAAGTACATATACAAGTTTGAAACTGTTAACTTCATTAATCTATTTCTGCTCTCCCTCTGATCTTATGTACACCAACTCACACCTGTATTCAGACACATCAGTTGTTTTCTGCTGTCCAATTCATATGTATTAGCCAAAGAACAAATTCCACTTCAAGAATGAGAAAGATTGTAACAAAGCAAAAGAAATAAAAAGAATAAGACACAAGACAACAGCTTGAGAAGAAGTGTGGATAGATGGGAAAAGCTATGAGAGGACAAGAAGAACGAGTCTCAGTAGATGAGTGTCCTAATTATTCTCAACTATTTTCGCTAAGCAGACACTAAAGAAAGCTGATGCTTTACTGTCAATGATTTGAAACTGGAGGAAGAAATTCCTTGTGGCTATTTATAGGGAGCTTTTGTGAGCTGGAAGGGCACTAAGATAGAAAGCAATAAGATGATTGGATGATTGAGGCTGACATCACAAAGCACAGGTTGGAATCAGAAGCAGAGGTCTGCATTGGTGAAGGACAACTGGTATGTAAAGAAAGAATAGTCTGTGAAAGGTTTTGAAGGAGATAACAAGAAGCTTTTGCTAAGTAGAGTAAAAAATAAAGAGGTAAAGGAGGATGCAGAGGCAGAGTGACACACTTAAAGGTGCTGGTTAGGTGAATGATCGCTGAAGCAGCTATCTGAATAGAATCAAGGGGAAAAAAAGGATATTTTAATTTATAAGAATACATGCCAACACAGCTCTCCTCAAACATCTCCAAATACATATATGGATAAGAAAAGCACTTCAAAGCATCGCGTAAAAATGAAAGATGTAAAAATGAATGGTATCAAATTATGCATCTCAGGATGGTTCTCTTGCCCACATTAGTGAAAAGATACGGTAAGACAAAAATAACATGTTCTAATTTAAATATACATTGTATTTAATGTATATTTAATAAATGTAATAATTTCATAAAAATTATATTTAATGACAAGACTACAAATCTATAAGCAAACATCAGAATTGTATCAGAAGTGTAGTATGGTTGGCAGAGACAGGTATGCAGCAGAGAAGATCTATGAATTAACACATAAATATATGTCTATGGATTTGATCACTGCAAAAACGTATTATAGAAAAGAAAATGGGGTTAAAGAGAAAGTCCTTACAACTATTACCAAAAAAGTATAAAAAGGTGAGGAAGTTTGCTCCAGAGATTGCACGGGCTAAAGGTGTAAGTGGAGATTTTCCAGAGAGCAAAGGAAGGACTTGAGGAGAAGAGTCAGCAAAATCTGAGGTCCCAGCAGGAAAAGGGAGCCAGAGTGGAAATTCAGTTTTCAACACAAGCTATAAAAAGAGACAAGAAGGAGGTTCTGGAGGAAAATGGGAAACATGGCAGCAGGAAGGAGAAAGACTATGATAAGGATTTAATGAAGGCTGAGAAATAGCTGGGGGAGATTTGTATGATGGTGAAAGTGAGGGGAAGTTTATATTACATTTTGTACAATGCAAGAACATTGCATGAATGCCTTTTCTATGGGAGAGAATCTTAAATAAGCAGTATGGTATTAACACTGAGTGCAATCCACCAAATGTGGAATAATTAGAAAAGAAGCACTAATAAGTGAGAACATATTGCACCACAAAGAAAGCAGGATTAAAATCTGATTTTCTTGTGATTATATAAAGAGATACAGTGCATTAATTTTCTTTATTACTTAGGATACTAAAACAGTGTCATGCTTTATACACTGCCATGCTAAAATGAATGTCAACCACCTACTACAGATGTCAATATATTCAGGTCTAGTTTTACATACGTCTGTAATAGTTACTTCATTTTATTTTATTAATGGTTGTCTAAGAGAATTAAAGAAAAAAAAAACTGTTTAATTCAGGAATCATCAAAATAAGGCAGTTCAATATGCAATAGTGGTGGTAATATTAGTATGAATCAAGTACCAGTAGAAATAGGAAAAATATCTAATATAGAAAAAAGATGAATAGGAATATTTAGTTGCCATATTAAACCATAAATGATTATTAAGGGGCTGATCAATAAAAAGATTTTGCTTTCATGTGTTCTGTCTCTCAAAAGAAATGATTCAGAGCAGTCAGTTGGCTTCTGTGCACAACAGTTGGCCTGGGAGGCGTGATGTGGGTTATAAGTGATGTATATTAACCTGGAAAGTGGATCAAGAGTCTGTGCCATGGAAAAGTGAAAGGTTATAAAAGTGTGAAGATAGTTCTACATCTCTAGCCATTTTCCTCTCTGGAAATAGAAATTGTTTGCTTTGGGACTTACTGAGGCTGGAGGAGTCCTGACAATTCCATCAAAACTTTTAAAGAGGATGCAACAGTAAGCATCATTACACAAGAAGTGTTTATTCCAATCAAGTATCTGTAGGTTTTTTTTTCCATTTCATGTATTCTATAAAAAGTAACTGAGTCAAAACCTTCTATGTAGTTTCTGTTCATTTGATACAGAGATACACATTTGGTACAGAGTTGTAAACCAGGATCCTCAATCTTTAATATGATACTGAGGAGTTTGCACTGTAGGTATGGACATGTGCATCTGAACACAGGAGCAGAACAATTGAGACAGCAAGCAAAGGCCATGCTGATCCCTGTACAGCAGCTCAGTAATTTCCATTGAAGGAAGCTGCACCCAGCCTTTAAGTACACAAAGATTAAGTCCATTTATGCTTACACTATGCTACTGTGATTGATAAAGAAATATGTTTCAGATTATCTGTTTCTCCCTTCCAAACTAAAGAATTGCTTTCTCATGGTTTTGCTAGGATGCTCCATGCAATTCACTCTGAACAGTGAATTGGCATGAAGATTTCAGTAAGACTTAAATGGTAGCATAGATACAGCAGACTTCCATCTTTTTTTTTTTCTTTGTTTTTAATTTGTTTTGTTTCATGATAAACTTTTTTGCCTTGCTTGGCAAATTGGTTTGCCCCTAAAATTATGCTACTTCCCATGTAGATAAAGTTGAACCAGCCAAACTAAGGAAGGAATTAGATTTGGCTTTAACATGCCCAGACAAATGAGAATGCTGCCAAGATGTATCTGGATGGGAAAAGTTCAATACTCCAATGCTGAGGCTTACCAATAGCCAGCACCCTCTTTCAGGTTTAAACAGTACACACATTGTCACTCTTTGATGTGATAGACCTCAGTGTTTTCTGAGCACACACCGCTGTGTGACCTTGCTGTTTCAAGAACACTTTTCTCTGGGGCTTCTGGGAATCTGTTTTCTTTTTCACTGCCGACCTCTAGTAACAGATATATCGGAGCTTACATGACAAGTATTTTCAAGTCTTGCATAAGTTTGTAAACTGTTTTTGCTGGGTTTTCTATTACTTCCTTTCCAGATAAAAAAAAAGAGTTTAGTATAAATAGGTAGTTTTTTGTGGTAGCATTTCTTTGATACTTATTACCATACGTAATTTCTTTTTCATTTTGCAGTTAGAGCTGCCTGGGGATAATATGAATATAGTTATATATTTTTGTCCATTTTGACAACTTCACCAAAAGAAGAATAAAATTGCATACCTATCATATTCTTTCCGAATACATGAATACCAATCTGTACTATCTAACGTATTGTTTGTTTTTTGTTATTACTGTAATTGAATAATTTATTATTTTAAAATCAGGAACGCATATTTATCCTTCTCTTCTGTGTTTCTGTAAATTTGCAAATCTTGAACTTGTAGCATAAGAGTAATAGTATTGAAAAGTAAATGTAGTGCTAAGGCCTGGGTAAAGGTTGTGGACTGTGCTATTACAGTCAATGTATAAACATGACAAACATCTAAGTGACATATTTTCATTTGAGTATCTAAAATAGTCACTAAAATCCAAATGTTGACATGAAAAATAATAGACTATTATTCACTATTATGATAAGTAGATAGTTCTCGGTAGCTTCTTGGTAGCATTTGTTACCTTGGCATAGAGAAACATTCCTCACAATAATACCATTGTGAGACAAAGTCTGTGAGAAAAATAGAAACAAAAAGCAGATATTCAGTGTTCTGAACAGACTTGATTGCAGGAACATCCTCTCCTAGATAATACTAATTCACATAGCCCTGAAATACAAATGTGGAGACAAATGTTCATTAGTTTCAGGTGCTCCTATTTAAAAATCGAGTCTTAGATATCCTGTGCCTCATTTAATCTGTCTTAAAGTGGAGATTAAAATGTATGTAAAGCCCACTGAGTTTGTGAAGGTTCTTTTTCTTTGATCTTTATATATTTCTCTTTTAATTGCATGTACAAGGGCTGCTCAATCAGTGCCTCCTGTTTTATTCTGTTGGCCTACAACATCAGAGATGGACATTGGTGGTATGGCAGTAGAGGTTGAATCTTCCTGCCACTATTCCATTATATGTTGTTGCTGTGTGACAGATGGTAACAGAGGGGCAGTCTGACAAAATGGATCTGATGTGGGAGTGTGGATGAAGCAAAGGTATGGCACTGAATTCCTCAGTGCAGAAAAAAATGGCACCCATAGATGCCTGCTGAATGTTTATGGAGACCAAATAGTGGATGTGAGCACAGGGAGGCACTGGGTGATGCATTTCAGCAGTGGCAACAGTGGGTCACCTACACTGGTGCAGATTTTTATGTGTGTGACGTGCAGGCTGTTCATCACTGGTAAAAATGCATAGCTATAGGTAGTGAATGTATTGAAAAAATGCCATTTAGTAACTGAGGATTTGCTTTGTCCAATAGTGTTACTGTGCTCTTTGTATCTGTTGCAGTTTCCATGGAAATAAGCAGGAGACATTACTTTTGGAGCAAACTGCACAGAAGACAGAAACTGTTGCTGCTGTTATTAACTCAGATGGGAATGCTGGAGTTGTCATTGCTGTCTGCGAGTGTGCAGTCAAGATCAGGCAGCCCCTCAGCATGGGTCAGGGTTGTCAGTGTAAGAAGGGACACACTCTCTGGTTGGTCCCTGCAGGCTTAAGTGTTTGCCTTTCACTCCTAGAGCATCTTCTCCCACATTTCATATTCAGACTTTGGTTTGGTTTTATTTTGTTTCTGATTATCTTGCTTGCATTTACTTGAAACCTTAATTCCTGAATGCTTGGGATTTTTCCTGCAACTGTGAATTTATCCTTAGATCTGAAAATATAAAGCTGTCTCACTCAGTCTATTTTGCAAGCCAGCCCTAGTGAAATAAAAGAGAAAAGTATACATCAGACTATTTACAAAATCTATCAGGTAATATTTTGAAATACATGTTTTAATATGTATTTAAAACTAAGAACTAGGGGGAAAAAATGAAGCAGACATGATTCTGGTTTCCCAAAATTTCCTCCCTTTCTGTGCCTCCCTTCTTATGCTTTTCTGGAAACACAGCTTGGCCAAGAGTTCCTTTCCAAGTCCTAGTGTTTTTTAATGTATGAGTTTTTCAAGGAGCAGGTTAGATGAGGGCTATACCATGTAGCCATCTTTAACACAACTGCAGCACCTTTTCAAAATTACTATTTGAGCTGATCACAATATGGGTTTTCAAAGAAAATTATATGCTGGAAGCCAAACTTAGTTAAAAAAGAAACTGCTTTCCCTGAAGGAGTTGATTGCACAGTAAAGAAAAAGGACAGTTAGAGAGATGACATATATCAGAAAAATACAAAACCGCAGTCTTTGCTGCCCATTAATTATTAGCACACAAAATAAATGTTGCCTTGTTGCTTGTTATCCACAAAACACTCTCACAGTGAAATAATGTTTCTTTTTCCTTTCTATAACTTTATCAGGATTACACCACTTTATCTCTGTAATAGGCTGTTGTACAATACGATGTTTTATTTCTATGTGTAATACCTAGACAACCTAGATCACATCTGTTTAGATTCCAGCAGGAGAAAAAGTTTAATTTCTCAGTTGTAATGCGGTGGGCACAATAGGTTATTCTAGATAGGATAACATTGTTCCTATCAAAATGGTAGGATTGTATCTAGAGGAAGCATTAGCTTGAAATAACAATTGAGTCCCTGCTACCCCCACCAAGTACTTCTCTTGCTAAGCTATATAGACATGTCATAATTTTTTCAAGATGTTGTTGTGATAAAGAGACAAAGAAAACAGTTTCCTACTTAGGCATTCTGAACAACTCAGGAGACATTGAGAGTGTTTTATGTTGAGCTTGCAGTGCCACAGAGAGGTTAGATTAAAAAATGGAATGTAAATAAAATAGCTCCCTGACTCAAATATACTTTGAAAAAAGTTTTGTAGAATTATATATATATATATCTTAAGTAGGTATATTTAATTAGGTCAAATTAAGCTTAAAGTGCCTTTTTAGCAACCTTACTGTATAACTGAACTCCATTAATTCTCAGTTAATCCATCAACAATGCCAGTGACTGATCTCCCAAACACATTTCGAAGCCCATAGAGTTTTCCAGTGGACTTCACCAATAAAGAAGCCCTAAAAAGGGAGCTGCAGAAACTGAGATGTCTTCTTGTTTAGGAAATTCTTACTTCTCCTTACAGATTTCAGCTCTGTATATGTATGACTTAATAGATACATTTCTGAAACTCTATAGGCTCTATTCTGAAGTGAAGGAAGTTGTCTCTTCAGGGTAAACTGCAAATTCTGCTAGTAGCAGTTGCAGCAATTAAATGTCTATTCAATACTTAAAAAGAAATATAGAAATAATAAGAAATAAGAAAAAACAGATGATGATTTAATGAGTAGGTCTTTTAACATACAAGGGTTTTTGTGAAACCCTTTCCATCAACCTTTCTAGGAGAAAAGTTTATGTATTGGATGAAATCTGTCTTACCACTTTGAAAGAGAAGATGGTAGGAATAGTAATGTCCTTGTGCCACCAGCTGCACCTCAGAAAAAGAATACAGTCAGGAGGGTTGACTCTGGTGGGAAGAAATGAGAAGCTCAGTTTATTGTCCTGCTGATGGCTTATTTTAACAACCACTTCAAAGCTATTCTGCATAATGTTTGTGAAGACAAAGAAGGAAAATATTTTTAGCATGAAGTGAGTAGTCCGGGATTGCTGAGGCTCTCAAAAGCATGAAAAAGAGCTGGAATATACTCAGCAACTATAAAGAGAACGGTGCTCAAGGAGGAGTTTGAGCCAAAGAATGTATTCATCTCTAGCTGGTGCCCTTCAGATCAACAGATACCTACAACCCTGCAATCATCACTTTATATTCCAAGGGGGAACAAGAGCATAATATCTTTAAGGGATATAGGAAGAATGCCAGAACCACAGAATGACTCCCTTCTGTTTTTCACCTTTTGAGGGCACTAGTTGTGGTAGAAGGCTTTGATGACTAAATGTAGCATGAGAGGTTATTTCATAGTGTTTTTCAGTTTTTGAAAGAGAAGTATGTGTTGAGGTGGATCTTCGGAGTATTATTATTATTATTATTATTATTATTATTATTATTTTGGCACGTTTTGAGCTTCTGGCTAGAAAAGCAGCTGTTAGAAATGAAAAGACAGCCCTTCAGAACTGCAAAAGTATACGTAAACAAGCAAAGGCATCAATAGTTGAACACACTTAAAAACTCACAGTAACTTAAAGGCCTTCAAGACTGCAGTAAGAAGCACGCTCTTTCAGAACCATTGCTGAACATCAGAAGCATCTAGTGATATGGAGCCCCATCTGTTAGATCAGCTAGTGTCACCCTGGGTCTGTCTGCTCCACCCAATCCCTCCAGCTATGTTTTTTCTTAGAGCTGCTAGTGAAAGCGTGAGGGTTTTCTGTTTTAACATTCTTGACATGTGAGATGCTAACAACTTAATATTAGATGCTTCTTCATTTGGGAAAAAAAAATGACTAGATTGCTTTGAGAAAAGCCTTAGATGCTTTTAATACATTTGATTCAAAAGGAGAAAGAAGAAGAAAGTGTTCCAAATTGTGTTGAGGCCAAAGTTCATGATGCTTAAGAAATGCTGCCTGATTCAACCATACAAGACTACAGTGATTGCAAAGCACACTCATGGTTTTAGCTCATCTCAAAACATTTAATTTGAAAGAAGTGGATTCATAGCTACTGACAGCAAGCCTGTAGAATGATGGTGGGTTTTTGCCATTTGCCTGTAAATCCTCTATGAAACTGGAAATCTACCATTTGAAATTCCAAACTTTACTGAGAGTAACTGGTTTGCTACCTTGATTTAGACATAAAATGTTTCAGAATTCTTCAAGAGATGTTGAGGCTTCAGTTAATTAATAATTTAGATACATAAATGTTAATTAAAAGATGCAGCCATCTTTGCAGCCTTCATGAGATTTAAAATTTGCAGTATGTCTGCCAAAGGAAAACCACTGAAGTCCAACATATGCAAACCTGCAAGATGAAAAGGAGCAGCAATAAATTCTATTACAGGTTTTGGCAGGATATCTTCTAAGCTTGTTCTGTGCAGCAGAATGGTGTCATCAGCAAATCTGTCAGCCTGCAAAGCAACTTTCCTATGAAAGAAGTGACAGATGTGGATTCATTTTGTTAAAAAAAGTAAATAAGTAGCTCAGGTCAGTGTTTATGCTAGAACTCTTCACATTTGTTTAGTTCATCTTGGTTTTACAGTAAGTAAGTAATGATTAAATAGCTTGACCATATACAGGAGCTTGTACACTATAGCTGACAAAACAAAAAAATGATTTAAATGGATAATGTTGTCTTTCTAAAGGTCAGAAGACTTTGAATCACTGGTGTGCTATGTAGCTTCAGTGTATTCATTTCTAAATTATTTCTTCTGCTTCTTCCCTGGCGGAGCAACATCTTCATTTAGTTGTCAGCACTTTTTTCCAAGCTAATCTTAATAGTCTCCCAGATCCTCTATCTTAGTTGATTATTCTCGGACTCCTGTATTCCTCACGTTTATCTTACAGAAAAAAATAACCAAAATCAGGTCTTCACTGATAGGTGCCATTGTATTAGTGAGTCCTAAGGTGTGGACTTAGTAGGAAGAAAATCACTTGGTAAAAGCTTTCCCTGTAGCCATATCTATTAAATTCCCTCTTTCTAGTTTTTAAAATAAATTTGTTTTCTAATCTCTAAAAAAAAAATATTGTTACTATGCTGAAAATTCTGGAAATTGGATCTACCTCTCATTAAACAATTACACAGTGATATCAGTAGTAGTGTAAGGTCACCTTGCTAAAACATCTTACATTTGAAAAAAACAAACCTCCGGATTGAAACACCTGTCTGTTTTAGTCCGTTTGCCACTAGGATAATGTTTGTAACAGTGATGTTCTTATTCATTTCCACTAATCAATATTAGGCAAGCTAGATAACTAGTTCATGTGGCCCACCATCCTGGAGGTGTCAGGTTTGCATAGCTATGAGCACTGGCCATATGTAGTTAAACTTTTTTAAAGAATATCATATAGCAATCTGGTAGGTATAAACATTGTGTGAAATGTAAGCGTAAGTAATTCAAGAGTTTAGCCTTCATCTCTTTACTCCAGCATTACCAGACAAGTGCTCCTACCATACTCTACATAGTTATAGTTTTGTATGTACCTCATAAGAAAGGGCCCACTATGTAAGTTATAAATAAATCACTTTAAACCGTGTTCCAAATGGAAAGAGGTCTTTATTAAATCATGGTCCAGCCAAGAGAAAAATGTGGCATCAGTGTTGAATTCATTCTTGTCTACCCACACACACTTTTGAACTGGTTTAAGAGGGTGAGAAAAATTTTACATTTCAAGCAATGAAAGCCAACATAAAGGCAGGAAGAGACCTCAAACTAGGGTACAATTTTTTTGTAAAGAAAGTAGCCTGAAGTGACTCTGGAAACTGAGGAAACTGCATAAAAAACAACTTTTCTTGCATTAAGAAAGAAACATGAGATTGAAGATTAAACTGAGGAAAAGCATACCTTTTAGGCAACTTGAAAGGCATTCTTGTCATGTCACTCAGATTTAGAGCACTGTAATTATTTTAAGAATACCAAAAATTAAATATTAATTTTCAGTGCCATATCTCTTCCCAAAGTTGCTTTCAAGGTTATGTACATCTGCAGCAATAGATCAACTTTAAAGAATACATCTTGAACTTAACTTGGATTTCTCTGAAGCAGAAATTTGTGCATTCTTCTTGATGGAAACATAGCCCTACCTTTACTGCATGAATAAGCAGAAGCTTTCATAACATATGATATCAATTTATCATGGACATTTTAGTACATAGGACAGCACAGCAGACTATGGTAATACTCTTAGACAACTGTTCAGTTGTCTTAAGAAAATCTGAGCTTGACACTGAATTCAGAAAACTGACTTTAATGAAACAAGACTGCAATTTTGTGGGCATCTTTTCTCAGCTGAGGGCATTAAAACCACATGAAACCTATGAAGGTGACTCTAAATTAAAGGTTTTCATCAAGAGCAAGGACATTAGGGCTGTCAACCCTTTTCTTCTTATGCCACTACTTCTGATGTATCAAGGATAGCTGTCTTTGTCTATTGGAGACTTAATTTAATAAGATACTAAATTTAGATGGTATCATATGCAAAATCCAGTGATTTAAGCAACTAGGGGAGCATTAATCCGTTTTATACCTTTCAAAATTTGATTTCTACCTAGAGAACAAACTGATAGTGCGCAAAAGTCTAGTCACATTCATGTGGGGACCTAATGCTTATGCATTAGATAATGGCTGTGTAAGAAAGTTTCTTATCAAGGGATGTAGTCAAAACCTCTAAGTGCTTGCTTTGTTTTCTCTAATACAGTGACAAAAGTGAGTGTTCATTTTAACTGGGAATATGATCCCAGCCAAACAAGCCTGAAATCTGGGAATTTTGAAACTTGGATACTAGACATGAGAATAGTTCCCCAGTAATTCTTATTTGGAGGAGCCTTCCAAGTAGCTCGAAGTTGTTCAAACCTAAAACAACATGCAAAAACTTCTAATTTTGGTATTCTTTGTTTTGCTTTTAAATTTTTTACAATTTTTGATATTGGTCAAATTTCATTCGTTTCAGATGTATTTTCCAGCCTTCAGGGAGATCAATTGCTAAGAGCTCATATACTGCTACTTAAATATCAAAAGGATAACACTGAAAATAAAAATGTTTGGCCTGAAAAATCTGCTCCTCTGATTGGGAGATATGGGTAATTGTTAAGAAGACTGTAATTATAAAACATGGGCAAACTGAGAGAGCACATTTTATGCAGGCAATTTCAGTTGCAGCTGTTTTAACCTTTAGTTCTTTTCAAACTGAAGGAAGATTCTTTCTTCATCTTGCTTGAATATAACGGTGGGTAATTATAATTCTTGAAATTTAGTTGATAAGTGTATATATTTTTTTATCCTTCAGAAAGCTTTAATTTCCTCTAAACAAAGTGTGTAGAAGGATTAGTCTGTCCCACATGTCTGTGCAATTGATTAAAAGCAAAACAAGCTGCCCTGCTTAATTCTCACTGCTTGCTGTGTAGACCTTACATAGCAACGGGGGAAGGAAATTCAAGTTTGTGAATCACTTTCAGTTTTTGAAGTAGCATTTCTAGAGAGCAACATAAATTAGCATAGATTGTAGAAAGTAATCAGTGGCAGGGCTTAGGTCAGTCTGGATTAAGATGTGGGACAGGTTAATGAAGTGCAGCGACACAGTCTCAGACTCGCTATCTTCTCTCATGCGTGAGACTATATTAGAACTATGCCAAGTGCTCTTTGTTCTAATTATTGAAGTGCATATTATAGCATGCTGTCCCATTCCAGACTCATAACAGTTTTGGCACTTCATTAAAGCAGGCTGTCATGAGCTGCTCTTACTCTGTACCTTAAGCAGCAAAAATGTTCTGAAGCTACTTTGGATCTGAGATGCATGGCTAATGATCATGGGTAAATATGACTGTAAACCTTGTACATCAACATGCCTTACAAAATCAGGAAAAATGTTTCATCTTTATGAGTAGTGGTGATGAGGCATTAGCACAGGCTGCCCAGGGCAGCTGTGGCTGCCCCATCCATGGAGGTGTTCTGGGTCCAGTTGAATTGGGCCATGGGCAGCCTGCCCATGGCAGGGAGGTTCAAAGTGGTTGGGCTTTAATGTTCCTTTCAATCTAAGCCGTTCTATGATCCTATGATGTGTAGGCACTCACACTGGTTCTCACAATCACTGCCTGTATTAGCCACTGATATGCAGACTTCAGAGCTTCTGAAGTATAAGAGCTGGGAAATTCTACCCAGTTCACTTCTCTACCAGCACACGTTTCATGCACACTCATTTTAAATTTCTTTGAAGGCTACTCTTGCAGTTATGTTATTTTGTAGTTCTCTGTGGTCTGTCCAAGGAGGTTCTCAAAAAAATGTCAATGGGCACTTGTGAGAATTTTGGTTGAGTTGCAGTCCTATTGCTGATTTCTGTGTGGTTGTGGACAGCTTAGAAAGACAAATGCTTCCAAGGACCATTCATCTCCAGAAATGGGATAATGCTTGAATATGTAGCTCTGCTCACCCACAAGCTTCAGAGCAGTATTTTACCAGAATTCATATTTGGTAGCTGTATGGTAACTGCTGAGTCATGGCCTGAACCACTGATTGAGCACCTGGGGAAAGGACCTGGTCAGCTCTGGGAGCACAGGTGAAGGCAATTCAGGTGGAGCCTGGCTGCACCTCTCTTAGACCTATTTAAGGGCTGACTGCCACTAGGAAGGATCTTTGCTTGGAGATCCTTATCTTGTGGTGTTTTCCCTGTGAGCCTTGATCTACAGAGATGGGTGAGCACTTTTCTTTTTCCTTTGTAACACCTTTTTCATTTGTGCTAGTCCCTTTGTCATTACATCTGCATCGCTATTCCACTCCATTGATCTTTCTGATTGCTACAGTAGCCATGTAAACATATGTAATAATCAGTTATATGTAGAAGGAAATACACAGTTCCACTCATCCACTTCACTAGAATGCTTAACACAAGGTGTTGTGTCTGCTGCATTTTCCCATACAGATGCTTCAAGCTCAGTTTGGAGGTACCAAATTGTATACATATATGCAGCTGTAATTTTATTTAATCTCAGGAAGCCCAACATCAATGTTACTGTTTTCTTGGTTCAAACCCAGTTGTTGGTCCTTCTCAAATCCTGACCAGCTCCATATCTCACTGCCAAATCTGTGCAAATTTTGCTATGCCCATGAATTTGTCTTTAGGTTTGTGGAAAACAAATTCTTTCTCTACTATAATCAATTTTCCATCATTGTTTAAAAAAAAAAAAAAAAGCTTAAGAGAGAGATAAGTCCCAATGAGACTAATACGAAGAAATGGCAATATGGAAAGCAATGCTACCATCTTCAGGTGATGATGTAGATAAGGAAAATGCTAATTGATTCCTTCTGAGATTTTGCGAGATGTACCCAAAGTATTTACCCTTATTGTCAACATAGGCATATCTTAAGAAAGGAGGAAAAAGAGCTGGGACTTTGAACGAAGTCCATTGAGAAATTAATAGAAGAAAGAGCGATAGAGGTATAAATGAAGGAAAAAAAGTTAAAAAATTGTGGTTTTGGAGAAAAAAAGCAGCAGGCAAGGATGAACTGATGAACTTTTTTTCCCTTCTCTACAACTCAAGTAGTAAGTAAGGTCAGGCAATAAGAGTCTCTAAAAGAACTGGATGGTCAAAGATTAGTGAGGGCTTTTACTCTGATTTTAATTAAGTGAATGTTGAGTTTAAACATAATCAAGAAGAGAAATAGCTCATGATGGTGGCAACTAGAAGCCACAGAAAACTAATCAAACCCATTAAAATGCTGTATTTTTATATACTGTCTGAGAAAAGTTCGTTATCATTCACAAAGAAACAATGTAGTTAAATTTCTTTATAAATAATTTTGTCTCTATGCCCTGCATTTATATTAATTTTTAATGAAATAGTTTCATTTTTAATGAAATACTATTGTTAATTGGGAATAAGGTATTAACTAGATTTCTCAACCTGTCATCCTGACAATAACCAGTGTAGTTAAAATCTTCATGGAACTTACAACAAGGCTGAATTAGGAAGACACAAAAGAAAACCATTTTAATTAAATTGTAAAAGACTTTAGTAAGGAAGCTGGCTTACAAACAGCTTGAAAATTATAGTAGGCACTTATAATTAATGATAAGGAAATGCGCATGCCTACACAGGCCAAAATCACAAGGGTTGTCACTTTTTTCCTAGATATTATTCTGCAAGGTTTTGTAAGTATGATTGCTTACGTAAATGTGAAATGATACAAAATGTACCATGTGTTTGTTTGAGCACAATGGAAAAGGAATATCTTTACAAAATAAAGTAGCTAAATTTACGATGCAGTTGTTATATGTTTGGAAATATAAATATTACATAAATACTGCTCTTGGAATGAAAAATAAATCCTTAAGAGATGGGTTAATGGTACTTGTGATTGTTCAGGAAACATAATTCATTATTGACCATAGGAGATTCAGTGTAGAAGAGAGCTTTGTATAGTTCATCTGCAGAGATTAAAAAAAAAAATAAAAAATAAAAAAAAAATAAAAAAAAATTACAAAAAAACAGAATGAAGCAATAGGACAAAGGAAAAATAGATAGTAATTAATATCAATTAGAAGTTGTCAAATAAGAAAATCAATAAAAGGAATTAAAGATTGAGGTAAATAAAAAATTCATGGCTTTTAGAGACATTAAAAATGGAAGAGAATAACAGATTAGTATGTCTGCTATTAAAGAAATCCCAAGTTTAGTGCAATCTCATCTTAAGATCCAGTCAGCAAAGTTATTGATAGTGCACGAAATGGTAGAAAATGTTCTAAAATTATTCTGGGTCTATATTTGGAAGTTTAAAGCTTTTTTTTTTTTTTTTTTAACAAGGAGAATTTATAGGCTTTAAATAACTTGAAAAGACTGCAGAACTGTGTATTTGGCGTAAATATTTTAGAGTAAGTAGATTTGGTAACATGTATTCAGAAGTCCTGAAAGAGACAGATAAGGATATATATATATAGATATATAGAGATATAGTCTATTGATGCTCTTTCTAATAAATCTCAGAACAGAGGAAATTCTGGTAAAATGGAGTAACAGCAATGATGAAGTAGTACTTGTTGTTACAGTACTTAGTATATTCTCTCTATTAAAAATGTTGAGCAGGATGTTTCAGATAACTATGTACTGGTTACCCTGACATCTATCCCTGACAAAAATGAGAATGCCAATGACATTAAATTAATAGTAACCTTGTTCTTTAAGGGCAAGAAGATAATCAATTTCAAAAAGCACAACTTTTTTATAAAGAGACCATGTCAACACATTTGATTTAAATCTCAGATCTAATGACACGTCTCATTGATGAAATATAACAGGATAGAAACGATGTGCTATGATGTGTTGTAGGGATTTGACTTAGTAACTTAAAAACAATCTAATGTACTGAAGAGATGTCAAAAAGCTTCTGCCAATGAGGAATTATCATGGATGGGGTGATTTCATCTGATTTTAGCAGGCGTTGGTACAAAGCCACATCTTAGCCAGTGTTTTGGAAGTGAATGGAAATGACTTATGACAGAACTTACAGATGATGCAAAAACTGATGGGAACTGTAAACAAAGATGCAGTCATCTTGAGCAATTGAGAACACAAACAAAAGGCACTTATTATGTAGCTACCTGCACAGTTATGCAGCTGCCTTCCAAATGAAGGAAGAGGTCTACATTTAACAAAGTGGCGACCTTGACAAGGATTTGCAGGTCATTGCAGTTGCACAACTACCCATGCATTCACAGTATAATGCAACAGGAAAAAGTGATTCTAAAGTGAGAACAGGGATGTCATGACCAAGAACATTTGGAAATTTGAGAGGAGTCAGATAAGAGCCAAAGAATTTATTCTAGAACTGGAGGAATTTTCTTAAAATATGAGGCAGCTCATTTCCTTTACGTTAACAGAAAGGAGACTGAGGGGTGATTGATCGTTCTGGGGAATGGATATTATAATCCATCAGAGAACT